>NC_134231.1:3383265-3690835 GCF_965140235.1 Caretta caretta
CCTTAATCATTGAGTTGTTCTCGATTCTGTATAGAGACTGCCTGGGGTAATAGTTGTCACGGGGAAATCGGAGATTGTGGCTCTGGAGTTGGATGGGTTTGGTACGTTTCTCACCCAGTGGGGCTGGGGAGGAAGGGCCACTCCTTATAGAATCATAGAATCATAGAATATCAGGGTTGGAAGGGACCCCAGAAGGTCATCTAGTCCAACCCCCTGCTCAAAGCAGCACCAATTCCCAGTTAAATCATCCCAGCCAGGGCTTTGTCAAGCCTGACCTTAAAAACCTCTAAGGAAGGAGATTCTACCACCTCCCTAGGTAACGCATTCCAGTGTTTCACCACCCTCTTAGTGAAAAAGTTTTTCCTAATATCCAATCTAAACCTCCCCCACTGCAACTTGAGACCATTACTCCTCGTTCTGTCATCTGCTACCATTGAGAACAGTCTAGAGCCATCCTCTTTGGAACCCCCTTTCAGGTAGTTGAAAGCAACTATCAAATCCCCCCTCATTCTTCTCTTCTGCAGGCTAAACAATCCCAGCTCCCTCAGCCTCTCCTCATAACTCATGTGTTCCAGTCCCCTAATCATTTTTGTTGCCCTTCGCTGGACTCTCTCCAATTTATCCACATCCTTCTTGAAGTGTGGGGCCCAAAACTGGACACAGTACTCCAGATGAGGCCTCACCAATGTCGAATAGAGGGGAACGATCACGTCCCTCGATCTGCTCGCTATGCCCCTACTTATATATCCCAAAATGCCATTGGCCTTCTTGGCAACAAGGGCACACTGCTGACTCATATCCAGCTTCTCGTCCACTGTCACCCCTAGGTCCTTTTCCGCAGAACTGCTGCCTAGCCATTCGGTCCCTAGTCTGTAGCTGTGCATTGGGTTCTTCCGTCCTAAGTGCAGGACCCTGCACTTATCCTTATTGAACCTCATCAGATTTCTTTTGGCCCAATCCTCCAATTTGTCCAGGTCTTTCTGTATCCTATCCCTCCCCTCCAGCGTATCTACCACTCCTCCCAGTTTAGTATCATCCGCAAATTTGCTGAGAGTGCAATCCACACCATCCTCCAGATCATTTATGAAGATATTGAACAGAACCGGCCCCAGGACCGACCCTTGGGGTACTCCACTTGATACCGGCTGCCAACTAGATATGGAGCCATTGATCACTACCCGTTGAGCCCGACAATCTAGCCAGCTTTCTACCCACCTTGTAGTGCATTCATCCAGCCCATACTTCCTTAACTTGCTGACAAGAATACTGTGGGAGACCGTGTCAAAAGCTTTGCTAAAGTCAAGAAACAATACATCCACTGCTTTCCCTTCATCCACAGAACCAGTAATGTCATCATAAAAGGCGATTAGATTAGTCAGGCATGACCTTCCCTTGGTGAATCCATGCTGGCTGTTCCTGATCACTTTCCTCTCATGCAAGTGCTTCAGGATTGATTCTTTGAGGACCTGCTCCATGATTTTTCCAGGGACTGAAGTGAGGCTGACTGGCCTGTAGTTCCCAGGATCCTCCTTCTTCCCTTTTTTAAAGATTGGCACGACATTAGCCTTTTTCCAGTCATCTGGGACTTCCCCGGTTCGCCACGAGTTTTCAAAGATAATGGCCAATGGCTCTGCAATCACAGCCGCCAATTCCTTCAGCACTCTCGGATGCAACTCGTCCGGCCCCATGGACTTGTGCACGTCCACACGTCCAGCTTTTCTAAATAGTCCCTAACCACCTCTATCTCCACAGAGGGCTGGCCATCTCTTCCCCATTTTGTGATGCCCAGCGTAGCAGTCTGGGAGCTGACCTTGTTAGTGAAAACAGAGGCAAAAAAAGCATTGAGTACATTAGCTTTTTCCACATCCTCTGTCATAGAAGTGTCTGAGGACCCCAGAGAACAGTCTTGGAGCTGAATATCCAGGCTCTCTGAAGACCCAGAAAACCACACTGTGTCCTTACTTTACACTCAAGTTGCATCAGGGACATAGGGCTGCCATAAGGGCGTCTGACTTACACATTCCTGTGTGCTCTCACTCTCTCTCTCTTTCAGGCAACTCCAAGTGAAGATAGACAAGAAGGGAGTGTCAGGAATGTCAATCAAAGAAGAGAAAAGAAGACATGTCACTGAAGATTGAGGAGAAGGAAAGGGACTCTGGGCACAGTAACCTCCCTGTAAACAGGCCTCAGGTCATGTAATGACACTGTATGGGGATCTCGAGCCTTTTCATACCTTGAGCAGCGTGACCGCCCTGTAAGCAGGGTCCGAGTCTGTGCTGTTTTGTCCTTTTGACATTATGCTCCGTTAGCTGACTAGTGAGAGTGACTGCCCTGTAATCAGAGTGCAAGTCACCTTCCCCTCGCTTTCGAGGGATGTTGAGTTGCTTGGTAATTTGAGCCATTTGACCGCCCTATAACTAGGGTATGGGTCTTTGCCCACTTGCTCATTTGGCATTACGCCATACACTGGCCCACTAGTCAGCGTGACAACCCCGTAATCAGGGTGCATGTCACAAGTTTCTACAGAATGGGACCTATTGAGCCCTTTGATACTTTCAGGAGCTTGACCTTCCTGTAATTCAGGTTATGGTCTCGGCTATTTGGCTAATCCCAGTGACCCCCCTGTCATCAGGGGACAGGTCATGTAATGACACTGTATGGGGATCTCGAGCCCTTTTATACCTTGAGCAGCGCGACCGCCCTGTAAGCAGGGTCCGGGTCTGTGCTGTTTTGTCCTTTTGACATTATGCTCCGTTAGCTGACTAGTGAGAGTGACTGCCCTGTAATCAGGGTGCAAGTCACCTTCTCCTCGCTTTGGAGGGTAGTTGAGTTGTTTGGTAATTTGAGCCATTTGACCGCCCTGTAACTAGGGTAAGGGTCTTCGCCCACTTGCTCGTTTGGCATTACGCCGTGCTCGGGCCCACTAGTCAGCGTGACAACCCTGTAATCAGGGTGCATGTCAGAAGAATCTACAGAATGGGACCTATTGAGCCCTTTGATACTTTCAGGAGCTTGACCTTCCTGTAATTCAGGTTATGGTCTCTGCTATTTGGCTAATCCCAGTGACCCTGCTGAAATAAGGGGACAGGTTGCATCTGTCTTTTGAAATGTGGAGGATTAGAACCATTTGTGTAACACGGGCAGCTTGACCTCCCTGTAACTAGGGTTTGAGTCTCTGAGGCCCTTAGGTCTCTTAGAACTGTGCTTTCTTCACAACCTGAGACGAGGGACCGCCCTGTAATCGGGGATCTGGTCTTTGCGCTCGAGTCTCTTGTCACTAGGACATCTGCAGCCAGCTGGCCTTAACGAGCACCCTGTAAACAGGGTCCACATCTCATCAGACCCTCTTTCTGGTCCCCCTTGTAACTGTGTCCAGAGTCCTGGCCCTTCGCACGACACTTCCAACTTGCCTGGAATTCCTTCTGCCAAGTCTCCTGCTTTCTTCACCACGTACTGTGCTCTTGGAGACCGACATCCTGCTGGTGTTGCTGGTAAGCTCCAAGGGAGGGTCCTGTTACAGTTCTGGACTAAGTCAATCCAGGCAGTATACCTCGTGACATTGATTTTGGAATACTTGTCAGTTAATTCCATACTGCCCTTAATCATTGAGTTGTTCTCGATTCTGTATAGAGACTGCCTGGGGTAATAGTTGTCACGGGGAAATCGGAGATTGTGGCTCTGGAGTTGGATGGGTTTGGTACGTTTCTCACCCAGTGGGGCTGGGGAGGAAGGGCCACTCCTTATAGAATCATAGAATCATAGAATCATAGAATATCAGGGTTGGAAGGGACCCCAGAAGGTCATCTAGTCCTACCCCCTGCTCAAAGCAGCACCAATTCCCAGTTAAATCATCCCAGCCAGGGCTTTGTCAAGCCTGACCTTAAAAACCTCTAAGGAAGGAGATTCTACCACCTCCCTAGGTAACGCATTCCAGTGTTTCACCACCCTCTTAGTGAAAAAGTTTTTCCTAATATCCAATCTAAACCTCCCCCACTGCAACTTGAGACCATTACTCCTCGTTCTGTCATCTGCTACCATTGAGAACAGTCTAGAGCCATCCTCTTTGGAACCCCCTTTCAGGTAGTTGAAAGCAACTATCAAATCCCCCCTCATTCTTCTCTTCTGCAGGCTAAACAATCCCAGCTCCCTCAGCCTCTCCTCATAACTCATGTGTTCCAGTCCCCTAATCATTTTTGTTGCCCTTCGCTGGACTCTCTCCAATTTATCCACATCCTTCTTGAAGTGTGGGGCCCAAAACTGGACACAGTACTCCAGATGAGGCCTCACCAATGTCGAATAGAGGGGAACGATCACGTCCCTCGATCTGCTCGCTATGCCCCTACTTATATATCCCAAAATGCCATTGGCCTTCTTGGCAACAAGGGCACACTGCTGACTCATATCCAGCTTCTCGTCCACTGTCACCCCTAGGTCCTTTTCCGCAGAACTGCTGCCTAGCCATTCGGTCCCTAGTCTGTAGCTGTGCATTGGGTTCTTCCGTCCTAAGTGCAGGACCCTGCACTTATCCTTATTGAACCTCATCAGATTTCTTTTGGCCCAATCCTCCAATTTGTCCAGGTCTTTCTGTATCCTATCCCTCCCCTCCAGCGTATCTACCACTCCTCCCAGTTTAGTATCATCCGCAAATTTGCTGAGAGTGCAATCCACACCATCCTCCAGATCATTTATGAAGATATTGAACAGAACCGGCCCCAGGACCGACCCTTGGGGTACTCCACTTGATACCGGCTGCCAACTAGATATGGAGCCATTGATCACTACCCGTTGAGCCCGACAATCTAGCCAGCTTTCTACCCACCTTGTAGTGCATTCATCCAGCCCATACTTCCTTAACTTGCTGACAAGAATACTGTGGGAGACCGTGTCAAAAGCTTTGCTAAAGTCAAGAAACAATACATCCACTGCTTTCCCTTCATCCACAGAACCAGTAATGTCATCATAAAAGGCGATTAGATTAGTCAGGCATGACCTTCCCTTGGTGAATCCATGCTGGCTGTTCCTGATCACTTTCCTCTCATGCAAGTGCTTCAGGATTGATTCTTTGAGGACCTGCTCCATGATTTTTCCAGGGACTGAAGTGAGGCTGACTGGCCTGTAGTTCCCAGGATCCTCCTTCTTCCCTTTTTTAAAGATTGGCACGACATTAGCCTTTTTCCAGTCATCCGGGACTTCCCCGGTTCGCCACGAGTTTTCAAAGATAATGGCCAATGGCTCTGCAATCACAGCCGCCAATTCCTTCAGCACTCTCGGATGCAACTCGTCCGGCCCCATGGACTTGTGCACGTCCACACGTCCAGCTTTTCTAAATAGTCCCTAACCACCTCTATCTCCACAGAGGGCTGGCCATCTCTTCCCCATTTTGTGATGCCCAGCGTAGCAGTCTGGGAGCTGACCTTGTTAGTGAAAACAGAGGCAAAAAAAGCATTGAGTACATTAGCTTTTTCCACATCCTCTGTCATAGAAGTGTCTGAGGACCCCAGAGAACAGTCTTGGAGCTGAATATCCAGGCTCTCTGAAGACCCAGAAAACCACACTGTGTCCTTACTTTACACTCAAGTTGCATCAGGGACATAGGGCTGCCATAAGGGCGTCTGACTTACACATTCCTGTGTGCTCTCACTCTCTCTCTCTTTCAGGCAACTCCAAGTGAAGATAGACAAGAAGGGAGTGTCAGGAATGTCAATCAAAGAAGAGAAAAGAAGACATGTCACTGAAGATTGAGGAGAAGGAAAGGGACTCTGGGCACAGTAACCTCCCTGTAAACAGGCCTCAGGTCATGTAATGACACTGTATGGGGATCTCGAGCCTTTTCATACCTTGAGCAGCGTGACTGCCCTGTAAGCAGGGTCCGAGTCTGTGCTGTTTTGTCCTTTTGACATTATGCTCCGTTAGCTGACTAGTGAGAGTGACTGCCCTGTAATCAGAGTGCAAGTCACCTTCCCCTCGCTTTCGAGGGATGTTGAGTTGCTTGGTAATTTGAGCCATTTGACCGCCCTATAACTAGGGTATGGGTCTTTGCCCACTTGCTCATTTGGCATTACGCCATACACTGGCCCACTAGTCAGCGTGACAACCCCGTAATCAGGGTGCATGTCACAAGTTTCTACAGAATGGGACCTATTGAGCCCTTTGATACTTTCAGGAGCTTGACCTTCCTGTAATTCAGGTTATGGTCTCGGCTATTTGGCTAATCCCAGTGACCCCCCTGTCATCAGGGGACAGGTCATGTAATGACACTGTATGGGGATCTCGAGCCCTTTTATACCTTGAGCAGCGCGACCGCCCTGTAAGCAGGGTCCGGGTCTGTGCTGTTTTGTCCTTTTGACATTATGCTCCGTTAGCTGACTAGTGAGAGTGACTGCCCTGTAATCAGGGTGCAAGTCACCTTCTCCTCGCTTTGGAGGGTAGTTGAGTTGTTTGGTAATTTGAGCCATTTGACCGCCCTGTAACTAGGGTAAGGGTCTTCGCCCACTTGCTCGTTTGGCATTACGCCGTGCTCGGGCCCACTAGTCAGCGTGACAACCCTGTAATCAGGGTGCATGTCAGAAGAATCTACAGAATGGGACCTATTGAGCCCTTTGATACTTTCAGGAGCTTGACCTTCCTGTAATTCAGGTTATGGTCTCTGCTATTTGGCTAATCCCAGTGACCCTGCTGAAATAAGGGGACAGGTTGCATCTGTCTTTTGAAATGTGGAGGATTAGAACCATTTGTGTAACACGGGCAGCTTGACCTCCCTGTAACTAGGGTTTGAGTCTCTGAGGCCCTTAGGTCTCTTAGAACTGTGCTTTCTTCACAACCTGAGACGAGGGACCGCCCTGTAATCGGGGATCTGGTCTTTGCGCTCGAGTCTCTTGTCACTAGGACATCTGCAGCCAGCTGGCCTTAATGAGCACCCTGTAAACAGGGTCCACGTCTCATCAGACCCTCTTTCTGGTCCCCCTTGTAACTGTGTCCAGAGTCCTGGCCCTTCGCACGACACTTCCAACTTGCCTGGAATTCCTTCTGCCAAGTCTCCTGCTTTCTTCACCACGTACTGTGCTCTTGGAGACCGACATCCTGCTGGTGTTGCTGGTAAGCTCCAAGGGAGGGTCCTGTTACAGTTCTGGACTAAGTCAATCCAGGCAGTATACCTCGTGACATTGATTTTGGAATACTTGTCAGTTTATTCCATACTGCCCTTAATCATCGAGTTGTTCTCGATTCTGTATAGAGACTGCCTGGGGTAATAGTTGTCACGGGGAAATCGGAGATTGTGGCTCTGGAGTTGGATGGGTTTGGTACGTTTCTCACCCAGTGGGGCTGGGGAGGAAGGGCCAGTCCTTATAGAAGTGTCTGAGGACCCCATAGAACGGTCTTGGAGCTGAATATCTAGGCTCTCTGCAGACCCAGAAAACCACACTGTGTCCTTACTTTACACTCAGGTTGCATCAGGGACATAGGGCTGCCATAAGGGCATCTGACTTACACACTCCTGTGTGCTCTCGCTCTCTCTCTCTTTCAGACAACTCCGAGCACAGGTGGAAAAGAAGAGAGTGTCAGGAATGTCAACCAAAGAAGAGAAAAGAAGACATGTCACTGAAGATTGAGGAGAAGAAAAGGGACTCTGGGCACAGTAACCTCCCTGTAAACAGGCCTCAGGTCATGTAATGACACTGTATGGGGATCTCGAGCCTTTTCATACCTTGAGCAGCGTGACCGCCCTGTAAGCAGGGTCCGAGTCTGTGCTGTTTTGTCCTTTTGACATTATGCTCCGTTAGCTGACTAGTGAGAGTGACTGCCCTGTAATCAGAGTGCAAGTCACCTTCCCCTCGCTTTCGAGGGACGTTGAGTTGCTTGGTAATTTGAGCCATTTGACCGCCCTATAACTAGGGTATGGGTCTTTGCCCACTTGCTCGTTTGGCATTACGCCGTGCTCGGGCCCACTAGTCAGCGTGACAACCCTGTAATCAGGGTGCAAGTCATAAGTATCTACAGAATGGGACCCGTTGAGCCCTTTGATACTTTCAGGAGCTTGACCTTCCTGTAATTCAGGTTATGGTCTCTGCTATTTGGCTAATCCCAGTGACCACCCTGTAATCCGGGGAGAGGTCATGTAATGACACTGTATGGGGATCTCGAGCCTGTTCATACCTTGAGCAGGTGACCGCCCTGTAAGCAGGGTTCGGGTCTGTGCTGTTTTGTCCTTTTGACATTATGCTCCGTTAGCTGAGTAGTGAGAGTGACTGCCCTGTAATCAGGGTGCAAGTCACCTTCCCCTCGCTTTCGAGGGACATTGAGCTCTTGGTAACTTGTGCTATGTGACCACCCTGTAACTAGGGTCTGCGTCTTTGCCCATTTGCTCATTTGGCATTATGCCTTGTTGTGGCCCTCTGGTCAGGATGACAGCCCTGTAATCGGGGTGCAAGTCATATTCCTTTTGCTTTTGGGTGATACTGAGCTCTTTGGAACCCTGAGCAGTTTGACACACCTCCCTGTAATTCGGGGTCAGGTCTCTGCCCTCTTGCTGTTTCGGCATCATGCCCTGCCGGCAATCTAGTCAGTGTGACCACCTGTAATTGGGGTGCATGTCACACCATTCTGTAGTACAGGAAACACTTAGCCCTTTGATGTGTTGCAGAGCGTGACCTCCCTGTAATTCGGGGACAGGTCTCTGCCCTTTTGCTCCCTGGCTTTATACACCCTTATCATTCTAATCAGAGTGACCACCCTGTAATTAGGGAGCAGGTCAAATCCCTCTCATTTATTAGGGATTAGGGTTATTTTAGGGCCCTTACGAGCATGACCACCCTGTAATCAGGGTTCAGGTTTAAAGTTGTCTTCTGTGATTATGCTCCTTAATTCAGCTAGTCAGAGTGACCACCTTGTAATCAGGGTGAGAGTCACCTTCCCCTTGCTTATGGGAGCTACTGATGTCTTTGTTACTGGAGCCGTGTGACCTCCCTGTAACTAGGGTTCAGGTCTCTGTCCTTTGCTCTTCTGGGATTGTGTCCTGTTCTCTACCTGGTCGGTTTGACTGCCCTGTAATTAGGGTGCAGGTCATGCGCCTCTTATTTAGGGAGGACTAGGGTCCCCTTCGTGCTTTGGGCTGAGTGACCACCCTGTAAGTAGGGTTCAGGGTCTCCTCCTTTTCTCTTTCTTGTGATGTATTTTCCATTAATCGGCTAGCCCGAGGGACCGCCCTGTAAGAAGGGTTCAGGTCCTTTCCCCTTTGGCTCCTTTGGGTTGTTGGGCTAGTCACTTGGACCCCACCCTGTAATCAGGGTGCAGGTCTTGTCCCTTTTCCCTTTGTTTTTTTGAGGGGAGGAAGGTTGGTCGAGTTTAACACTGAGGGTCGAGTGACCTGTTGTGATGAGCTCTCTTTCTGTTCTGGGAAGTCCCCCTTTGTTTTGTACAGATGTGTTTGTGAGAGCACGTGATAACTGTGGGTGTGCAAGCTTTTTATTCTTTATTTACTTATTTTTATTTTTTTAAGTTAAATCGCTGCAGCGCTTTTTCTTTACTCTTCTCAGAATCGGAAAAAGAGCTCAAGGTGTATTAATGTATTTATCCTCCTCCTCCCCACCAAAGGGAAGAGTAAGGGCTCAGACATCATCTTTTACTGCCTCGTACAGAGTGACCTCCCTGTAAACAGGGATCTGGTCTCTCCCCTTCTGCTCTGTTGAGGCTGAGCTCCTTTTCGTGGGCTGATGGCAAAGACTGGCCTTTAAGGAGGGCACTTTAAGTCACGTGCCTGTGACTCACAGGTAAAGCAGTATTCCCTAGTACATGGGCAGCATAACCACCCTGTATCGAGGGTTCAGGTCGCTGCCTTTCCATCTTTTGCCACCATGCTACTTCAGCCGGTTGGTTTGAGCCCTGACCCTGTAATTAGGGGAGACTTCGTGTCCCTCTGGCTTCTGGGAGATATTGAGCTCTGTGGAACCCTGAGCAGGGTGACCGCCCTGTAACTAGGGTAAGGGTCTTTGCCCACTTGCTCATTTGGCATTACGCCATACACTGGCCCACTAGTCAGCGTGACAACCCCGTAATCAGGGTGCATGTCACAAGTTTCTACAGAATGGGACCTATTGAGCCCTTTGATACTTTCAGGAGCTTGACCTTCCTGTAATTCAGGTTATGGTCTCGGCTATTTGGCTAATCCCAGTGACCCCCCTGTCATCAGGGGACAGGTCATGTAATGACACTGTATGGGGATCTCGAGCCCTTTTATACCTTGAGCAGCGCGACCGCCCTGTAAGCAGGGTCCGGGTCTGTGCTGTTTTGTCCTTTTGACATTATGCTCCGTTAGCTGACTAGTGAGAGTGACTGCCCTGTAATCAGGGTGCAAGTCACCTTCTCCTCGCTTTGGAGGGTAGTTGAGTTGTTTGGTAATTTGAGCCATTTGACCGCCCTGTAACTAGGGTAAGGGTCTTTGCCCACTTGCTCGTTTGGCATTACGCCGTGCTCGGGCCCACTAGTCAGCGTGACAACCCTGTAATCAGGGTGCATGTCAGAAGAATCTACAGAATGGGACCCGTTGAGCCCTTTGATACTTTCAGGAGCTTGACCTTCCTGTAATTCAGGTTATGGTCTCTCCTTTTTGGCTAATCCCAGTGACCCTGCTGAAATAAGGGGACAGGTTGCATCTGTCTTTTGAAATGTGGAGGATTAGAACCATTTGTGTAACACGGGCAGCTTGACCTCCCTGTAACTAGGGTTTGAGTCTCTGAGGCCCTTAGGTCTCTTAGAACTGTGCTTTCTTCACAACCTGAGACGAGGGACCGCCCTGTAATCGGGGATCTGGTCTTTGCGCTCGAGTCTCTTGTCACTAGGACATCTGCAGCCAGCTGGCCTTAACGAGCACCCTGTAAACAGGGTCCACATCTCATCAGACCCTCTTTCTGGTCCCCCTTGTAACTGTGTCCAGAGTCCTGGCCCTTCGCACGACACTTCCAACTTGCCTGGAATTCCTTCTGCCAAGTCTCCTGCTTTCTTCACCACGTACTGTGCTCTTGGAGACCGACATCCTGCTGGTGTTGCTGGTAAGCTCCAAGGGAGGGTCCTGTTACAGTTCTGGACTAAGTCAATCCAGGCAGTATACCTCGTGACATTGATTTTGGAATACTTGTCAGTTAATTCCATACTGCCCTTAATCATTGAGTTGTTCTCGATTCTGTATAGAGACTGCCTGGGGTAATAGTTGTCACGGGGAAATCGGAGATTGTGGCTCTGGAGTTGGATGGGTTTGGTACGTTTCTCACCCAGTGGGGCTGGGGAGGAAGGGCCACTCCTTATAGAATCATAGAATCATAGAATATCAGGGTTGGAAGGGACCCCAGAAGGTCATCTAGTCCAACCCCCTGCTCAAAGCAGCACCAATTCCCAGTTAAATCATCCCAGCCAGGGCTTTGTCAAGCCTGACCTTAAAAACCTCTAAGGAAGGAGATTCTACCACCTCCCTAGGTAACGCATTCCAGTGTTTCACCACCCTCTTAGTGAAAAAGTTTTTCCTAATATCCAATCTAAACCTCCCCCACTGCAACTTGAGACCATTACTCCTCGTTCTGTCATCTGCTACCATTGAGAACAGTCTAGAGCCATCCTCTTTGGAACCCCCTTTCAGGTAGTTGAAAGCAACTATCAAATCCCCCCTCATTCTTCTCTTCTGCAGGCTAAACAATCCCAGCTCCCTCAGCCTCTCCTCATAACTCATGTGTTCCAGTCCCCTAATCATTTTTGTTGCCCTTCGCTGGACTCTCTCCAATTTATCCACATCCTTCTTGAAGTGTGGGGCCCAAAACTGGACACAGTACTCCAGATGAGGCCTCACCAATGTCGAATAGAGGGGAACGATCACGTCCCTCGATCTGCTCGCTATGCCCCTACTTATATATCCCAAAATGCCATTGGCCTTCTTGGCAACAAGGGCACACTGCTGACTCATATCCAGCTTCTCGTCCACTGTCACCCCTAGGTCCTTTTCCGCAGAACTGCTGCCTAGCCATTCGGTCCCTAGTCTGTAGCTGTGCATTGGGTTCTTCCGTCCTAAGTGCAGGACCCTGCACTTATCCTTATTGAACCTCATCAGATTTCTTTTGGCCCAATCCTCCAATTTGTCCAGGTCTTTCTGTATCCTATCCCTCCCCTCCAGCGTATCTACCACTCCTCCCAGTTTAGTATCATCCGCAAATTTGCTGAGAGTGCAATCCACACCATCCTCCAGATCATTTATGAAGATATTGAACAGAACCGGCCCCAGGACCGACCCTTGGGGTACTCCACTTGATACCGGCTGCCAACTAGATATGGAGCCATTGATCACTACCCGTTGAGCCCGACAATCTAGCCAGCTTTCTACCCACCTTGTAGTGCATTCATCCAGCCCATACTTCCTTAACTTGCTGACAAGAATACTGTGGGAGACCGTGTCAAAAGCTTTGCTAAAGTCAAGAAACAATACATCCACTGCTTTCCCTTCATCCACAGAACCAGTAATGTCATCATAAAAGGCGATTAGATTAGTCAGGCATGACCTTCCCTTGGTGAATCCATGCTGGCTGTTCCTGATCACTTTCCTCTCATGCAAGTGCTTCAGGATTGATTCTTTGAGGACCTGCTCCATGATTTTTCCAGGGACTGAAGTGAGGCTGACTGGCCTGTAGTTCCCAGGATCCTCCTTCTTCCCTTTTTTAAAGATTGGCACGACATTAGCCTTTTTCCAGTCATCCGGGACTTCCCCGGTTCGCCACGAGTTTTCAAAGATAATGGCCAATGGCTCTGCAATCACAGCCGCCAATTCCTTCAGCACTCTCGGATGCAACTCGTCCGGCCCCATGGACTTGTGCACGTCCACACGTCCAGCTTTTCTAAATAGTCCCTAACCACCTCTATCTCCACAGAGGGCTGGCCATCTCTTCCCCATTTTGTGATGCCCAGCGTAGCAGTCTGGGAGCTGACCTTGTTAGTGAAAACAGAGGCAAAAAAAGCATTGAGTACATTAGCTTTTTCCACATCCTCTGTCATAGAAGTGTCTGAGGACCCCAGAGAACAGTCTTGGAGCTGAATATCCAGGCTCTCTGAAGACCCAGAAAACCACACTGTGTCCTTACTTTACACTCAAGTTGCATCAGGGACATAGGGCTGCCATAAGGGCGTCTGACTTACACATTCCTGTGTGCTCTCACTCTCTCTCTCTTTCAGGCAACTCCAAGTGAAGATAGACAAGAAGGGAGTGTCAGGAATGTCAATCAAAGAAGAGAAAAGAAGACATGTCACTGAAGATTGAGGAGAAGGAAAGGGACTCTGGGCACAGTAACCTCCCTGTAAACAGGCCTCAGGTCATGTAATGACACTGTATGGGGATCTCGAGCCTTTTCATACCTTGAGCAGCGTGACCGCCCTGTAAGCAGGGTCCGAGTCTGTGCTGTTTTGTCCTTTTGACATTATGCTCCGTTAGCTGACTAGTGAGAGTGACTGCCCTGTAATCAGAGTGCAAGTCACCTTCCCCTCGCTTTCGAGGGATGTTGAGTTGCTTGGTAATTTGAGCCATTTGACCGCCCTATAACTAGGGTATGGGTCTTTGCCCACTTGCTCATTTGGCATTACGCCATACACTGGCCCACTAGTCAGCGTGACAACCCCGTAATCAGGGTGCATGTCACAAGTTTCTACAGAATGGGACCTATTGAGCCCTTTGATACTTTCAGGAGCTTGACCTTCCTGTAATTCAGGTTATGGTCTCGGCTATTTGGCTAATCCCAGTGACCCCCCTGTCATCAGGGGACAGGTCATGTAATGACACTGTATGGGGATCTCGAGCCCTTTTATACCTTGAGCAGCGCGACCGCCCTGTAAGCAGGGTCCGGGTCTGTGCTGTTTTGTCCTTTTGACATTATGCTCCGTTAGCTGACTAGTGAGAGTGACTGCCCTGTAATCAGGGTGCAAGTCACCTTCTCCTCGCTTTGGAGGGTAGTTGAGTTGTTTGGTAATTTGAGCCATTTGACCGCCCTGTAACTAGGGTAAGGGTCTTCGCCCACTTGCTCGTTTGGCATTACGCCGTGCTCGGGCCCACTAGTCAGCGTGACAACCCTGTAATCAGGGTGCATGTCAGAAGAATCTACAGAATGGGACCTATTGAGCCCTTTGATACTTTCAGGAGCTTGACCTTCCTGTAATTCAGGTTATGGTCTCTGCTATTTGGCTAATCCCAGTGACCCTGCTGAAATAAGGGGACAGGTTGCATCTGTCTTTTGAAATGTGGAGGATTAGAACCATTTGTGTAACACGGGCAGCTTGACCTCCCTGTAACTAGGGTTTGAGTCTCTGAGGCCCTTAGGTCTCTTAGAACTGTGCTTTCTTCACAACCTGAGACGAGGGACCGCCCTGTAATCGGGGATCTGGTCTTTGCGCTCGAGTCTCTTGTCACTAGGACATCTGCAGCCAGCTGGCCTTAATGAGCACCCTGTAAACAGGGTCCACGTCTCATCAGACCCTCTTTCTGGTCCCCCTTGTAACTGTGTCCAGAGTCCTGGCCCTTCGCACGACACTTCCAACTTGCCTGGAATTCCTTCTGCCAAGTCTCCTGCTTTCTTCACCACGTACTGTGCTCTTGGAGACCGACATCCTGCTGGTGTTGCTGGTAAGCTCCAAGGGAGGGTCCTGTTACAGTTCTGGACTAAGTCAATCCAGGCAGTATACCTCGTGACATTGATTTTGGAATACTTGTCAGTTTATTCCATACTGCCCTTAATCATCGAGTTGTTCTCGATTCTGTATAGAGACTGCCTGGGGTAATAGTTGTCACGGGGAAATCGGAGATTGTGGCTCTGGAGTTGGATGGGTTTGGTACGTTTCTCACCCAGTGGGGCTGGGGAGGAAGGGCCAGTCCTTATAGAAGTGTCTGAGGACCCCATAGAACGGTCTTGGAGCTGAATATCTAGGCTCTCTGCAGACCCAGAAAACCACACTGTGTCCTTACTTTACACTCAGGTTGCATCAGGGACATAGGGCTGCCATAAGGGCATCTGACTTACACACTCCTGTGTGCTCTCGCTCTCTCTCTCTTTCAGACAACTCCGAGCACAGGTGGAAAAGAAGAGAGTGTCAGGAATGTCAACCAAAGAAGAGAAAAGAAGACATGTCACTGAAGATTGAGGAGAAGAAAAGGGACTCTGGGCACAGTAACCTCCCTGTAAACAGGCCTCAGGTCATGTAATGACACTGTATGGGGATCTCGAGCCTTTTCATACCTTGAGCAGCGTGACCGCCCTGTAAGCAGGGTCCGAGTCTGTGCTGTTTTGTCCTTTTGACATTATGCTCCGTTAGCTGACTAGTGAGAGTGACTGCCCTGTAATCAGAGTGCAAGTCACCTTCCCCTCGCTTTCGAGGGACGTTGAGTTGCTTGGTAATTTGAGCCATTTGACCGCCCTATAACTAGGGTATGGGTCTTTGCCCACTTGCTCGTTTGGCATTACGCCGTGCTCGGGCCCACTAGTCAGCGTGACAACCCTGTAATCAGGGTGCAAGTCATAAGTATCTACAGAATGGGACCCGTTGAGCCCTTTGATACTTTCAGGAGCTTGACCTTCCTGTAATTCAGGTTATGGTCTCTGCTATTTGGCTAATCCCAGTGACCACCCTGTAATCCGGGGAGAGGTCATGTAATGACACTGTATGGGGATCTCGAGCCTGTTCATACCTTGAGCAGGTGACCGCCCTGTAAGCAGGGTTCGGGTCTGTGCTGTTTTGTCCTTTTGACATTATGCTCCGTTAGCTGAGTAGTGAGAGTGACTGCCCTGTAATCAGGGTGCAAGTCACCTTCCCCTCGCTTTCGAGGGACATTGAGCTCTTGGTAACTTGTGCTATGTGACCACCCTGTAACTAGGGTCTGCGTCTTTGCCCATTTGCTCATTTGGCATTATGCCTTGTTGTGGCCCTCTGGTCAGGATGACAGCCCTGTAATCGGGGTGCAAGTCATATTCCTTTTGCTTTTGGGTGATACTGAGCTCTTTGGAACCCTGAGCAGTTTGACACACCTCCCTGTAATTCGGGGTCAGGTCTCTGCCCTCTTGCTGTTTCGGCATCATGCCCTGCCGGCAATCTAGTCAGTGTGACCACCTGTAATTGGGGTGCATGTCACACCATTCTGTAGTACAGGAAACACTTAGCCCTTTGATGTGTTGCAGAGCGTGACCTCCCTGTAATTCGGGGACAGGTCTCTGCCCTTTTGCTCCCTGGCTTTATACACCCTTATCATTCTAATCAGAGTGACCACCCTGTAATTAGGGAGCAGGTCAAATCCCTCTCATTTATTAGGGATTAGGGTTATTTTAGGGCCCTTACGAGCATGACCACCCTGTAATCAGGGTTCAGGTTTAAAGTTGTCTTCTGTGATTATGCTCCTTAATTCAGCTAGTCAGAGTGACCACCTTGTAATCAGGGTGAGAGTCACCTTCCCCTTGCTTATGGGAGCTACTGATGTCTTTGTTACTGGAGCCGTGTGACCTCCCTGTAACTAGGGTTCAGGTCTCTGTCCTTTGCTCTTCTGGGATTGTGTCCTGTTCTCTACCTGGTCGGTTTGACTGCCCTGTAATTAGGGTGCAGGTCATGCGCCTCTTATTTAGGGAGGACTAGGGTCCCCTTCGTGCTTTGGGCTGAGTGACCACCCTGTAAGTAGGGTTCAGGGTCTCCTCCTTTTCTCTTTCTTGTGATGTATTTTCCATTAATCGGCTAGCCCGAGGGACCGCCCTGTAAGAAGGGTTCAGGTCCTTTCCCCTTTGGCTCCTTTGGGTTGTTGGGCTAGTCACTTGGACCCCACCCTGTAATCAGGGTGCAGGTCTTGTCCCTTTTCCCTTTGTTTTTTTGAGGGGAGGAAGGTTGGTCGAGTTTAACACTGAGGGTCGAGTGACCTGTTGTGATGAGCTCTCTTTCTGTTCTGGGAAGTCCCCCTTTGTTTTGTACAGATGTGTTTGTGAGAGCACGTGATAACTGTGGGTGTGCAAGCTTTTTATTCTTTATTTACTTATTTTTATTTTTTTAAGTTAAATCGCTGCAGCGCTTTTTCTTTACTCTTCTCAGAATCGGAAAAAGAGCTCAAGGTGTATTAATGTATTTATCCTCCTCCTCCCCACCAAAGGGAAGAGTAAGGGCTCAGACATCATCTTTTACTGCCTCGTACAGAGTGACCTCCCTGTAAACAGGGATCTGGTCTCTCCCCTTCTGCTCTGTTGAGGCTGAGCTCCTTTTCGTGGGCTGATGGCAAAGACTGGCCTTTAAGGAGGGCACTTTAAGTCACGTGCCTGTGACTCACAGGTAAAGCAGTATTCCCTAGTACATGGGCAGCATAACCACCCTGTATCGAGGGTTCAGGTCGCTGCCTTTCCATCTTTTGCCACCATGCTACTTCAGCCAGTTGGTTTGAGCCCTGACCCTGTAATTAGGGGAGACTTCGTGTCCCTCTGGCTTCTGGGAGATATTGAGCTCTGTGGAACCCTGAGCAGGGTGACCGCCCTGTAACTAGGGTAAGGGTCTTTGCCCACTTGCTCATTTGGCATTACGCCATACACTGGCCCACTAGTCAGCGTGACAACCCCGTAATCAGGGTGCATGTCACAAGTTTCTACAGAATGGGACCTATTGAGCCCTTTGATACTTTCAGGAGCTTGACCTTCCTGTAATTCAGGTTATGGTCTCGGCTATTTGGCTAATCCCAGTGACCCCCCTGTCATCAGGGGACAGGTCATGTAATGACACTGTATGGGGATCTCGAGCCCTTTTATACCTTGAGCAGCGCGACCGCCCTGTAAGCAGGGTCCGGGTCTGTGCTGTTTTGTCCTTTTGACATTATGCTCCGTTAGCTGACTAGTGAGAGTGACTGCCCTGTAATCAGGGTGCAAGTCACCTTCTCCTCGCTTTGGAGGGTAGTTGAGTTGTTTGGTAATTTGAGCCATTTGACCGCCCTGTAACTAGGGTAAGGGTCTTTGCCCACTTGCTCGTTTGGCATTACGCCGTGCTCGGGCCCACTAGTCAGCGTGACAACCCTGTAATCAGGGTGCATGTCAGAAGAATCTACAGAATGGGACCCGTTGAGCCCTTTGATACTTTCAGGAGCTTGACCTTCCTGTAATTCAGGTTATGGCTCTGCTATTTGGCTAATCCCAGTGACCCTGCTGAAATAAGGGGACAGGTTGCATCTGTCTTTTGAAATGTGGAGGATTAGAACCATTTGTGTAACACGGGCAGCTTGACCTCCCTGTAACTAGGGTTTGAGTCTCTGAGGCCCTTAGGTCTCTTAGAACTGTGCTTTCTTCACAACCTGAGACGAGGGACCGCCCTGTAATCGGGGATCTGGTCTTTGCGCTCGAGTCTCTTGTCACTAGGACATCTGCAGCCAGCTGGCCTTAATGAGCACCCTGTAAACAGGGTCCACGTCTCATCAGACCCTCTTTCTGGTCCCCCTTGTAACTGTGTCCAGAGTCCTGGCCCTTCGCACGACACTTCCAACTTGCCTGGAATTCCTTCTGCCAAGTCTCCTGCTTTCTTCACCACGTACTGTGCTCTTGGAGACCGACATCCTGCTGGTGTTGCTGGTAAGCTCCAAGGGAGGGTCCTGTTACAGTTCTGGACTAAGTCAATCCAGGCAGTATACCTCGTGACATTGATTTTGGAATACTTGTCAGTTTATTCCATACTGCCCTTAATCATCGAGTTGTTCTCAATTCTGTATAGAGACTGCCTGGGGTAATAGTTGTCACGGGGAAATCGGAGATTGTGGCTCTGGAGTTGGATGGGTTTGGTACGTTTCTCACCCAGTGGGGCTGGGGAGGAAGGGCCAGTCCTTATAGAAGTGTCTGAGGACCCCATAGAACGGTCTTGGAGCTGAATATCTAGGCTCTCTGCAGACCCAGAAAACCACACTGTGTCCTTACTTTACACTCAGGTTGCATCAGGGACATAGGGCTGCCATAAGGGCATCTGACTTACACACTCCTGTGTGCTCTCGCTCTCTCTCTCTTTCAGACAACTCCGAGCACAGGTGGAAAAGAAGAGAGTGTCAGGAATGTCAACCAAAGAAGAGAAAAGAAGACATGTCACTGAAGATTGAGGAGAAGAAAAGGGACTCTGGGCACAGTAACCTCCCTGTAAACAGGCCTCAGGTCATGTAATGACACTGTATGGGGATCTCGAGCCTTTTCATACCTTGAGCAGCGTGACCGCCCTGTAAGCAGGGTCCGAGTCTGTGCTGTTTTGTCCTTTTGACATTATGCTCCGTTAGCTGACTAGTGAGAGTGACTGCCCTGTAATCAGAGTGCAAGTCACCTTCCCCTCGCTTTCGAGGGACGTTGAGTTGCTTGGTAATTTGAGCCATTTGACCGCCCTATAACTAGGGTATGGGTCTTTGCCCACTTGCTCATTTGGCATTACGCCGTGCTCGGGCCCACTAGTCAGCGTGACAACCCTGTAATCAGGGTGCATGTCAGAAGAATCTACAGAATGGGACCTATTGAGCCCTTTGATACTTTCAGGAGCTTGACCTTCCTGTAATTCAGGTTATGGTCTCGGCTATTTGGCTAATCCCAGTGACCTCCCTGTAATCAGGGGACAGGTCATGTAATGACACTGTATGGGGATCTCGAGCCCTTTTATACCTTGAGCAGCGCGACCGCCCTGTAAGCAGGGTCCGGGTCTGTGCTGTTTTGTCCTTTTGACATTATGCTCCGTTAGCTGACTAGTGAGAGTGACTGCCCTGTAATCAGGGTGCAAGTCACCTTCCTCTCGCTTTTGAGGGAAGTTGAGTTGTTTGGTAATTTGAGCCATTTGACCACCCTTTAACTAGGGTGAGGGTCTTTGCCCACTTGCTCGTTTGGCATTACGCTGTGCTTGGGCCCACTTGTCAGCGTGACCACCCTGTAATCAGGGTGCATGTCATAAGAATCTACAGAATGGGACCTATTGAGCCCTTTGATACTTTCAGGAGCTTGACCTTCCTGTAATTCAGGTTATGGCTCTGCTATTTGGCTAATCCCAGTGACCCCCCTGTAATCAGGGGACAGGTTGCATCTGTTTTTTGAAATCTGGAGGATTAGAACCATTTGTGTTACATGGGCAGCTTGACCTCCCTGTAACTAGGGTTTGAGTCTCTGAGGCCCTTAGGTCTCTTAGAACTGTGCTTTCTTCACATCCTGAGACAAGGGACCGCCCTGTAATCAGGGATCTGGTCTTTGCGCTCGAGTCTCTTGTCACTGGGACATGTGCAGCCAGCTGGTCTTAACGAGCACCCTGTAAACAGGGTATAGGTCTCATCAGACCCTCCTTCTGGTCCCCCTTGTAACTGTGTCCAGAGTCCTGGCCCTTCGCACGACACTTCCAACTTGCCTGGAATTCCTTCTGCGAAGTCTTCTGCTTTCCTCGCCACGAACTGTGCTCTTGGAGATCTGATATCCAGCTACTGTTGATGGTAAGCTCAGAAATGGAGGATTACATGTCAATTTTGTAATAAGTGTGTATTAATGTTTCCATATATTTTTGTATCCATGTCTATTTATTTTATGATGCTTTGGATCACCTAATTCCTGGTTTGTTTGTTTTTGTGAAGACTTCTGGATTTTTTAGTGCAGTTTTTCTCAACAACCAGGTTTGTGTCCCAGCACTTTTCTCTGAGATCTCCCTGACGCATTTTAAGAAGGGAGGAAGCCAGTCATTTTTGTTAAAAAGTTTGAGAAACTCTTAATCCTGTATTTATTAATGGTAAATTTGGAGCCTTTGGCTTTGAAATAGGTTTATTTAATTACATTCCTGTGCCTTTTTGTTTTCCCTTTATTGTGCTAATCCAGTGTGCCATCCAGAGTTTCTTTTCTTTAAATACATTGATAGTCAGTTTTAGTTATTGCCCTTTTACATTTGAGGCATTGTTCTTTGTGAATATACGTTTATTCCATTTGTCGTTCTATAGGTATGTCCACTTTATTGTTTCATTCCAGAGCTTGAAAGTGTTACCAGTAATTTGAAAAACAGTCTCCTTTTTCAATAACTGAATTAATACTTTTTCCTTGTGTCTACTTCTTTTTGAAATTTATTTTGTACTCTCTTTAAACATTTAACATGTGTCTTTTATTTGTATCTAGAATTTCAAATAGCATTGCGAGTCCGCTATAACTGTTTTTCACATTTTTTATATCCTCTTAAGGAGAATTGGACCAAACAGAAGCACCCAACCAAAAAACAAGAAAAGAGAAGTTAAAGGCCTGTTAAAAATAAGAAAGGAAACACATGCTGAGAGCAAAGTATAATTGTGTAATCTTTTTCAAAGGTAAATCATGCTATAAATTCACATCATGAATTTAAATTAATCTAACGTAGAACAGTAATCGATTTCCTTACACAATTTTAAATATATCTTGTGTAGCGTAATTAACATGGCATTAAAATAATATTTTTGTTTTCTTGTCAGGTTTATACCACGTCCAGCACCATAATATATAAGTGCTTTGGAAGGACAAATTGAACAAAATGACTAGCATCTGTCACCTGTCAAACGCTGATTAATGTTAAGAGGCAGTATATAACAAACTCTAAAGCTCAATTACTTGTGGTGCCACAACACGACATGAAGACTAGAGAACAGTTTCCTGCTATGACCTTTCAGTTCTATAACTACCTGTGCCACATGAGAACTGATATATCATCTTATTTTATAATCATGTATGTCCTCTCAAATTGTCTTTTACTAATGAGTCCATAAAGTATGGTTTTGTGTATCAGACTTTCTTATGCTGGTAGAAAAGCAGGATGTATCTTTTTTATTTAATTCATGAAATTTAATGTTTACCATTCTTTTATGAGTCATTTTCATGTCATTGCTTGGTGATTTGGTCTTCTGTTTAGTAAGCACTCAGTTTTACTTTCTTAAAGTCTGCTGCCTATAGCAAGTTGTTCAAAGCTGAAGAACTATTTGAAAAGGATCGAAGAACACTGAGATATAGGGTGGCCACATTTAAGAGTGTTGGAAAACCTTTTTCAGTAGGCACATTATTAATCTTTCTCTCAGCCCAGAAAAGTCCATTTTTGATACCAAATCAGTACCATAGCTATGATGCCATATGAAATTGAGCTAAGTTTCTACCTATGGCTATTTCGAAATTGTCAATAGAACTGATTATTTGAATCTAAATGTTGATTTCATGTAGATACCTAACCAAGTATTTAAAATGTATGTTTTACCAAGGTGACTACCTGATTTTATGTAAAACAGTTACACACATATTAGAAAATATATTCCTTTAACTTAAGTGTGTGACTTATATAGTTGGGTGACTAATGCTTTATGTACTTTTTGTTTTTACTAACAGGTTTTTCAGTAGGTACCAAGGAATAATTGTAAAACTAATACAGAGACATTAAACACAGAAGCACTATAGGATCATAGCTCACTATTATTAATAAATCATAATTTTGTACTCTAAATGCAAAGATGTAACTAAAGGGAAGGCATGTCTTTGTATTCTCCACTCACTTTCAAGCCCTCCTTCCCTCCAAAAACAAAACAAAACTGGTTAAGGTTGAAAAGATTAACATTTACTCCAGCTAACATCTAACTTAATATTTTTAAAGCTCTGTATCTCTCACACATTTCTAAAAACAAGCAAACAAAACTAAACGTTATTCTGGAAACTAGCAGTTACTCCCCCCACTTCACAACTTTCAAACATCTACTCTACTTAAACGGTCACACCAACCAAATTGTACCACACATTCAATTTTAACTTTGCACCTATTGTGTCAGTACAGGGAGAGTATTTTTTGATAGTTGTGTATATTGATGTACTTGGTAATAGTGGTGTTTTCATGGGTTTTTATGCTTATTGAATTAAGTGGATGCTCAAGGATGATAATGTGGATGTTTTATGTAGGTATTTTTCTATGAAGTGTTAGTATTTTTGTAGAGGTAAATAGAGGTAAAGAGGTGATTGTGACTGTTTTTCAGATATTAGTTTAGTGTGAATTGTTGAAAATTTTAGATGTTTTTGTATATGTACATTATTAGATGTACTTAGAGGGCAAAGTTGAGGTTTTCTGTCTGGTGCAATTTTATTGGTGTGAACGTTAATTTAGGGTAGGTGTTTGAAATCACTTAGGTCAGAATTTTAAGCTCAACAGAGATCCAGGACCCACCTGGCTACCTCAGTTCTTACTGTCATTCCTAATTTCAAAATCTGGGATGAAATTGACCTGACAGAATAAAGATATCTCTGGAGACTTTCAAGAATTCAGCATTTCTGCAGCATTAGGGGATCTCTTAAACCTTACTGAGCTTTTTAAAGTGTAATAATTGTGGAAAACTCTTAAATTCTACTTCTGATTCTGTGCTATTCTAAGATGATTTTGCTAAAATCACCACTTTATGATGTGAGAAATGAATTAACTAGGTTTTATTATACCTACTTGATAAAAGTTGGAATATTTCATGTTAAATTAATAGATTTAGCTTTATGACTGTCATATCACCTTACTTTGCTTTCTGTAACTCTGTATTAACATATTTATTAAGATGTATGTAATTAAATTCATATATTGTATAAATTTGAGTTTAGTCTTGTTCTATCTTTGGCTAAACAAAAAGAAATCTGATGAACTTGTGAAGATTTTTATCATTAATTTTAATTTAATTATTATCTCTTTTTACCTTTTTCATGTGGTTGTTGGAAGTTACTACCCTGTAATGGTGCAAGTTTTATTTTTATCTTGCATCACACTTTTTTGGGAGATTGTGGTGTGACGTTGAAATGAGGATGAAGATCTCACTGCCACTTAGGTGCATAAAGATGCCCTCCTTGAGCTTCTAAAGTTCCTTCATTTCCCACAAGCTTATAGATTGCTTGAGATCTGCAGGCCCTAGAGCTCACTTCCTGGGCACAATATATGAGACCACTGTGTCTCTTGATAAGACTGACCTGACACTGGCAAGGTCTTTTGGTTTCTGCAGCATTCCAGTTCAGAATTTTTTTTAAACGTTGATTGAATTAAATATGAAAATTGATATTACATTAACCTCATGTTTTTCAGAAATTAACTTTTACAGTGTGCTAAAATTTTCATTATGCTTCTACATGTGAAGTAGTGTGGTCAAGTGGTTTAGAATACTGGACTGGGATTCAGGCTATTTCTGGCTCTGCTACTGGTACACTGGGTGTCCTTGGGCAAGTCACTTCATCTCCCTATGCCATTTTCCACATCTGTTTTTAAAAAAAGGGAGTGGGGATGATTTTACTGACCGCACTTGTAAAGTGTTTTGAGATCTACTGAAGAAAAGCACTAAACAGATATTCAGAATTTTTGCTAAAAATGAGCCTCCATATGGGTGGGAGAGAACTGGAGTGAAGAAAACTGTCTTGGTGAATAATGAATTACAACAGATTCTCTCTGGGCATTTGATCATTCATTTCTAGTGTACCAGATGCTTTTTGTTCCATTGAAATCTGTATGGGGATGTACTTTTGATTTATTACCCTTGCCCTGTGATTTATTATTCAAAAATGGGCAACTTGGAAAGCAACTACTCAATATTAGGTGATTGTTTGCCTGCTGTACAAAAATCAGGTGAACAAGGTATAAGAAAAGACCGAAGCTGAAGGAAGCTGTAACTATAGAGATAGTGTCACACTGTCCAAAGTGTCTTTTGACTGAGTGCCTACCTCAGGGCAGACTGTCAGAAAACAGAGCAGACTCCCCAAACTGGTGGTGTGTTCTATAATTAAATTTCACCAAACTAAAAATATTGAACTCCTGGATCACTTTGCCATCTACCACAAAGTCACAAACCATCCCCTTAGACTTTCCAGTCTATCTTGCCATCCAGACAAACTGGACTTTGTGATAAAATGGTTACTTAAACCAAAAATCACATCACATCAGGTTGCTCCCAGTCCTAAAAGACCAGTCACTTACTCCAGATCAATGGATACTCTAGATCTTACACCAAAGACAATGCTGACAGCCAATTCTGTAGTAAATTAACTAAAGGTTTATTAACTAAGGAAATGAAAGTTATTGAGAGGTTAAAGCAGGTAAAATATATGCACAGGTGAGTCACAATTTGTAATTCCAAATGGTGGCAGTGATATAAATAAAAGCTTCCCAAAAGTCTTTTCAGATTACCAAGATTGTGTCTGGGGATCTACACTTTGCATCTAGTACACTTCTCTGTAAGAGTACAAACAGTCCAGAGATGAAGTACACTTCCCTGAATCCATGCTTATAACTTCTTCTGACAGAAAACAAGCTGACAGGGCCATTATCTACATTGACTTTTCCTTTGATGACAAAGAGTAAGGAATGCATATGGAGTCTTTGACCTCCGATCATCACACACAATGCTTTGAATTTATCTCTTTTCTGTTAGAGTTCTTCATTTGCATTCTACAAGACTTCTTTCTCCTTTGATTGGTTATTTAGTTACAGGGGTATACACAATATAAATGTTTGCTACTACATTATAACAGAATATGGATAAGTGAAAACAATGCAAGTAACATCCCATGAGTTTTCATGAAGTTTAAACACCAAATACACTCTTATACATTTAACAATCACTTTGATTTATACTAATACACAAGGGAATTGACCTGGGGCTTCAGCATGAGCTGGCACCTAGGCTGCCAGCATAAAAGATGGGATTAAGGATGAAAATTTTAGTATTCCAACAGTAATTGCTAGAAGTTGGAGATAAAACAAAATCTTTGTAAAATATGTACCTCAAATGGCTTTAATCAACCTGCAGAAGAAGGGATTTCCAAACAGACTGTCTTGCCACTGAAGTTGAATCAGTTTGAATTTTACAATGTATTGGCACTGAAGGACTGCTCTGCACTGTTCACCGTTGTGATCAGGTGCTGTGTCGAGTAATGGCATATGCTACGTATTACAGTGATTGGCACCCTTAAAGCCAGGATGGATCGAGCATCAGGGCCCAAAGGGCTCTGTGGACTTGTCTTCACTAGAAAAAGAGAAGATGAGTTCTAAATGCAAGGTAAAATCCTAGTGAAGACATGACAATTTGTGATTTTGACAAAAGTTAGCAGGTGAAGCAAAAGACTGTAGGGGAGTCTGTGGTTTACCTTGACCAGCTAACTTGTGCTAAAACTACAACCTGCCGTGTCTTCACAGCACACTTCATTGCATTAATTGGCACTTGAGTTGGCCTAGTCTTAGTGTAAGCAGCCACACTGCAAAGTTGTGCTTGAGGTACTGTGTCTAGACTGGTTTCAGAGGAACAGCCGTGTTAGTCTGTATTCGCAAAAAGAAAAGGAGTACTTGTGGCACCTTAGAGACTAACCAATTTATTTGAGCATGAGCTTTCGTGAGCTACAGCTCACTTCATCGGATGCATACCGTGGAAACTGCAGCAGACTTTATATACACACAGAGAATATGAAACAATACCTCCTCCCACCCCACTGTCCTGCTGGTAATAGCTTATCTAAAGTGATCATCAAGTTGGGCCATTTCCAGCACAAATCCAGGTTTTCTCGCCCTCCACCCCCCACACACAAATTCACTCTCCTGCTGGTGATAGCCCATCCAAAGTGACAACTCTCCACACAATGTGCATGACAATCAAGTTGGGCCATTTCCTGCACAAATCCAGGTTCTCTCACCCCCCCACCCCCCTCCCAAAAACCACACACACAAACTCACTATCCCGCTGGCAATAGCTCATCCAAAGTGACCACTCTCCCCACAATGCGCATGATAATCAAGGTGGGCCACCCCCAGCACAAATCCAGGCCTTCTCACCCCCCCCCCCACCTCCATACACACACAAACTCACTTTCCGAAAGTTGTCACTTTGGATGGGCTATCACCAGCAGGAGAGTGAATTTGTGTGGGGGGGGTGGAGGGCGAGAAAACCTGGATTTGTGCTGGAAATGGCCCAACTTGATGATCACTTTAGATAAGCTATTACCAGCAGGACAGTGGGGTGGGAGGAGGTATTGTTTCATATTCTCTGTGTGTATATAAAGTCTGCTGCAGTTTCCACGGTATGCATCCGATGAAGTGAGCTGTAGCTCACGAAAGCTCATGCTCAAATAAATTGGTTAGTCTCTAAGGTGCCACAAGTACTCCTTTTCTTTTTGTGTCTAGACTGGTGCTGTACTTGTGTGAGGCTCTAGGACTTGTAGGGGAATAGTCAATGGATTTTTTATCTCATGTTAATTCCTGTTAGCTAACAAGAATTAAGAACATACCTTCTTTCCTAGTCAAGACACAACCAGTGTGTCTAGCTGTGCACATGTTGCCAAAGTGTAAGAGGAAGATACGCGCTCCCCTCCCCCCCCCCAGCCCCCAGATATGTCAGAGGTGGCTACAGTTGCTTCTTTATTAAAAAGTAATTTATCATTCTAGCTTTCATGTTTGTACAAAAAAGCTTGAATATGTGCAACTACAAGGCAAATAAAAAGAACTTTTTTTTTTAATTCTCATGATATTTTGAGGGTTGACTCATGATTTTGGAATGCTTGGAGTTGGCAGTATTGTGGGAATGGCTGGCTGCAAAGCACTTTTGAAACTCTGGCCTTTGTTTAGGTGCCTAAATGGGAGCTAAGCACTTATGATAATCTGGCTGTAACTGAGGGTGCTGAGCTCTTGAAAAATCTGGCCCATAGTGACTTGCTCAAGGTTAAACACCTCTGAACTCTTGAAAACCTGTCTCTAAGAGTTTAACTTACCTCCACAGGTACTGTCACTTCCTGTGTCCTGTGGAGAAATCCTGGGCTTGTGTTGACAGGCTACGAATGCTGCACTATTTACCAATACCAAATTCACTGGTCTGGTGGATTTTTACTGTTGTTGTTGTTGTGTTTGATATATGTTTTTAAGTATTTTACCAATATTTACTCAACGTTGATCACTAAAAAGAGTTGTAGGTTATTGATAATGCAGTAGATACTGTGACGGGGCAAGGCCAGATGGCTATAGAAAAGTAGTGGGAGAGAGATATATTATCTCCAGGCTAAACAAATCCCTGGTACCAGGTTAAGTGAAATGGAAGCTGCTCCAGGTCAATTGAGACACCTGGGGCCAATTAAGAACTTTCCAGAAGGCAGGGAGAATGCTCGGTTGATTGGGACACCTGAAGCCAATCAGGGGCTGGCTGAAACTAGTTAAAAGCCTCCCAGCCAGTCAGGTGGGGGTGTATGTCAGGAGCTGTGAGAGGAAGTTGTGCTGTGGAGAGGCTGAGTAGTACACATCATAGCAGGCACAAGGAAGGTGGCCCTGAGGTAAGGGTGAAGTGGAGTTTGAGGAAGTGGGGGCTGCTGTGGGGGAAGTAGCCCAGGGAATTGTACATATCATGTTTCTAAAAGGTCAGCTACCATTGCTGATACTGTTAGGGTCCCTGGGCTGGAGCCTGGAGTAGAGGGTGGGCCTGGGCTTCTCCCCCCCCCCCACCTTTGCCCCCTGATTAATCACGGAGACAACAGAGACTGTGCAAGGAAGGATAACTTCTCCTCACCTCCCTTGCTGGCTTATGATGAAAATGGCTCAGTAGACTGTGACCCTTTTCCCTAGAGAAAGAAGGGTTATGTGGAGGGCCTCGGTGAGCCTCTGAGGCTAGCGAAATCTGCCAGGAAATGTGGGACCCAGGGAGGCAAGGACAGACAAGGAATTTCAGTTATTTCATGTGAAATCCACCCCTCTTCAGAAGGGCAGAACAAGGCCTAAATACTACTTAAATTCCCAAAACATGGAATAAATGGGGTTTGAATGGGCAGTCTGTCTACACAGAGGTGAATTTCCACCCTTATTCTTTAATGTAGGTGTGACCTGTGTTTTTGATTACCTACATTTACAACAGTATAGTTTTCTCTAGCTTTTGCAATCATTGCTTGTTTCTGTCACTTTGCTATCATGCTCTCTGATCAATATGGTACACTCAGTAGAAATGCTTACTTGGGTATTTTGTTTCAGAGTAGCAGCTGTGTTAGTCTCTATCTGCAAAAAGAAAAGGAGTACTTGTGGCATCTTAGACTAACAAATGTATTTGAGCATCAAATAAACTTTGTTAGTCTCGAAGGTGCCACAAGCACTCCTTTTCTTTTTGGGTATTTTGTGTTGTCTCCTGTGGCCTACACATTTGTAAAAATATGATCAGGTCATGTTCCACCTCCCTAGGCCTGTTTAATAGATTTACAGGCAAACGCTACATACTGTGGATTATCTTCTGACTAAAATCCAGATGTGGTACTGAAATAGGGGTCTGCTCAGTGGAAATTGTGTAATTAGCTGAAGGAAACCTGTAGGGTTTTTAAATGCAAGTCTGATTAGGTGCCAAGTTGATGTCATGCAATGGGTTTGGGGACAGATTCTGTCCCAGCTCACCAGTTCCCTGAATTTTGTGCAGTTATTTATTCCAGTGAAAAATGAGTGTACAATAACACATTTCATATTCAGCAGCATGTTATGCCCTTTTTGCACTGGTGTAAATGCCTATGTAAGGTGCAGGGCAATGGTGAATCAGGGCCTCCATATCCTGTTATGCTGGTGTAAATCCAGTGTTACTCCACTGATGTTAGTGTAGTTATTACAGATTTATGCCAGTGCTAAATGAGAAGCAGTGTGTGGCTCTTTAAGTAAGAACGAGAGGTTCTGGGACAGTGAAATTGGTGTTACACCTCAAATCTCTCTCTCCTCTGCATTTCTCCCAACAAGATTATTGGCCAGATTTTCATTAATGCTCAGCAGCTTGCACCCAAGGCTTTCTGAAAAGCTACTCACACCTGTGCATGCAGTTCCATCTTAATCTTTTCCTCTCTGTTTTTCACTAGTTTGAACTACAAAATTGGCTCAAAGCTCCAGACCACTTCACCATTGGCCTGACTTGCAGGACGCAGGCTCTAGATGCATGTAGCTGACTTGACCATTGCTCTGGAAAGGGGCAGAACCATCTGTGATGTCAGCAGAAACCAGTGTGCCTAAGAGGAGGCTTTAGGAGGCCATGATGTTTGTTTGTTTTTTTCAGCAGCAGCCTTGTGGTTAAGCTGCTGGCATAGAACTCAAAATATTTGGGTTCCGTTCCCTGTTCTACCATAAACTCCCTCTGTGATCTTGGCCAAATTTCATGAGTCGCTCAGTTCCCCATCTTTAAAATGGGGAGAGTTATGCTGTGCATTCCTATGTATTTGTATAATACCCAGCACAATGGGACCCCTATCTTAGTTGTGGTTTAGAGATGCTATTGTAATAGAAATAATAATAATGAATTGTGAATGGAAGGTAAGGTCTTCATAGCTCCTTACCAGGAATAGCAGGTATCATAGTGATTATGTAGGCACAGCATCCATTAGGCACTTCAAGAAAAGAATGATGGTCTAGTGGATAAGGCACTGTGTTGGGAATCAAGAGACTTGGGCTCAATTCTTGGAGTTCTCCCAGACTTCCTAGGGGACCCTGAGAAAGTCAATCTCTCTGTCTTAATTCCCTATCTATAAAATGGGAACAACAGTTTTATTTCCCTACCTAGCAGTGGTGTTTGGATAAATACATACTGTGTGTGGGGGGGGGGAGGGTGGGGGGGTGCCTTTCCACCTGAGCAGTTGTGTATTCTAGTCCTTTTTCAAGGGCAATCATGTCCTATTTAGATCCTTTCCAAAGTGTCACACATTGTGATTCACCAAGAACTTAAGAACAAAGAGTTTTGATCATTTAAAAAAAAATTAGAAGTAAAGCAAAGATATTTGCAATGACACCTTTGATGTCTTATAGATTAAGAGTGTCTCTCATGAATAATAGTAATTTCTTCTTCATAATCTCTTTTTTTAGTTTTGGGAATTTTCATTAACCAAAATTAATAGTAACTGCAGATTAAACTGACTTAGAGTCTAGCCTTCCCATCATCACCAATAGTAATTAATCAAGACCATCCATGGGTTTTAATAGCATTAAAGATTTGATTCACCATATTATCCCCCACCCCCTTGTATTAGTTCTATTCACAGCAATGGAGCTCCTTAAAACAATATCAGGAGGACATATATAGAAACTTAAATTAACCCTCATTTGCACAGTCCCTATAAGAAAATGTCTTGTTCTTTCCACATAATTGCCTAGTGTCATTTACCACTGGCCTGTGAATCTGAACTCAGCATTCAGAGCCCCTATTCTGTTCCATAAATAGAGGCTTTTACAAAGAAGCAAAATTGTGGAGAGAAGATTTATACAAAAAGAAATGTTCTTGGGCTAGCATGTTCCCATTTACCCCTCTTGCTATTATTGTACATTTTATTTGCAACATACGCAGCTTGGACTTTACAAACCACAACAGAGCTAGGAGCAATGCCCATTCTACCACTGAAACCAAACAGAAGCTCATAGAAATAGGCCTGTTGGCACTGGTGTATGAATGACTTTTATTCTGGACAATGAACAAAAGTCTGTGTCAACACTGTTAGATCTGGCTTCAACCTTTATCACTGCTGGTCATACAGCATTGATGACCAACAGCTTGCAAGATCTTGAGTAGGTGAATGAGTCAGTTCTACACTGGGTCTACTCATTCCTGAGACAGATCTCCAAGAATCACAATGGGCACCTACTATTCTATTACCTGGACCTTATACTGCAGTGCTCAGTTTACTGAAAATCCATGGAAAAGTGAAGTGTCTTAACTCCTGATTTTGGCTTCTAAGCCTAATTTTGAAATGTGAACAAACACCACCCATACAATACAGTGAGATATTACAGTATTTGGCACCAGTATAAGAAACTGGATGGACAGATAGATGGATCCATCTAGTATTAATATAATAAGCCCAGACTTATGTAACACATCAGTCTGTTGCTATGGAAAGCTTGATGAAATCATCAAGCCAAAATGATGACTTGATGAGGAGAAAATGGGGGGGGGGGGGCTGTGAGGGAGAAATTAAACCAGAAATGAATTAATTCATCAGAGAACATAGTAAAAGGGCAAGTCACTATTCTGTAACCATCACAAAGTGAGAATGAAATGGAGTGTAAATAAAAATTGGAATATGTAGAAGGGGGCACCTATTTCCCTTCCCTCCCCCGCAGACTGTCACCGCTTTATGGAATGGTGCAGCACCCAGAGGTTTTAGGGAGACCAAATGGAGGTATTAGACTTATGTTTAGAAAGAGTTGTAAAACCTAGTCGCTGGTGACTGTGCCAGGTTGGGTTGACAACCATTCATAGCTTTACATCCATACATGACCGTTAGTTTCCCTGTCATGACTTCTCTTGCCACCTTGGAATTTTACTGGTTTCCCTTTGCCACCCATAACACACATGATCCCTGTAGCAATAGAGAGTGACAATCCCAGAGATGAGAAAGGAACCGAGTTATGTCTTCTGGGTCGTCCACGGAAGTTATGTAATCACTCACTTTGATCCTTGATAAAGAGATGTTGCAGACAAGCAGCTCTTGGGGAAATGCAGTTGATACAAAGGTCAGCTAAGCTGCATCTGCTACATCAGGTCTCAACACCCAGAGTCCTTTCCCATTTCCAATCAATGTGCCCGGGGCAGCAAGTTCTAGCTACTCAGGAAATGAAAGCTATTTTGTCTGAGTAAGTTCCAGTGCAAAACAAGTACAATGCCCTCAGGCAGAGAGCGAATTCCATGTCCCAGCACTGAGCATTTTCTCCATGCTTTGAAAATAAGACATGAGTAGAAAGCATATAACCCAACTATAAATTCTTTATTTGCTGCTTGATCAATAGTGCAGCCAGCCCATTTGTGTGTTCTGCTTTACCAACAACTGTGTAGAAACATCAGAGCATGAAGTAAGGCGATGCAAATAAAAAATACATAGTAGATAATTAATTATTACTGCTCTCTATTTTTCACAAAAGTACAGGACAGTCAAGGGATTTAATTTGTTTCCATTCAACTTGGGTGAAATTTTACTCTGTGCAGAAGGACAGCACAAGATAGTTTTTGGACTCAAGTGGAGCTTAGATCTCATGCTGGCCTTCTATGCAGGGGCGATAGAGGGGAATTTTATTTCTTATGATTGTTTTGATTGTTTGTTTCTTTTTCCCTTCCTGTTTTTACATGATCAGAAATCCCTGGTTTAGGGAAATGAATGGAAGTTTCAGAAACTACACTGGCACATGTTTATCCATGCCTCTTCTGGGACCTCCACTAATTGACTGCACCAACTTGTCCTTTCCAGACCCATGTTCCTTTCATGAAAACAGTGCACCGTTTGGCACAATCAGCAGCTGGTCCTGGAGACATGCCAAGAACAGAAATAGTGGAAAGGGGGAGGCTGCAAATCAGGATTCATGTGGAGTGTCAGAGCTGTGTTAAAGCAACTGGACACTGGATAGCAGGGGGTGCTCCATTTGAGATCCAATGGCAGAACTGTGTACGGGTCTTGCTTCAGGGCAGGAATGAGGGGCACTGGCAGAGCAGTGGGTGCAGTGTCTAGGGCTGGAATAGCATGGCAATAGGGTGGTCAGGAGTAATGAATATTAGAAGAGTTTGGTATGAGGAACCCAGAGGTGGAATGGGGGTAATAACTGAGGGGCATCAGTACAGCTGAAATAGCAGGAGTGCTGCAAGTCAGGAATGGCAGAGCTTGGCAGAGTTGTGTGTGTGTGTATACGCACGGTGAATCAGGAATAGTCTGTGTTCACACTGTGCTTAGCTCTAGCCATTGCCCTTCACTTTCATAATCACTAAAATCACCGGGGAAAAAACATATGCATCTAAAAAGATTCATGTCCCAACAACATTTTTTGGTATATTTCTCTTCTGTGAAAACTCAAATTTCCACTTTTCATCCTGATTTGGGAAGAAAGCAAATTTCAAAACTTTAGATTGTCAGGAGGGAAAATTTATTTTCTGATCGGCTCTAGAGAGAACATTAGGTTGGTTCCAAAGCCCAGTGAACTCAATGTCAGGAAGCCTCTCCTGTGACTCAGGTGGGCTTTAGCTCAGGCCAGTTAGCTCCTTATGTAGGTCGTCTTACTGGCCGACAGTGAATTCCTGTTGCTGTGGAATATAATACCAGTAGAACAGGCAGTTGTATTCAGACGTTTGTCTTCCTGTTTCCCTCACCATTTCAGGACTTTTGTTTTCCTAATCCATCCCTTGTAGGAAAGGTTTGTTTCTGAAGACAGAACAGTGCAGGGCTGATTCATCTCGATGACTGAAATGATGCTCTGTGCAAATTTACAAGGAATCTGTGAAAAATATGTATTATTCATTGCAGTTTGTTGGAACTGTCTGATATTTCAAACCAGCCAACGATGTTTGTAAGAAACAAGCTTGGGAACAATTAGTCAGGTGAGTTTGACAGCCAGAGACTAAATCACCTTTATGAAAGAGACTCCGGCACCACCACAAATAAAGGTCTTTAGTAGAAAAACAGAATATGCATAACGTTGCTTAAAATAACAATGTGGAGCAGTTGTTTGATTTGTTCATGCACTGCATCTTTGTCTCTGTCTCTTCCATACATGAATTGTTCTCCATACACCTCTGTATCTAAACAGTTTGGAGATAGACGACTGAGCACCTATCTATTTGCTCTGGAGATCAGCAGCACATCAGCGTCCATGCTCTGAGCTACATCCCGACAAAGGGAGAGGTTTAGTTGTGAGCCTACTCATGGACGCCTCAGGGTTAAAATTTAGCTGAGTCCACGTAGCCCATCAGCTTTCTGAGAGAAATGGAGTGAGTATCATGCTGGTTTCTTGGTTGGGGACTCTTGGGCTCTGTCAGTATTGCCACACAGTTTGGAGACGGGGGCATGAATAACTGTGTACCAAAGACTTGGGCTGCCGCTCCCCGATCTGAATGCTGCAGGTGTGAGAAAAGGTTTCTAGTTCACATTAATGTAGTCCTGTCTGAAGCGGTGCCTAGAGGGGGACATGATATGCCTACATCAGACTTATTTACCACCAGCTACCATAGTATCTAGGTACTCTATCTATTGACAGCCGCTAAGAGCTAACCCAATGCCCGTTGAAGTTGATGGAAAGATTCCCGTTGACTTTGCTGGCCATTGGATTGAACCCCTAACCAATGAGTCACTAAGGCAGCCCTGATTATGACAATTCTAAGGTAACCACTCTGTGCAGCAAAGTTGCCTTAGGAGAAGGACCCTGACTATTTGTTCTGATGGTTTCCCTAATTAGCTCCAGCAATCCCCTTGGCTTTCCCCTCCGTTTTCAGCTCAGTTCTGCCACATGCAGCTCACCTCTCATTTACTTTCCTGAGTTTGCTGCAAACAGAAACTTTATTAAAGACCCAGGTGAAACCTCTGGAGCTTTCCCAATCTCTGAGATGACTTTCAGTTCAGCAGACAGACTGACAACATGGTAAATAAGCACTATTCCCCAAGGACCTCTCACTGGACAGCGTCAGGAAAATAACAAAAGCAAAGCAAAGGGTTTATTGCACCATTTACATTTCCACAGGAGGGCAGATGGAGAGGGAAGGAGTTGCTGTTAGAGTTGAGTGAACTGGCTGTCAAGGAAGGATTTAGGAAGCAGGAACATCTTTTGATTGTGACCCATAAGAGGAATGTGCATCTATTGGAAGCAAGTAGTTCAGGATAAAAGCCACAAACCGTTCTGTGATGTTTGCTTCTGATATTACTGAAATTTGATTTTAGTTGAAGTTTCCTGGCCAGAACCTGGATACAAAGGTGATGAATGTGGTATAAACGTCTAGGTAGGTAGAGACAGATTTTATACACTGATGAAGCTAAGCTTATTAACCATGTAACATAACATCCCAGAAGAGCCTTGTATCATGCATCAGTCCATAAACCAGACTCTAATTGAGGAAGAAAATTCACCCTGTGGGCAGGTTATTTCAAAAGCACCTGGTACTAGATAGGGATTAACAAATACAATTCTGAACGTATGAAATTTGATGAAAACATGAAATGGAATATTTGTGAAAAAAATCAGAATTAGACAAAATGAAAATTTTCATGAATATTTTTTTAATTGATTCTACTGGCCACTGTTGGAGGGCAGATAAGTGGATCCCTGTTTGCTCTGGGATGGCAATTCCTATGTACTTTTTGTGCAACAAAGGGAACAGGGAGACGTCTCTCTAGGGGCAGATTTAAAGTGATTAGGTTGCCTTCTCTGAGAAATATAGCCTAATATCTGCATTGCCTTATGACTGAAGGGTTTTTATGAACTCTAATGTAATATGCACTCAAATCACTGATACATACATGCAACCTTAATTTCATCCTAAATTTTGTGGGGGAATTAGCTAATGCTATCTTTTCACTCATATTATTCCTTTATCACCGGGAGCCAGATTTTCCTAGCGTAATGTCCATTCAAAGCATTGGATGCACTTGAGACCACAGAGAAGCCCCTTAGCATGTAATTGAAACCAGAAAACCCTATATAACTACATTTTAAAACTTGGGGTTTCAAACTAAATGAAATTCCAGGTAGTTTGTGAACCTCTGTGAATACATTGCTTAATCCAAGTAATCCAAAAGCAATCTTGTTGGCAATCTAATTGTGTTTTCTAAGGAGGAGATTGCCATAACAGTTTGTTTGCATATAATTGGATCCCTTTATATGTTTGCATTGTGCTTATTTCTGAAACCTTTCAGAATAGAAAGGTTTCCTGTAATATTTGACTTGGCTTTTCATTCTAACCTGAGGGATTACCCATTACTTTGGACATAATAGCCCAGCCAAATGTGAATTCTGTATTATTCAGAGCTGATCAGAAAGTGTAGATATCCCTTGAGGAGCCTCGAGGACATGCAGGGAGGAAATCGGGGAAATTATACTGATTTTTAAATTGCCTCTCTTTTTTTTTTTTCTTGGTAAACTCTTGCCTTCTAAATCAGCTTCTGTATTGTAAGTGCAACTCACTGGGGGGAGAAAAGGAGAGGAGTTATGGGGAGAGAGGGATGGACTTTATTTTTATATCTATCTATAGATTATTATTATGACTTTTTAACCGAGCATGGTTTATCTGCATGTGCAGACAGTACTGCAATTCTTGATTGATAGCTGGGTTTCTGAGAGAGTGTTCCTCCCATTGATACCACTCATTGTCCTTAATTGCATTTGCCTCTGAGTCTTATGTTGCATTAGGGATCTCAAAAGGAACAGGGTGAAAAAGGAGGCCAACAGTTACTTGTGACTGAGGTTTGAAGCACACCATTGGCCTCACATGGCCCCTCTTTGCTAGTGGAGGCATCAGTAAATGTGTTCATTGCCAAGTAAGCTCTTTGTTCCTGTTTGTTTTTCCCAGCCTTGTTGTGACAGATTTTCAGCTCCAGTTTATTTCTTGTGCTGTATAGTAACCAGTATTTTGACATGCAGGCATTATTACTAGGGGGCAAAGGGGAGGAAGAATTTATGTTAAGAAGACAGGATTTGCCAGACCACATGAGATCATTGGTCCAGCAAACCCAGTATCCTGACTCTATCTGTGGCTTATGCCACTGGGGAAGCTGAAACTGCTTCAGAATAAACCTGGCCAACTGTGTTGTGCTTTACATTGGAATAATTCTTTTCTGACCCCTGCAGCAATCACCTTATGCCCTGAAACATGAGGTTTAATTACCTTTATGATATGCTGCATGCCTAGCAACAAGTGTCTTAAAATTATCCAGTCTTAAAAATAAAAGCTAGCCTCGGTGTCTGATTCTATTCTCAGCTTCTGAAAAATATTCCTGCAAGACAAAAACAAAGCCATGCAAACAACATGACACAAAGGATGCCGACTACTTGCACACTTAAACCAGTCTAGCCTTCTCCATTACAATATTACAATTTACAGCATGAATATAATAATCCTAAAACCAAACTCTGGTTCAGGGACCAAATGCTGGTGTGCAGAATGGGTGCAGATAGCTGGAGGGTCACATATTACTGGCTTCTCCTTAAAAAGAAAAGTAGTACTTGTGGCACCTTAGAGACTAACCAATTTATTTGAGCATGAGCTTTCGTGAGCTACAGCTCACTTCATCGGATGCATACCGTGGAAAACACGGTATGCATCCGAAGTGAGCTGTAGCTCACGAAAGCTCATGCTCAAATAAATTGGTTAGTCTCTAAGGTGCCACAAGTCCTCCTTTTCTTTTTGCGAATACAGACTAACACGGCTGTTACTCTGAAACCTGGCTTCTCCTTGTTTCCAGCCACTACATTGTGCTATATACATGATGTATTAGCCATTGTGTCTTTTTCCATTAAGCAACTATTGTAGTTGCACTGGGATGTTATCCAGTCATGATTCAGTGGTCTGCACAATTGTGAACAGGCGGAGAAGCATGCATGAGGTATTTTTTCTACTCAGATATGATCCATATTATGAAAAAGTTTGAGAACTTCTCCCCTATTCTACCTCAATGTGTACTGAGTACAGCTCATTGGAATACTTTGAATTTTGATTTTTTTGGAGTAAATATTGGGTTGATAATATGAATGAGTTATTACGATCCCTTCCCCATGCCACATCCTTTTTAAATTTCTCTGAAAATATGTCAGGTTTGTATATCTGGTTAAGAACAAACAGCTGGCAGAAATGTTTCAATTTTTGAAAAATTTCTTATTAATTAAAAAATAAAAATTAAAAAATTTAAATTTAAAACAAGCATTTTTTAATTACAAAAATGTGTATTTTTGTCTTGTAACTAGTTCTAGTGCTGAGCTCACTAAAGTAAAAATGCTGTTCTTTACCCAATTCTTGATCTTTTACATACTCCCACCTGCTTTTATTCTTGATGCTAGAAGCTATATTTTGAATGAAAGTGGTTTGCTTTAGCATTTAAACTGACAGCAAGAAGCTACAGCTCTCAGGGGAGAATGAAATGTAGACCTGCCCCAGGCTGGGTAATGCTGAGTCAAGATTTTCCCAACCAGAAGTTGTTCTTTGTGGAACAGAATTAACCACAAACTCTTTGGTCTTGCAATAGTCTTTCTCAGTCTTGGAAATGCTACATGAAGTTGAGAGATCAGCATGGGCAGGGACCTGGATGATCCTTCACAGCTGAATGATCATGTTAGTTGTGGCTTTTCACTAAGGTCTCATCACCCAGAACCCCTTCCCCACCAACTTCACTAAGACCAGGATTTGTTTTTTATCACCATTCAGCGTCTTGCTCAAGTGCCCAGATACCACAGTGAGAGGCATGGTATAAGAATCTGAATGGAATAGAACAGACACCCATATTCTTTAGAAAGACAAGGTAGGTGAGATAATATCTTTTATTGGCCCATCTTCTATTGGTGAGAGAGACAAACTTCCGAGCTTACATACAGCTCTTCTTTTTGTAAGCTCGAAAGCTTCTGTCTTTCACCAGGAGAAATTGGTCAAATAAAAGATATGACCTCACCCACCTTGTGTCTCTAATATCCTGGGACTGACATGGCTCCAAATATACGGCATACCCATATGGTTTGTCATCACAGTCTCTTGTGAATCTGCCTCTCTGTAGCTAGAGACTAACTAAGGTATGTGGGAAGTCATTGAAAGGGATTAATATAGAATAGGTACAGCTTTGGAGCAAGGACAATACTGTTGTCCATCTTAAAATCCTCCAGAGCCAATGGAATAACACTCCCAGATTTAAATAGAGAAATCTCTCTAGATTTCACTATGGAGGTATCTGAATATGTTGGAATAAGCTAAACTTTTCAGAACCATTTCAACCCAATCTATTGCTACACAAAATCATCTTTTTTTCTATCTCCTTTAGAAAACAAAAGATGTCTTCATTTGCTATTTCTGACAACTGCAGCCTGACACTTGTAAAGCTATTCAAACCAGAGTATGGAGAATATTTGATAGAATGAGGCTGACATTTTAAATGAAGAATAATGATGAAATGTCTAAAAATGGAATAAGGATCTCACTAGCTACTGGTGGTAATTTGAATACAACAGCAAAGTGTTTTATCATGTAAAAAATCAACTCTGAGTTCTTTCATGTAGCTAAACATGGAGTTAAATTATGTAAAAGTTGCAAATACTATATTGCAGAAGGGGGAATTCAGAATTCTTGTTTCATGGCTTAATGTATATGGACACTTCACATTAAGAATTAGATTTGTTTCACTTTAGCTCTTGACATAAGTATAGCTATTTCCTGAACAAATAGTAGATGGAAAGTAATGATTCTTCACAGGTGAAGGGAATGGAAGTCTCTCGTCTCTTCTGGTGAACTAAATTAATATGAATCTTTCATAAAGCATTTTAGAAATTCTTCCCTAGCAGTGAGGCGTAAGTTCTTGAACAATTCCAATTATGCTGTTCTACCATTTGCCCTTAGGTACCAAAAACAGCTAATCCTTTCCCTGGCAGAAATTTTAAAAGGTTAGCAACACATTAAAAATAATACGAATACAGTGAAGTTAGCATTGGTGAAAAGTGACAATCATGGAAACTGGAGTCCTCTTTTTATCCATATTGTATATACTGTGGGCACTAGGATGATGCTGGAAGGTTTGCACCTTAGCAAAGTTCTCCAACCCTGACATGGGAAGTCAGGGTGAAAGGGGGAAAAAAAACATTTGTATGCTTTGGGGTGTATTGAAAACTCTGTTACAATTGCAGGCTGTCACTTTAAATTTCAGCATATTTTGCTGGTCATCCTTGCAGGCTAGGGGACTCTGTAGGGCCATGGCAGGAGGATGGAGCTATGGAGACCTTATGGTTTGGTGTGCGTAGGGCACTAGATTGTCTTAATGTGGCCCTAATCAGGAAAGCAGCTAAGCACATCTTTAGATTTAAGTATGTGCTTAAGTCCCATTGAAGTCTTGAAGTTAAACATGTCCAGTGTGGGGTGACAGACTTTCGGAAAGATTTAGACAAACTGGAGAGAGTCCAGAGAGGAAGAAGTTTTAATAATCATTTTTGGAGTCAACCCACTTTTTTTTTTCATTTTTTTGGAATTACCAGTGCTTTAAAAAATCAGTTATTTGCATTGCTGTAATCACATCCTTTATGCTGAGCTTCTTGTTCCTTATTTGTTTGATCATTGCACTATTACATGATTAAACATTGAATAATTAACTGCTGGTAACCCATTAAATTATTAAAACAATTACAATAAAAATCAGTTAAATAAGATGGGTCATTACCTTACTAGTGAATGAGGTGGCTGTGTTTGCACAACGCTAACTGCTGCCCCCAAAGTATGCAGCTCCCTGTAACGCACACCCAATTTAAGCTCTATTGGACAAAACTGCACTAGACAGTAGCCCAATAAAAATCAGCATGTTAAAATGCACATTATTCTTCTCTCACCTGCAGTTTGAAAGGTAATTTAGCATGGAACATTTCCCTGCTAATTTCGGAACAGAGATGAAATGTCAGAGCAGAGGTGGAGTCAGCCAGCAGATGGTACTTCAGGCTGCCCATGCTGCATTGCAGAGTGCTGTCAGGTTGTCTCAGATCAAGCCACTAGGGGCTGAGACCCTGGCTGAGGTTGGTACCCTCCTCTTTCCCTCCTCTCTAGGTTCTAATATCAGGAGACAGCTGGCTTCTTATGGCATGGAGAGACCTCATGGAAAGTCAGCGGCTCAGGTAGCTGAAGGAGTCAATCTGACAGGAATAATCGACGGAGATCTAGACTGAACAGCATTTCTGATGCCTCATCTGGCATAGCACTACTGAACAACGCTTGGGCCTCAGCACCTCAGTCCCCATTGCACTGGATCTTTGGGTTTCCATGTGCAAATTCTAACTGCAAGCTGCACAATGTCATCCAGCAGGGAGCTCCTGTCGACACTCTAGACTTTCCTCAGGCAGGGAACCCTCTCTCACTTGGAGTTAAATTCAGTCCTGAGACGAGGGGCCAGCAAAAGGCCTGTGCATCACTTAAGTGCCACCTACATCCTATTTTAAGGCTTTAAGTGTTGCAAAGTCACTGCACTGGCCCCGTGCATGGATCTGAATTTCACGTTACAACTTTGTCATGGCAGGTTCCAGGGGGTGCTTTTTAAAGCCTGGCCCTTTGGAATGCAAACAGAAACCTCTCAAGGGCCCCAGGGAACTGACAAACTGCCTTTGCTTGCGAAACAAAAAGACGTTTCCTTGACAAGATAGGTGATGACCCACTTCGGCACTGCATGATTGGCAATGGACGGTGGGGGCAGGGGAATGTACCGGCCTTTTGCGGGAGGATTTTAAATGGTTGAGATGCTTCTAATGTGACAGCACTTTCAAGCATTTAAGAAGAAAAAGGATGGAAAAAAGAAAACAACTCCCCCCTCCAGGCCTACTAAATTTACAAGTCCTTGACAGGCCATTTGGAACAGCTGCTGGAGATCCCATTAAAGTAACTGTCCTTTCCACGGAGCAGTTCCTCAATCTTCTTATCTGACCTATACAATCTCCCACTGAGAATCCTCCACACTCTTTTTTTTTTTTTTGTTTCTTTGACTTAATGAACCCCTCTACTTCCCCTACTTATCTAATATGCTATTGAAAATCAGGAGTCCTGGGTTCTATTCCTGGTGGAGCCACCAATTCACAGAGAAGCGCTGAGCTTATCATTTAGACCAAACATTTTTAAAAGTGGCCCTGAATTTGCATGCTGCAGTGTTTCAAATTTTGGGTGCCCAGCTCAAGACAAATGGGGATGATTTTCACATAGTCCTAAGCAACCCCAGCTCTGAAGTCAAAGTGAAATGAAGGCAACTCCAAAAAGCAAAGCAAAGTCTCGAGTTGAGTTTCCAAAATTTGAAGCACTCAAAGTTAGCGGACGCTTTTGAAAAATTTAGACTCCAGATTTCCATCCCTCGGTTCCCTGGTCTGTAGAATGGGGACAATAATGTGTACCTATGTCTCAAGGCAATATGAAGTTGAATTCAAATTTGCAAAGTACTTTGAGATCCTTAGATGGATGATGCTAGAGAATGTTAAGGGATAATTATTTAATAAAGAAAGTTAAAAGAATTAACTCTTTTCTAAAAGCTTTATCTAAATGCCCATCATATCAGCTTCCATCACCGACAATTGGTTAGCTAGAAATCCTTTTATCTTAGTATCTACATGCTCCCCATCATTCTAGTATCTAAGCAGCTGATAACTTTAATGATGCCATCCTTACAGCTGTCCTGAAGCAGGGAAGTAATGTTATCTCCATTTCTCAGTTGGAGAACTGAGACCTAAAGAGATTAAGACCTAGTTCAGCCAAGCACTCTTTAAGCACACGCTTAACTTTAAACCATTGGAACTGAACCAGGTACATAAGCATTTTGCTGAAGTATGGCCTAATCCAAAACCCTTCAAAGTCCATTGAAAGTCACCCATGGGTTTTGAATCAGGTCATGTGTAACTTGCCTAAGGCACAAAGTGAATCTATGGCAAAGCCAGGAACTGAATCAAAAATCTTACTACCTTAACCACTTGCCAGTCCACTATACTAGAAGGAAGGTAGCAACGTGGCCTGCTGTAATATCATATCATCATCTGATGAAGGAGAAACAGAAAACTCCAGTTGCAGGTCTTCTTCAATATGTCTATCTTAGATATTTGTATGTGCCCCATTTCACAGTATCAGAGCACCTCACAATCTTTAATGTGGTTTTTCCTTGCACCACCCTTGGGAGATAGGGAAGAGCTCTTATCCCAATTGTACAGATGGGGACCTGAGGCACAGAGAGACTAAATGTCTCAAGGTCATGTAGGTAGTCTTTCGCAGAGTAAAGAATTTAACCCAAGTTTCCTGGGTCCCAATTTTGCACCCTAGTTTCTGGACCATACTTCTTCTCTTTCTGCCTTTTAGACAACCTCTTAGAACCCCTTCTAAGAGAACAGCCACTGTCTATCAAGTTCCTTTGCTTGGTGCCTCATGCAGGTAATAATGTTCATGGTTTTTCTTTAACTGGCTGCAGTTATTTCCCCCCCCTTTTTGCATTAAAGTTTTAAACACTGAAAAATGAGCACTGAAAAAAACTCCTCAGTCAGCAACCCATGATCTATTAAGGCAATTAATCAAAGACGTACTTTGTCAACTTCCTCTTGTTCTCTTATGCTTTATGATCGTGTTGTTATTTCATCAACACAATAAAAAGGGATTAATCTTCATTGTGGGGAAAATTGTTTTTAGGGCTAAGGATAGCAGTCTTAGCTACATTACCGATGTTGTGGTCCAAATCAATCCCTGGGAACAGAATTAATTATTTTTAACAGGGATGCATTCATTAAGCCTCAGAGAGAGCATTTTCATACATCATCGGGTTTCTTACATTATTATAATACACATCCATCACTCAGGGGCTGTATGTTTCATACAGACACTTTTTTATAAAAAGAAAAGGAGTACTTGTGGCACCTTAGACTAATAAATTGGTTAGTCTCTAAGGTGCCACAAGTACTCCTTTTCTTTTTGCGAATACAGACTAACACGGCTGTTACTCTGAAACACTTTTTTATGTGCATGTTCAGCAAACAAGATATTAGGATACTTGTGAGAATACGCATTGACAAAAGGGGGTGACTGTCTGTCTCTCGTGCTTTGTGTGTGTGTGTGTACATTGGGAATAAACAGTGGGGTGGTCATATTTAGTGGAGTTTAGTTATTGAAAAGCACAAACACATTGTAATTACACTGTAATTATAGTCGCTGTACTAAAAGTGTAACTGGTTATATTGTGTTACTTTTTACAATACAGTGAATGTACTTACAATGCAATTCAGTTGCAATTATACCATGGCTTTTTGTTATCTATAATTACCACTAATTCATATAACCTGTGCAGGAAGTGTTCAGTGCTTAGGAAACTCCTTCCATTGCAGGACTCAGCAAGACAAGCTACCGTTTGCCATCAAACCTGTCCTCTGCTCTCCACACTGGTTTCTCATAGAACATTGAATCAAGTTCAAGGTCTCAAAGCACTTAATGCTTAAAGGATGCCAAAGCATATAATGGCTTGGGCACAAAGTCTCTAAAAGATGGGCTCAAGCTCCAGGATGAAGATTATGGTCAAAACTTGCTCCTCTGGCACCATGGACCTTTCTACAATGAGGGCAATGCCTGCTGAGCAGAGGAAAGGGCTTTCTTGGGAGCCCGTCCAAGGCTGTGGAGTGAACTTCCCTAGGAAGTAAGTACCGTTGCAAACCTCATTACCTTCCACTCCAAGTGCAAGGTGAATTTATTTGATCTGCCTTCTCTAACATAAACACAAAGCAGCATGTGTATATACGTACAGGACAATGATCCATTGTTTTCCATGTCCACTTAAGGTAGGACACGAAGTAGTCAACTTCATCTGGAGCAAAGGGAGATTTAGGGTAGATTTTAGGAAAATATTTTTAACTCTGAAGATAATTATGTACTGAAATATGTTATCAAGGGAGGTCATGGAATTCCTGTCATTGAAGGTTTTGAAGAACAGGTTAGACAAACACCTGTAAGGGATAGTCTAGGTATATGTGAAGACAGGCATGTGCTTAAGTGCCTTGCAGAATCGGGACTTACTTGACTCAAAGCAATTCACATGACATGTTCTCATGACATTCTTATTGCTGTTACCTTAGTTCTTCCTCCCTGATTCCTTCAAAATTTTCTTTACATTCACTTGTTGCATCTTGTGTTTTGATCCCGCAATGAGCTCTGTATGGGTAAACTTCTCCCTCTGTTAGGGTCTATGAGGGTCCACAATTTTCCCACTGTACAGTCAGGGCTAAAGACTATATGCTGTTCAGAGCAGAGACTTTCTTTCAAACACGCTTATATATGGGCTAACACAGCAAGGTCCCCGTCCTTAGTGGAGGCTGTGGGAGCTACAATCATTATAAAACAACAGCTATAACACTAACGCACCATTTCATGACATGTATAATTAAATGATTTCTATAACATCTCAAATAATTTTTAAAAACTGATGGGTGCTACAAAATTCTTCCCACTACAGCATATGCAGATTCTTTTTACAGTTGGCATCGAACTTGTGGTCAGTGTAGTTCAGATAGGCTGTCCACAGAGGTAACGCAGGCCTCTGTGAAAACAAATTGCAGGTCAAATGCATTGTTTTAAAGTCTTTACACCGAACTTTCCATTCCGACAGAGGAATTTTGGAGCGTCAGGTTCATATTTTCTTTCCTTTTCCTGTTACTCCAAGGTTAGAGCTAATCATTGGCTTGTTGCCTGCAAAATATTGATTAGCCATAGAGCCTTATTGGCAAGCCCTGCAAAGTAGCAATAGATTTACATTCTGGGGAAAAGTTCTGACAAAGCCAATAACAACCATAACACCTTGTAGGGTCTTTTATTACCAAGTGGATAGAGGCTTTGTTTCACTAACTCAGTAAATAATTGGTTTCAGTTCAATGTTCTTGTAGTTAAAAGGATTCCTAACAAGGCTTTCTTGCTGAAGAAATATACTGCAGGCTTCAAATCTTATTTCAATGCACAAACACACTCAGGACTTAAATGTGCTTAATAATAATATATAATAATAAATTTAGCATCTATCTAACACCGATATATGCCCCTGCATACTTAGCCAATATAAAATATCTGTATACCTTTTAAACCCTGTTTTGAAGGATTAAGTACCAATAGGCTGTGCAGTATTAAAGTGGCAGTTACTCTAGTCTATTCCTTTGATTAGAGCATACCTTGTCAAGCAAGAGCCACTGTGTGTCCACAGTTAAACTGAACCACTTCCAGAGGGGAAGTCAATTCCCATATAATTACTTTGTTACTATAGAGATTTTAGAGCATTAGCAAAATCAGATGAACAACTAATTCTCCCTGTTTTGTTTTCACCACTGACAGCATCCATTCCTTACAACGAGCACCTAACTGGGAGCATGCTATTCTGATGAGGTGGGAGTGAGGAGGAAACTACAGATTTAAGCAGAATGGTTCAATCCAAGCATTAATGTTTTTATATAAAATGTAAAGGCAAGAAAAATTCCCAGGGGCATTAACGGAAGGATCTCACCTATACCAATGTAAATTGGGAGTATCTCCACTGAAATCAATGGAATTACACCAGTGTAAAACCAATGGAAGAAGACTAGAACCAGGTTTCATATCTCCTCTCATGAGCGTATGGAATCTGCTATTAGGGGGAAAGGACAACCAAACATTTGTAGCAGTATCCTGAGAACCGCCAGAGGTGCGTTTGAGTCTAATTTTAATTTGTGAAAATTCATTAACAAAAATGTCTAATTAAAAAAAATCTATAGAACTCTGACATTAACCAGAAAAATCTAATAGAGGGGCTATTAGATTTTTTTTTCTGTTCAATTAACTTGAGCATAACATGATTGACCTGACAGATACTTTAATTAAATGTATATGAAAAAGAAATCTTGCAAAAAATTAAACAGACTCTCCATTTGTAACTGTTATTCCAGCAAAACTGCAGCAACAATTTTGTTAAAATCACTAATTGCTGGTAGTTAAGTTGCAAGGAATATGCATTCACGGGAGAAAGAGCTTTGCTGACCGGCCAGTCCTACAGAGTGTCTGAGCTAGCAAGGAACATGCTGTGCTGTCTGTCTCTTACATTCCTATAATAGGAGAGTACACTGCAGAAAATATTCAGTGTGAAATTCACCCCTCTGTACAAGACATATGCACCAGTTAAGTCCCACTTATGACCTATTTTGAGGTTTCAAAGGTACATAGGCCTTATGCTGGCTGTTGATTCAAGGATGAATTTCATCCCCAAAGGACAAGCCTCTATTACACGACTTAAAGGAGAATCACCATGAACTGTTAGCTGTATGGAGGCTATGTCACACACTTAAGAAAATCTGGTTCTGTTCAGCAGAGGGCAGTGTTTCACATACATGCATACACATTAGTCATCACAAAGGCTATTCCTAATATCATCTATGGCTGAACTTTCTTTTTAACTGTTTTATTGTGAGGTATTGCACAGCATCTTGAGATACACACCAGGAAGCTGCTGTTGTGTCAGGGTATTTTAGGAAAGATAACTGCAACACTCACCCATGAGAAGGATGGGGCTGATTCTCCTCACACTTTCACCCATGTGAATCAGGAGTCAATCCCCTGGATTTACATTTGTATAATAGATTTAATCTTTAGAACAGGAGGATCTGGGTTCTCTTTCCCCTTTGTCACCTATGGCTATAAGCCAAGATTTTCAACCGTGACTTGTGATTGTGGGTGCCTTTCTTCCTGGATGCCCAACCTGAGTCATCTTAGAAAGGCCTGCTTTTCACGGAGCACTTTCTGAAAATCAGCCTCCCTGAAGGTGTCTCAAGCAAGGCACCCACTAGCTCATGCACCCAAAGCTGCTGTCCAGCATAAGCATGGAATTCCTAAGAGGCCACAAACAAGTTACAATACAAAGAGCATGGGGACCTGGGAAGAGTCCCTGAGTGGCACAGACTCTCTATATTCATTACTGAGCTTCTTTTAAGAATGCAAAAGGTATTACAGAGAAGAGGAAGATCCCACAGACAGACCATGGTAGTTTCCCCAACTTTCATCATCTCCGTATAATTATCAAATAACTCTGTCTGTGTTTCTTCTACCTTGAGAGCTATAGCATCATTGATACAAAAATGATCCTAAGAAGTTAGTGGCGGCAAATCCAAAGTAATCACCGATTCTTTCATTCCCCTTCCCCTCCCAGCACATGTCTGGAAATAAAATCAATTGTTCTTAAGACAGACATTATTGTAGGAATTAATCACTGCTATTTGCAATTACCGTGCCACACAATTATCAGTGATATTTATGATACAATGTGTGGTGGTGGGTGTCTGAGTTTCATAAACAAGGATTGTAGTGTAATAGCCAGAACCGGTGAATTCAAATGAGTGGAAAACATGCTTAAAGCTGACAGAACAAACCTGTATCTTCCCCTGTCAGGTCAAGACTTCCTGGGAAGTTGTAGTAACTCTGTATGACATCATAACATGCAAGTTGCACTGTGTAGCTCCTACTAATACCTGTGCATAGACTTCTCCCACCGAAACATTAATGATTTAAAGGGGATATTGTCAAGCTCCGCAAAGTCAGACCTATTCATCCTTGTATCTGTTTGTAAAAGCCACGTGGAACATTATGTGTACGGTTTGTCAGTAGGAGTGGAATTCCCTCAGGTCCCCAGAGTAGGCTCTATGATGGCTCTTTGCACAGAGGTGAATTAAAATCCTACTCCAGACCTATTTTGAGGGCTTCAGTGAGACTTGAGTGGTGTTTGGGACTTGTGCTGGTACCTCGCACAAGGAAGAAGTGGGAGGCAGGACGATCTTGTGTGAGGAGCCACTGGGCTCGAACTCAGGAAAAATCAGTTCATTGTTCTGTCACAGACTTCCTGTGCAACCTTGGGTGAGTCACTTAATCTCTCTGTGTCTCAGTTCCCTGCCGATACAATGGGGGTAATAATTCTGTCTTGTCTGTTTAGATGGCAAGCTCTCCAGGACAGGCACTATCTCTTAGTAAGTATTTGGACAGCACCTGGCATAGCAGGGCCCTGATCTTGATCAAGTCATCCAAGTGCTAGCACAATACAAATAATAATAATGAAATTCACCCTACAATGATGATCCCCTTTTAGGCTCATTCTCCCACCCCTTGCCAAGCAGTGACAAGAACTGCAGTGTTTTCAGATAATTTGTTAAAATACAACAAACATGACATGCCAGATCCGTTACCTTATGAATAATATAGAAACACCAGCCTTTGTTAAGGCTGCAGGAAATCACATAACATGGGTATGAGGAGCTAATAGATTTACAATCTGCGAAGGGGTGAGTGGAAAGGTGAGGGGGGAGCTCAGCTCCAGATAGATGAATGAAAAATCACACAGGGCTTTTATTCTAATTTTATTATGTCTTCCCCATCTTTGTTGACAGGAGAAAGATGTTGTCAGTACCCTATTGATGGCCACGGTTTCCCTAATTATTGTGCTTTTCACATCAAAATAATTGGCTCTAGTCCCGGTTCCTTTAGATCAGTGGAAGGGAATGAATTGTGAGGTTGCTGTCTGGGGTGCTATGATTCAATGAGCGTGCTCGTTTTGTTTTGCTGGGACACTCTGGCAATGGTTTCCGAGCAGACAGGCAACATCCCTTCATGACCTCAGACAGGTTTGTGTGTGGTGAAATTCATCCCTGCTCAGAGAGGCCAGCACAAGCCCTCAGAACTCTATCTAATCTAATCTAATCTAATCTAGCTATGTATCTAAGGTGGTTATATGCCCTCCCCCCTCTATTGTCATAGTATCTGAGCCCTTCACAAACTTTTAAATGTATTTATCCTCACAGCACCCCAATGATGTAGGGAAGTGCCACTAGCCCCATTTTACAGCTGGGAACTGAGGCCCAGAGAGACCACATGACTCAGGTTACAGGGGAAGTCTGTGATAGAGCTAAGAACCGAACCCCAGCTTCCAGGCTAACCCCCTCATCACTGGACCATCCTTCCTCTCCTTGCCTAGAAGTGGAAGTTAAGTGGCGTGTGGGTCTTGTGCTGGCATCTCTACACAGAGAGGAATTTCACAAGGCAGAAGCCAAGATTTTCACAAGTCACTAGTGATTGTGGTCACCTCAGTATTCGCGTGTCCCTCCTCAAAGGGGGTCTGGTTTTCACCAGAGCACCAGGCCTCTGTAGGGTGTCTCAGTGCAGCACCTGAAATCATTAGTCATTTGTAAGAATCTTGGCCAAAAGAAACAAAGTGGGACTGAACTGGTGCCTATGACTTGGGCGGCTCCCTCTGCACAGGGGAGAATTTCATCCATAATGAATAACAAACCAATGAAATGCCCAGCTTTCAGGAGTGCCATGCCCCCAGCACGTCAATTCAAGTCCTATCGATTGGAGTCACTGCATACATTGGGCCGGATCCATAGCTGATGTAAATCAGTGTAAGACTGCAATGAAGCCATGTTCTATAACTGAACAGTGTGAGGCACAGGGTTGCTCTAGTTATTGCTTTACTTTTAATTTCCTCTTCCTGAGAAGATCTACATGTCCCCACTTGTTTTATGAGGCTTTTGGTTGTCATACCGCTCGCTGCTGTCTGGTTAGGAACCGTTATTGTTCACGAGGTACTATCTGGTCATCAACAACTCTGTTTCCATGCTCTGGCTTGTTGGGATGCCTGTGGCTCTTTCTGCTGACAGCCCTCAAGACTGGTGGCTAGTAATAAAGCATTCCCTTTACAGCGCTCTTCAGATGTGTGTAGGGGCGTAGCTGGGGTCATCTTTATGAGCCAGGCTGCGTCGAGGGAATTGCTGGATCAGTTTTGTTTATACCTGAGTCTGGACTGGAAAGATGACGGAAGAAAAAAAAATAAGAGAGCAGCTGCATATTGAAATGAATGTGCTTGAGCTCACATGCATTCTCACCAATGGTAGTGATGTTATCGAGGACTGTAAAATCTGTAACTCTAATCATTTGCACATCTGGGGCCCAATTCTCCATTGCCTTGCACCTCGTGGAGTCATTTACACCAGTGCAAAGTGGGGATAAAATGTTACCAGATCAGAAGTAGCCATTTATATCCCCATTTGGACCAAAGTAGATGATTTAAAGAAGGAAGAGGGCAACGCAATAAAGCTCTCTGGGCCAGGTCCTCAGCTAGTGTCAAATGGTGTGGCTGCACTGATCAATAAAGCTATGGTGATTTACACCAATTGAAGATGTAGTTCTCACTATCTAACTTCTAATTCTCTCTATCAGGATTTAAGTAGTCCCATCACCACAATACCAGAGAACAACGGGTGTTGGATAAATAGCCAGACACAAAAAGATATCATAAGAACATCAGAACAGTGCTACGGGGTCAGACCAAGGTCCATCTAGCCATCTAGTATCCTGTCTTCCAACGGTGGCCAGTGCCACTGTTTGTGGTGATCCTGATGCAGCGCTGCATGATAAATTGCATCTGCTATGCACCTTTGACCAACTTATTTGCACTCTGTGCATTATCCCAGGACTCATTCCGACATTCCAGATCTCTGAGACGCTTCAAAAGGGTGCCAATTATTAGGAATCTACCTGTCAGAGAAATAGTTCCTCCCTGTCCTCAACAGGCTGAGCTTTCCGAAAGTCCAGCACGTGTAATATTTTGTATCTGACACAAAATCTTGAAGGATCAAGCCCTAAAGCTGTATTGTACTGTGTGTATTCTGTGAAATGCACAGGGAAAGCTGAATGGTGGCATTACATGATTTTAGATAAACAGCTGGTGTTATTCTGGGTCATTAAACATGACTTGTTTGTTTTGTGTCAGTCAAAAACTATGATCACAAAGATAGCCTTTGTTGGCTCCCACAATTAAATCCTTCCTGTTACTGCTACTATAGCCTCCGCTTGCAAAAAAAAATCCTCCCCCTATCTCCCCCCCCAAAATTAATTCTATATGATAACATTAGTTGTTTCTGTGGTCCAGATTCTGATCTTGTTACTCACATTACCGTGTAGATAGTTCTATTTGATTAAATAAGTAACAAGTAATAACTCAACAAGTAAGGTATTCAGAGTAAAGAACATTAGAATTGGGTCCTAAATTATTAATGTGGCCCCTTTAATATATATGTTTTTAAATGATACATAGATCGTGAGATATGGCAATAGATATAAGTTTGTCATTTTTGAGCCCCAAACCTTTAACATAACATCTCTGCAGTCCTGTGGAAGCTTTATACAATAGATGGGAAGAAGTATTTTTTTGCTGAGCTTGCTTACCTAGTAGCCGGCACTTAAAGGGGGAATTTCAGCCCACTGCAGAGTGCAAGCACAGGGAAGTCCTGTTACTGCCCTGCACATGGGTGAATTTTACCAAAGCTTGTCAGGAATTTTTTTGACTAAATGTTTTTCATTTGAACATGCCAATTTGTCAAAACTGAAACATTGTGAGAAAGGGTCAGTTTCAATGAATTTCTTGACTAGAAACACTTCTGAAAAAAAAAAAAAGTTTTGAAATTGTCAAAATGGGATGTTTGAACAATTTCTAAATGAAAAATTCTGTTTTTTCAGTTCAAAACAACTTTTTTAAAAAATGTAAACTACCTAGAGTAAAAAAATATTTTAAAAAAAATGAAAACAGTCAAAATTGAAACAAAACATTTCAAAGTTATTGAACTGAATAACCCAACCAACATCTCCCCTCTTCAATTTCTGGTTAGCAAATTTTTTTGAGATTTTGATATTTCTTGCCAATTCAGGGTGGAAAATTGTCGAAATCTTGAAAAAAAATTTCAGGGAAAACTGTTTCCTGCCCAGCTCTAAAGTTCATCCTTTATCCAGAAGAGCACATGGGAGAAGACAGCACCTGGGCTAAGTAGAACAGGTTCTTGCTTTGAGGAGGAAGGATCATTTTCTTAGCTGTCGGGGGGGACCTTTGGCATGTCCTCACCACTCCTGGAGGTAATTAAGCAAAATAGCAAATTTCCTGCTTTAAATGATAGTAATTTCCTATTGTGTAAACTGCCTTGGTCATGTTGCTAGACCTCATTTGACACTGCATCTCAGGTGCTTAGCTATCCGGAGACCCAGGCTTTGAAATCTTTCCTATGGAGTCATTGCTTAATGACTGTTATTTAAATAGTGCTTTGGGAAGCAAAGGAAATTATGTATTTTAAATACTACTACTACTAATGTACTTTAAAAAGATAGAAACAATTGTGTTGGAGTGGAGGAAAGCGTTTCCTGAAAAGATCTGTGCCAGCTCTAATTACACTCCCATTGTATTTCATCTTCATGCTCCCTGAGCTTGGGGAGCGAGGGGTGGGTGGGGGATAATTGGAACAAGGTGAAAATGAGTACTCATTAAATTGCAGACTACACGAGTACTCATTCCATGAGAGAGGGCTGTAAATATGACTTTTAATGAAGTTATGACATGCTTGCCAATAAAAGTCATTTACTTCACAGTATTACAGTTAATTATACACAGCTGGAGCCATTTATTGCCTGTCCCTTGTTAACTTTGCCTAGGCTCATTAACCCTTTCCCAGCTTGGTCTCATGACACCTGCCACGCTGGAGGAGGTGCAGGGTGAATAAGCTGCTGAGCTAGAGAACCTCTGAGAGGTGGGATGGAAACACTGGGCTTGGATAATTAAACGTTCTTTCTCCTCCAACACGTTCCCCTAAGATTTGAGCTAACCTGTGAAAACCTTGCCCATTCTGGCAATGAAGTGTAAGTTAACCCTCTGGTATACATCCTTCTCTGTGCCTGGGCAACAGAGCATATGAGTCTGCTACAGCTCCACCTTCAAAGCCTTGGCTTTTTAGCTCAATCTGTAGCAGTTTATGCTTTAATCTCTAGAGTTCCCCAGCTCAATCCCTGGTACATCAGTCAAAGTGGCAGCCATCAAATAAACTCTCACTGAAGCCAGTCTGTCTGTCTGTTTATGCATCTGTCTATCACCATGTGTACTTATCTAGCAATTGCTGTAGGTACCCAACTAATCCTTTACCTGTCATCTATGGTGTTTCTCTAGCACCCATCCCCACAGAATCCAAGTCCTGGCAAGGTGTATTATATCAGTATGGTGACTGTCTATAGCAGACTTCATGGAGGACAACTGTGTGTGGTCCTGTTGCAAACACACCCAGAAAGATTTCTAAGGGCATGTCTACACAGGGACACCCAAGAAAATTAAGGCAAATTAAGTAAAGGTGTGAATTTAAAGTGCATCCATACATTAAATCTCTATGTAGATGTTCTCATTCAGAAGCAAAGTAACCTTAGCGAATTAAATTCAAGTGAACTGAGGCCAATATACTTTTGAATGAGAGCACCCATATACGCACTTGAATAATGCATTTTAAATTCACACCTTCAATTTATTTGGCTTAATTTCCCATGTAGGCAAGCCCTAAGGTTTCTCAGAGAAATGCTGTAACTCAAACTAGGGTGACCAGATGTCCTGATTTTATAGGGATGGTCCCGATTTTTGGTTCTTTTTCTTATATAGGCTGCTATTACCCTCCATCCCCATCCCAATTTTTCACATTTGCTGTCTGGTCACCCTCGCTCAAACAGAAGATCTGGTCTTGAAACAAAAATTATTGGGTGAGGTTTTTTGGCCTGTGTACTCCAGGAGGTCAGACTAGCTGATCAGAATGGTCACTTCTGACTTTAAAATCTACCAATCTATTAAGTTGGGTTACCACCCATCTCCTTGTGTACCTAATCACCTGAATACACAGGCCTGTTGCTGGCTAGAAAGCTGTGGTGTTATCCATAGAATGTAATATTTAATGATTCTGGAGTTTTCTAGAGATGAATCAGGATTGAGAGAACAACATTTAGGTGCATTTCCGTATGCATTTGAGATTTTTGTTATTCAACCGGAGCTGGAAGAGAAGGATCAGGTAATGTCCACAGAGCACCACAAGGTGGCACTGTTCCAGAGAACAACACCATTCCTTCTGAATGTTTAGCAGTTTCTGAACAGCATGGCTGTTTTAGGTGAACTTCTGTAGATCTCTCTAAATCTGGGATGAGATTTGCTGCCCCAGTGATTCAAGGAATGATTTGCTGCACTACAGCTCATCCCATTGTACTTAACTCCATGCAGGCAGAACATCACATGGTTTCCAGGAAGGGGTGTTCTATTTGGTTGCAGGTATCTGCTGCTAAGTCCTTTAGGAGCTAGTTCCTATTTGTGTGGTGAAGGTAAACAGCAAAGTCCAAGGAATAATTTTGTGATGGGATTCAGAGTCTTGTCTACTGATAGGTCACGGGTTAACATCTGGCCCTAAGTCAGAAGCAAATAAAAGTAGTTAAAGGTTTGGCTCTTTAAAATTTGTACTGCAGGAAGAGACTGTGAATGAAATCCTGACCTTATTGAAGTCCATGTCAAAACTCACATTGACTTAAATGGGTCCAGGGTTTCAGCCTATTAGGTCTACAGGTACTCAGTGTTATTCAATGGAAATCACCCCTCTAAAACAGAATGAATTTTAAAGGGCCGGAGCTCTAGTGTATGAAGTTTATTTGATGGTCATTGTGAAACGAATTAGGGATGAAGGCTGTCCTCAGTTCACAGTGGAGAGTTGCCCATATCACAAGGCTGCCTCTGCAACTGGCTGCTAATTTGTAGTCCAAAAAGGCCAAGTACTCCATGGGCCAGAGAGACTGAGTTAATTTGTTATTATTTTAGGGGTGATTCTTCCAAAATAAGGTTGAAGCAAATTGGTATCGAGAAGAGGGTGTGGGGAACCAATTCCATCAGGGTTCTGTTTTCTCTGAAGATAAACAAAAGGTTTCACTGCCCAGGCCTGTCACTTTGACATCTTTTTCATAGATTCCAGTGCCAGATAGGCCCATTGCAACCCTCTGATCTGACTGCCTGTATAACATGGGTCAGCAAACTTTCCCCCAAAATAATTCCCATTTGAACTGGAGCATATCTTTAAAATAAAAATCCAATCTGAATTAAAAAAATTGCCATTGATGGAGAATCCACCCGGACGGTTGGTACATTGTTCCAATGGTTTTCACAAGCACAAAACTGTCTGATTTTCTTTCTGTTTGTAAAGGTTACTTGTTCAGCTGACAAAGCTCTCTGCCTCTCACTGTCCCAGATCATGTCACTGTTCTCTGGTTTGAATCTTAAAGGCCTTGATTAAATACTGCTGCCATATAACACCACCTTAGCCACTCTCTCCACTATCATTATTTTTATTAGAAAGAAAAGAAAACAAAATACAGTCACTAAGAGATGTTAACAGGCAGATTTAGAATCCTGTGGTCAGGAGTCCCCAGCTGACAACAGCCTGGCTCACAGTTACCCAGGGATTTGTTTTCCTTTGTCACAGAACTTGCCAGCACAAGAACTTTTATAGTGGCAATAAAGCGCTTTAAACTACCCCATAAGCTTCAGACTTAGACAGCAGTCCCCTAGCACCACTCCTAATTAATTTCTTACCTGCTGGCTGTTGGGTTTTCTCTTTCTCTCTCTCTCTCTCTCTCTTTCTCTCTCTTTAACTGCTAATGAAGTCTGGAAGCCTTCCCGTAGGTTTTACTAGTTTGGTATAGTTGTTAATTACAAGTGTTGTGTTTTCATTGTTCAGGCGGATTCTTTACATACCATGCAGTATTATCTGTTTCTTTTAATCTTTCCCAGTTGTAAAAGCCTTTTGTTTGTGCGTATCTTTTCCCCTTTTGTTAGTTACAGTAAGCTAGACAAAGGGAATGGGAAGATCAAAGGAGTCTCAGATGTAAACAGGTGTATTAATAGCTAATCTAATTCATACGTTAATTTCCTTTGTGTTGCATACCAACTAGACAAGCAACTGACTGGGCTTGAATAGGTTTTAGTAGCGAGAAAGGATTGAAAAGCCAAAGTGCCCTGCAGAAGAGTCTCTTTCTAACCTATCTTGGATATGCTGGGGGCGCCATCTCCTCGGATCAGGGTTGGAGTCAGACCATGCAGGTGGGGTGGGGGTCTATGTATTTGTGCTGGAGATACAGTTGCTGCTTGGAATGTTAGTTGTACTGCTGTTACTTCTGTGGCCTATTCTGTGGATGTGAACAGAGCTGGGCCAATCTCACAGAAAGCTTCCTGGCTATATTTGCTCAGGTAAAAAATCTGAATTTGCTTCATGCCTCCTTTCGAGTCTGCTGTCCCGGGGCACATAAACTATATGGACCGCACAGCAGTCATGAGGCAGTCTGGTCCAATGAGTAGGGTATTGGCCTGGGAATCCAGAGATCTATGCTCTGTTCCTCTCTGTCCTTCTGTTTCCTTCCTCTGTCTTCTCTTTTGGGGCAGGGACTGTCTCTCACGATATGTTTGTACAGCACCAAGCAAAGGGGATCTTGATCTTGGCTCGAGGTGCTTCCGTAATATTAGTAGGAATGATAAACCTGTAAATAGACCCTGTGGCCTATGTGGCTACTCAGAATTAACCAGCACCCCTCAAACTTTGAATACTGTATATTTAATATGTACCACAAACTGCTCCCAGTCAACTTTGAGCAGGTGTGCAAGTCCCATGGAATTCCTTGCGGCTTAAGCAGGGGCTGAAATGGTATCTTTGATTGTGATGCTTTCCTGCCTCAGAGGGTATGGAAGTAGCGGTGAGAGAAAGGTTATCACTATCATTTTCTTTGCACTGTGCTGCTGTGGCTGGATCGGTGCCACGGAGCTGGACCTGCTTTGGTAGAACATTAACCCCAAGAGCCTGTGTTATCATCTCCACCTTCTGCAGCACCGGGGTGGCTCCTTTCATTAGACAGTTGCTAGTTAATGGTTCTAATCTAAATAACTGTGTTTCAGCTGCCTCCTGATAACAAACGATAATCATTTCATCAAGGAAAGTGACATTTTTGGTCATAATTAAGTTTCTAAATGAATCCCCCATGGAGGAATTTTTCTTCATTAAAAAACCCTTCAAGTTTCCTTATCTGCATCATTTGGTTGGAGATGAAAATGTTCCTATTGCCACCATGAGCCAGCCACAAAACTGAGCAGATTGGCGAGAAAGTCACCTAGTGGGAAGATTCTGCTTTACTTTTCCTAGTTTTTCTCCTCCTTTCTTGCCATAGTATGATGAATGCTAGCTACATCCAGACAAAGAAAGCGGAATGATCTCTCTGTCTCTCTATCTACAGTGCTCACACTTAACCAGCTTCCTGCCAGATTCTTACTGGGTCAGCACAAACTGCCTATTTTGAAATCTCAAGAGACAGAGTGGCCAGCGCAGAGAGGTGTGGTGTGCGGGGGATGAGGATCTTGGCCTAGCTGCAGATTGACTACACCTTTACTGAACTGGCTTTTGACTTGGTACGTTAATAAAGTTTGGGGTGAGTGAATGATCCGCATGTCAAGATTGCGTAAGGTGGGTTTACCTTTATTTAATCCTTTCAGGGTATATAGTGTAATGCATAATATGTGATATTTTATAACACCTTTTATATGTTTTGTATGTGATGTTATGGTGAATAAAGGTGTTTTCATATCAAATCTATTTATATCTCTTTCTATATTTCTGTCTTTATTTCTATCTCTATTTGTCTGTCTCTCTTTCTGCTCTCTCCTTCTCTCTCCATTTCTCTATCTGTAGTTATTACTCTGTATCTCCTTCTTTCCCTTCTTCTCTACCCCAGGTTTACAACAGGGGCTTGTAACTAAGCATAGGGCACCGACTCCATGGCTGGAGCACCCACGGGAAAAAAAAAAGGGTCTCAGCACCCACTGGCAGCCCCGCCAATCAGCTCCTCCTTCTCCCTCCCAGCACCTCCCACCTGCCGCGGATCAGCTGCTCAGCAGCATGCAGGAGGCACTTGGGGGGGAAAGAGGAGGAGCGGGGGTGGGCGGGGTGCTCGGGGGAGGGGGCGGAGCAGGGGCGGGAAGAGGTGGGACCTAGGGTGAAGCGGGAATCGAGCACCCCCCAGCAACCCATAAAGACGGCACCTATGTAACTAAGAGCTATGATAGTTGTCTGCTTTCATAGGCCCTGATTCAACTCGAGGCTTAAACACATGCCTAAATTAACACACTAAGGTAGTCAGTTGGACAACTTCCTTGCTTAAAGTCAGCCACATGCTGGAATACCTTGCTGAGTGAGGTCCTTGATGTTGCCCAGCAATTCTCAAACATTGCTTAATAATAAAGAAGGGCTTTGGTCAGAAACAGTGATTCTAGAAAAGCTCCATCTCCGTGAACCACATTTATCTCCCTGGCCAGCTAATGTCTTGCAGATTTAGCAGCTGGTCTCTGAAAATATGCCCAGGATTTTCGCCCTGCTTCGCATGGTATCATCATCACTAACTGCTGACTAGTTTGACATCAGAACTGAGCTGGCTCTGGGGTGTGAACCAGAACAGGTGAGAGAATTCTGGTGGATGGAGTACGTAGTTGTAAGTGTTATCTACGAGCTATAGGAGGATGGATGTTTTCACTCATGTCCTTGAACTGGGAATGCCTTCTTCAAAGAACAGAAAAATGGGGAAAAACTCACTCAGGGCCAGATTCTTCCCCCTTACTCAGATTGGGCCAGATCCTAATTTGGCTTAAATCAGTATAGCCCTCTACATTAACTAAGTATCTGGTCCATTGATCAGCATCCCTGATTTCTGTGGGATTATTCACAGAGGAATAAACTGTGATACTGCTACAATGAGTAGTACCGTGCTGTGTAAGTAGCTCCCTTGATTTAAGTGGGGGTAAGATGCTATTCCGTGTGAATAAGGGTATCCAAATCTGGTCTTAAGTGTGAGCTGTCTTCAAATAGTACTTTTAAGATGTGACGTTCACTTCTAGCAAGGTCTGGGATATTGTATTACTCCTTTCAAGTTCATATTCAAGCTGCAGTGAGTGCTTAAGTAATTATCGGTAGTGTTATAATTAGAGATCAGTCACAATTATGATTTAGCGCGCGTACAAGGACAGCTCAGCTCTTTCAGGCCCCAGTAATGATTTCTTTCTGCTTGCCTTTCAGACATTATTATATACTTTTTTCTTCATTCTGAGACAGACCTAGGAGCAACACAGCACAAGCCCCATGATTATTAAATAGCCATTGCTGCCTGATGGAAGCCGTGAAGAATATTCCCTTTGCAATCCACTCTGCCTAGCCAGGGTTCTCTTCCCCTTCCCCTTGAAAAGGAATTTTCTGCTTTTCCAATGTCCAGCTTGTCTCTCAGCCAAACAACACTGAGTACGGAGAGCACATGACACCAGTTCTCCACACACAACACTGGCTCCCTGTCCAGTTCAACAAGAATATCCAGAGTCATAACAGAGATTTTATCACAAGCCTTATGGAAAGGCTACAAATTCTCCTGCTTCTGGGCTTAAACCAAACTCTAATTGATGGGGGTTGGGAAGAAACTTCCTCATTGGGATGGTTTTCTGGTAGTTGCCTACTGACGGGTTTCTCTGTTGCACCATCTTCTAAACATCAAGGCCAAGAAAAAGGTACCAGGGAAGGTATTTAGTTTTTCCAGGTGTCTGGGTGGGGGCTCGAGCCAGTTTTGTTTTGTAATTTTAAGAGGAACCCTTAGGTATTGAACCCTGCCCTTGCTGCTGCCAACAACAGCTGGCAGAAGGCTTACATTTTTGGAAGTTAGGATATGGGCCCTAGTACTGGTCTCTGTGAGACACAGAATAGTGTCTAGATAAACCACAGGCCTGATTTACCATGCTAATTGTCATGGTCTTCAAAGTCCTCAATAGGCTGGATCCCCTCTATCCCCTGCCATATCAGCTCTCTTTATTGGATGCTGAAGCTGACAGTGCCAAGGGTGAAACTTGCACAAGCAGGGATTTCTCAGAGTCTGGCCAGCTGCTGAGGAATGCCCTTCCAACAGCAATCAGAAAGACCTGACCACTTCTGGAGAGAAACATAAGACATGTCTCTGTCAAATAGCTTTGCCACAATAACAAACTTATAGATCTTCCCTGAAGACAGTAAACACTCTTAATGTAAATTAATTATAATAATAATCACCTGAACATACTTTCATAATATGGGGAGGGGAAATGGCATAATATGAGGGAAGGGTGAAGAACACAGAGTTTCAGATTTATTATGAGCTTTGCAAACGTTGATGCTAGGATACCTTAGTCTGTGATTTGTGCATTAGAAACGCATTGATGGGTGGTTGAGTGTATACGGCAATAGATAGATATACAAATTAACCATTAAATTTACTCTGTCTTAGCACACGGAGCAAAATTATCCCCTGCTGCTTTATATTGCTGAGAGCTGGGTTTTTCCTCAGGGTTTAGATGAAGTCATGGCTCTGGGTGTGGGCAAAGAGAGATTATTTGACCAGCCAATCAGCCACGACTAATACTCTTTGTGGTCATCTTCAGAAATAGCATCTTTCTGAGGGGTTTGAGAGAGGGTGGCTGAGTGGACAGGGGTATCTGTGTCAGGGAATGTGCTCCAGTGAGACAGGGGCTGTGGTGGGAGTGGGTCCTACATCCAGAACCCCTGGCCTGCTTGCAGGATGTTTGGTCCTGAATCAGTAGTTTTCCAAATTGGGTCATGCCTGGATATTTAAAAAAAAACAAGGAACACCCAAACTTTCCAGTCAGTCAGCATGTTATGCAGTCTTGGCTCTACATTATAATTTGTTCCAATTTGCTAACGAAGACTAATTATCCAAATAATTCAGCATGACTATCTGTTCCTGACCACTGTAAATTGCCCGCTGTTCCTCAAAGCCTTGTTTGTTCCCTTTCCCTTCTCTTATTTTAAACCCCTGACTGTTCTGAGTGCCTTTTATTTAAAGAGAAATTGGATACCTATTGTGTAAATTTCTGCAGGGAGCCCTGTAATGTAGACTGTTGCAATTTTCTCCAGGAATATGCTAATAATTACAATGACTAGGGACTTGGACTTTGTTATTTGAGGGAGGAAAAACACTGAAGAGAATGATAAAAAAGGTTATTTGTTAAAGTACATGCAGGAAATATAAAATAAGATTAGAGAAGGTGATGTGTCCATGGAGCCTTCCTCAGGCGATGGGCACAGGAAGGGGAGAAGGGGAGGAGGGCTGGAACACAAATCAGAGAAGAAAGGAAACAGGTAGAAGATTATCCAGTTCACTGCTGATGGAAAAGCATATCTGCAGCTGGGTGGAGCGTCCATCTTGGTGAGCTGGGACTAACCACGAGGCAAATAAAAAGAACCCAAAATGTATTTTTTTTAAAAAATCTCATCATTTTAAGCCAGTCTAATGCTGTTTTGTGCCCTGACTCATGGTTTTTGAAAGCTTGGGCTTACTAATGCTGCATTAAGTTGGAGCCCAGTATACAGAATTGAGAAAGGATCCAGGTGGTATCAAGGGTGAAATTCCATCTGTCTGTCGGTCTAGGTTTGCTGTCTGCTCATCTTTGTGGCATCTGGCACCTCAGTAAACCAAGAGAAATGGTTTTTTTTTAAACGTGACTGCCTGCAGCCTAAAGAGTCTGGCCCTGCAGTTTGCCGGAATGTTCTGTCATTTGTGGCCATATTCATGGTCTCAGACCAGACAATTCCTGGGACAGAATGTGCACATACAGCTCAGTTTACAGAACTATCTTCTGCGGGTTAGGGTACTGTAGCATGGCTTAACCCAGGTTACCAAAAAGCATGAATCGGGCCTGCCAAAAATCACAGGATTGGCTTAAAAATCATGTGGTTTTTTTAACAATAATACGGGTAGGGTTCTTTTTTTTTTTTTTTTGGTTCCGGATATTTGAGCCTTTAGGGTTCACATTTTCAAACTTTTCTCTGCTACTGTAATGACTACAAAGTGAAATGAAGGCTGAGATTCAGGACTCCAGAAACTGAGGCTGTAAGGAAACTCTCAGTTACGTTTCAGAGTAGCAGCCGTGTTAGTCTGTATTCACAAAAAGGAAAGGAAGACTTGTGGCACCTTAGAGACTCACCAATTTATTTGAGCATAAGCTTTTGTGAGCTACAGCTCACTTCATCGGATGCATTCAGTGGAAAATACAGTGAGGAGATTTATATACACACAGAACATGAAAAAATGGATGTTATCATACACACTGTAAGGAGAGTGATCAGGTAAGATGAGCTATTACCAGCAGGAGAGCGGGGCAGGGGAGGGGGGAGAAAACCTTTTGTAGTGATAAGGTGGGCCATTTCCAGCAGTTAACGTGAGACTCCTGATAAAATCATGAGAGTGGGCAAGGGTTTAAATCCTGCAGGAGTGGAACTCATTCTCTGTTCTAACATGGCAAAGGAATAACAGGTGGGGCAATATTCACTCCTGTCCATGGGGCCTGGGCTCAACCTAATTCCAGGAACAGCTGCAGTAGAAGTTACTCTTATCTCTCTGTGTGTCCAAGCTATTGCTGAAAGCATAATGACTCTCGTGTCTGCCTGCACAGTAACTGTACTGTCAGAGCCCTACACTTGGCTTTGGAATAACTTGAGCCCGGACAGAGTATTAGAAAACCCACGTCTCTTCAAATCTCACACAGATAAATGCTTATGTTGGAAAGAATCTCAAGTTCTGCCTTTATTGGAAGGTAGGTATCTGACGGCTGGTAGTTTAGGTGCTTTCCTGCATCTGAACCAATCTATCCAAGCCTCTAGAGTCTGCAAAGGGGAAACGGCATAAGTATGACCTTTTGTGCACTGTCCTATTGGGAAGCAGTGGACGATATTGAACACCCTTGGACAATTCAACGTGAGTTAGATTGTAAGCTTCTTATTTTGTGTTTGTGCAGTGCCTGGCAATAATGAGCTCCTGCCCCTGCATGCTCCTGTAATATTATTCCTGGTATTTGTTTTATAGTAGTCCTTACATGTCTCGGCTGAGAGCAGCGGCCCATTGTACTAGGTGCTGTAAATATACATTGTGAGAGACTGTCCCTGCCCTAAAGAATTCATAGACAAGAGAGATGAGGGGAAACAGAGTTAAAGTAACTTAACCAAGGCCAGACAACTTGTTATTAGCAAAGTTGGGACTAGAACCCAGGTCTGCCGCACCTTAGACTACTGCCTTAATCACTAGACAGCACTCCCTCTCTAACATAGTGCACCTTAAATTGATCTCAGCTATGCGAACCTCAGATCTCAGCTATAAACTTCAGGTCCTCTTCCATGACTCAGCAAATCTAGCATTATGAAGGCACATACAGACAATTGGCAGGGAAAGGGTTAACATACATATTCTCTGAGTAGCAGAAAGCCCACAGCTGCTTCCATTTAGGGCAGGGAATGTCTGGGCAGCAAGGCTAAGCTAGCTGTTGTTAATTAAGTAATTAGCCCAGCACTCTGTGAGGAAGGTGCTTTGGAGGAAGAGGGGGAAGTATATCCTTTAGGTAGAAAAGGCTTCTTTTTGCTAGCTATGTATCTTGGGTGCACCCTTGCTCCCTGACTTTGGAGGTGCAGTTTGTCATTTGACTAGAGTTTTGAATTGAGCCGGGAGGGAGCCTTTTTGATCAAAAACCCTGAGGCTGGGAAATTATTTTGAATGGATTTAAAAAAGTTATGTGAACCTCTGATATTTCCTCTCAAGCCTGACTCTGGCTCGCTTGACTCCTGCTACCGGGGGGGGGGAAATCCAGGGGAAAAACAGCATGAGAAAAATGGAGCATAGTGAAAAACAAAAGTGAGTTGAAAAATATATCTAGTCTCTGTATTGTATTCAGGGCCTCCTATAGGTGCCAAATGAGATTAACAGAGGGTGGGATGTCTCTCTTTAATTTAGCATAGTTTTCTTGACAAAAGAAAACCTATGTCAAACGAAAATGGATAGAATCATCGTGGGGGGGGGAGACAGAAATGAATTCTAGTGAAATGGCTCATGAATTCTTCCAAATTGTGTCAATCTCAGTAAAAGTGTGGTAGGGTTTCCACCTCCAGAACCCTGCTAAGGTTTCTCATCTGATCCAAAGCCTGGAAGTCCATAGGGTGCCCAAACCAGTGTGATCTGAACATTTAAATGTAGGACCTTTGAAATGTACCCAGTACATTTTCATTCCAGATGTGGAAAAGGGGTGAGTGCTGGGATGAGCGTATTACTGGTTAAGCCGTGACTGGGGCTGTAGAGATCTTGATTCAAGTCCTAGCTCGGGTCACAAACTTCCTGTGGTACCGAGTCACTTTGGCTGTTGTCTACGCTGCCACTTTCAGCGCTAACACTTTAGTCATTCAAGGGTGTGAAAAAACACTTTGTAGTGCCAAAAGCACGAATATAGACAGCGCTTTATCACCCCTCATTCACGGTGGTTTTTTTAATGGTTTTTTTAAATCCCTGGGAGAGCACTGTAATGTGGGCAGTGTAGACATACCCTTTACCTCTCTGGGAATCAGCTCCCCATCTGTAAATGGGGGAAACTAATCCCTCCTTTGTCTGCCTTGTCTATTTAAATTAATGACAAGTACTCCTTTTCTATTTAAATTGCTAACTCTTCAGAGCAGTAAAGGTTACCACATTCATGTATGGCATCTAGCACAATGGGGCCCTGATTTTGGGCAGGCCCTCTAGGCATGCTTGTAATACAGAAGAGAATGGATATGTTTATGAAACCCGGTTCAGGACTTTGGTGTTCAAAGCTTGAAAGGAGCTTGTGTGTGTGTAGCAGGATAGGTTTCAGAGAAACAGCCGTGTTAGTCTGTATTCGCAAAAAGAAAAGGAGTACTTGTGGCACCTTAGAGACTAACCAATTTATTTGAGCATGAGCTTTCGTGAGCTACAGCTCACTGTGAGCTGTAGCTCACGAAAGCTCATGCTCAAATAAATTGGTTAGTCTCTAAGGTGCCACAAGTACTCCTTTTCTTGTAGCAGGATAGAGGTCGATATTTGGCAGTGAGTGAAGTCTGGTTTTGGCACATGCAGCTTTAGAGGACATACGAACCAACAAAGCTGTGTTGATGACCTGCCTCTTATTTAGTGTAAGAGCCATAAAGCATTCATTTATTTTGCAAGAACAGTGCAGTCTGACAATGTGTACAATTATTGGGAGCAGGAGAGATGGGAGCGGAAACACTGATTTCTGTCCCACTTTGTAATTCTAACTGGTATTCATTTTTATGTGACTAATTTAAAAAAAATAGAAAAGTGTTATAAAAGCAAAACGGGGCAATAAATTGGGATTGATTATATTCAGCTGAAAATCTCCACAATTTTAACACCAAAGCCCAACAGAGCCATGTCCTCTCACATGAAAATTACAGATACCTCCCCAAATTAATCATAGGGGTCTGTCACATTTCAGATATTCTGAACCTTTTGTGGTTAGAAGCAGCTTCTTCAAAAGGTGCCTGTGTATTACACAGTGATTGTAGTAAGCTCTGCAGTGAAGACGTAGCCTAACTCAAATGATCTATACTCCAGTTACTCCTTCGGAGTTAGCCTAACTTGAGCGAAAGCAGCCACCCTGCAACGCTGGAGCTGCACAAGAGTGCAGTGTAGACATAGCTTTAGGCAGCTGCTCGGTTCATGTGGTTAAACATCCTGCTTCCCTATTGTTTTTGTCTGGAAAAAACATTCATGTTTTATTGGTATTAATGCTATTCAGTAACACCCTTAATCGCACTGTAAGCGGGGGAATAGTCCCGCTATTGTGGGGAACTTTCCTGGCTTCTGCACTATCCCGGTGAAGTGGGCTAGCGAAAGATCTGAGTCCTCGCTCCCACTTCCTTTACCCAGTGGCCTCCCTGTCCTCGAGGACTCCCTTTCCACTCTCTCCTGTCTGGCACAGTCCCCATCACCCTAACAAGGCTGGGCCCAGGATTCCTGGGGGGCTCGATGCCCAACCCTGCTGTGGTCACCTAGGACAGGGGCTAGGGTGTCCCCACTCCGGGGTACTCTCTCTGCACTCGGCACTTCTCTGACCCACTGACCACTACATACAAGTTAAAGCAAATGCAAGTTATTTAATCAACAATTAATTTTAAAAAGAATAAGGAAAAATGGGAAAGGTTAAAGGAAACACATCAGCCTGCTCTGTGGCAGGGAACGTCACAAACCGGGTCTCTGGAATGTCAGGGCAGTTCACAGTCTGTTCCTTGTAAGTTCCAGGCCCTGGCCGTGCTGCAGGGATGCTGTGGGTTGGACACTTGCTCTGATGGTGGCCACACGCTCTCAGGCTCTAAGTGGTAGGACCCTTCTTCCCAGTGTCGCCCCTGCCCTGTCGGGGTTACGATCCAAGCCTGGCCTGCAGAGCCTCTTGGCTGAGGCGTCTCCCTGTGCTGGGCCTGCTGCCCAGGGTCCCCCTCGCTCTCCCCAGCTGCTCACAAAACCGGGCCCCAGACTGCTCCAGCTCCACCACTCTGTCTCTGCACTGCTGCTGCTCTGCCTCCAGCTCCTTGGGCTGCTTCTCTGGCCCCTCTGGCTCTGGTTGCTGCAGGTCTGCTCTGCAGGCTGCTTCTGTGACTCTGCTTCCAGCACTGGCCTGCTTCCTGGGCTGCTTTTCTGGCCCCTCTGGCTCTGGTGGCTGCAGGTCTGTTCCCAGGGCAAGTCTGCTCTCTCTGGGCTGTGCCTCTGGCTTTGGGGCTGCAGCTCTGCTCCCAGGACAGGGTCTGCTCTCTCTGGATCTGGCCCAGCTCTGCTCCACAGCTCAGCTCAGGCCCCTGCTTTCTCCTTAGCTCGGCTCCACTCTGTCTCACCCAGGCGAATCCAGCTCACATGGAGGACGGGACCTCCCTGGCCTCCTGACTCCCTGATTAGCCTGCCTGCCCTGTCATTCAGGCTGACCTGGAGCATTGGCCTCTCCCCATTGTTCTTGGGGGCTGTCAGTCTCAGGGTCCTGATTCTGTATCGACCCTTCTCCCTTTTTAGTACTGGGAGCTAGCAACTAAAACACCCCCATTGAATATTAGTAGGGGGGAAACAGTCCCCTTACAACATTATCACATGTGTCATAGTCCCTCTACCGCTCCTTGCCTCATCCCCTGGGATAAATGCTTTCATCTTTCATCACCAGACAGCAGTTGAGCTGAAGGAGAAATGGTAGCAGTGAAAGGCTTTTCTCCTCTATGTAGGCCAGCCACTAAAGGGAAACTTGATAACACAAACACTTAGGTGTCATGCATTTCCCAACATTAAGGTAAGCTCCAAAGTTCACAGGAATTGAAATACCCATCCACAGCACTATGTTGTAAAGAAATACATCCACACCTCACCCTGCCACAACTTGGCTTTCTTTCTGAACTAAGGGTCTGATTCAGGAAGGCATATGAGCACACGCTTAGCTTTAAACATGTGTTGAAGTCCCATTCGCTTCCAAGCACCTGCTCAAAGTTAACAATGTGGTTAAGTGCTTTTTCTAAACAGGGATTCTTCCCCGAATTATGGCTCAAAAGCACAAACCCCGAGCACTTGAGCTAACAGAGTAACTTGGCTGGTTGAACAGCAGTAGGTTCTTACCCACTATGTGGCTTATGCTCAAACACATTTGTCCAGTGGGAAGTAAGTGTTTGCAGGATCAGGCTCTGTCTTTGCAATTCAGTCATTTTCCCTCTGCCATAAAGAACCTGTATTTCAGCTTTAGTGGTGGTAAATGTATCATCTGAGTTTCTCTGTTCCTGGGCCCTTTCCATGCTTTGTGAGTTCTGTTCTAAGCTGTTCTTTTTCATGTATTCTCTAGTGCTGCTGAAGATTGCCCGTAACTGGCAAGAACCTATCTTCCATGGAAGCTCTGAAATTAGGGTAAGTTAACTGTCACACTGTAGTTGAACAGTAAAATAGGAAGAAAAAAATCTACCTTGGGAAGCTCTGAATTGGTTTGTGTGAGTATATGTGGGGGGATAATGTAATGGTGAGCCAAATGCGCTGCTAAAAGAAGATTTAACAAGTTTCCCTTTCAAAGAGGGGTGACAGACTCATCCTGCTAACTCTCTGTGAAGAGAAACTCCAAAGATATTCCCAACACAGACAGCTGCAGGCTCCTTCTGCTAGAAAAAGACAGTGCAGCTGATTTGTCACTGAACCGATTCTGTGAGCTCTCCTGTTTTATTTTGTATTATGCAAATAGGACTTCTCATCTATTCTAGCTTTTTTACTCGAGGCTTGTCACTTAATACTTATAAAAAAAATTCAAACCTCCATAATATGCTGCGTATATGTAATAAAAGGAAAGGACTGGCAGAACTGAGACCCAATATCCAGTGATTTTTTCCAGTGCAATTAGGAATTAAAGAATAATATTCACCGAGTAATGCCACGATTAGCATCAACATGCATGTTAACAAATAGATAATTTGGTTCCCTGTGTCTGTGTGCAGGGTTTTTTTCACAGCACTGCTGCATATGGGCTCTCCTGAGCTGTTATATTTAGTCTGCCCTGTCTGTCATTCAATTCCCTTCGGGGCAACCATTAATCTTACTCCTTTTGCATGTTCTTTGGCTACCTCTGAAGTGCACGCTCCATCTCATGAGTGCTGAATTATCTATTCACTTTGCCACTAGCCCCAGCAAATGCTGCGTCTTTGCAGTCAATTGGATCCCCTGAGATATCAATTCATCATGTTGGGGCTTTTCTTTCCCTTAGGTATCAACCCATTTTAGGTGCCTTGTAGTTTCCTATTTATCAACTTTGCACCAAAGGAGGGTCTTGGGATTCTTCCAAAGTGCATATTCAGCAGAGTGGGAAGGAGCAAGCCAGAGGGAAGGGGAAGGCACTAGCTGGATTTTCATTTCAAGGAGCTGAATAAACAAATCTACAAACCAGCATTTCAAACAAAGGGCCCTCTGAGACCTGCATCTGAAACAACCCTTCAGAATCCTCTGTATTAGACATCAGGAATAACACTACAAGGAACCAGAGAGTGAGTAGGGAAACAACCTCTGAAAAAAGAAAAGGAGTACTTGTGGCACCTTAGAGACTAACCAATTTATTTGAGCATGAGCTTTCGTGAGCTACAGCTCACTTCATCAGATGCATACCGTGGAAACTGCAGCAGACTTTATATAAACACAGAGAATATGAAACAATACCTCCTCCCACCCCACTGTCCTGCTGGTAATAGCTTATCTAAAGTGATCAACAGGTGGGCCATTTTGTGCTGGAAATGGCCCACCTGTTGATCACTTTAGATAAGCTATTACCAGCAGGACAGTGGGGTGGGAGGAGGTATTGTTTCATATTCTCTGTGTATATATAAAGTCTGCTGCAGTTTCCACGGTATGCATCTGATGAAGTGAGCTGTAGCTCACGAAAGCTCATGCTCAAATAAATTGGTTAGTCTCTAAGGTGCCACAAGTACTCCTTTTCTTTTTGCGGATACAGACTAACACGGCTGTTCCTCTGAAACCTCTGAAAAGCGCTCGGACAGCTCAGTGATGATTGCAACATACAAACTGAGAGAGGTGGATGGGTAGACAGTAAAATGTGTTTCCAATAAAACACACTTATCAGACCAAAACAAAGGAGTTTAGGAGACTGCATAGTTTGTTGACCATATCTGATGCTTCCATCATTCGCTGTATGGTCCTGTTCTTATTCCAAGTAACTGCCCCCATTAACGTGATTCTTCTTTGTTACACTAGTAATTAGGAGTAACTCCAGTGAAGTCAACAGAATGGATATATGGAAGAGCAGAATCAGCCCTGAATGCCTTTTGAATTAGAGCCTCTCAGTGTACAAACACCTCTATACATACTTGCCCAATTTTTCATTCCTGTTAGCCCCACACAGTCAGCACAGCGATGGGAGAATGACCTGAATTCCTTTGGCTAGGTCTTCGCCAGAAAACATTGGGGTTTTTTTGTTTTGTTTTTTTAATATCAAGACAGCTATCCCAATGTATAATCATCGTGGAGATAAGGCACTCTAGGTTTTACCTTGATGTAGCCAGTTGAGGTCAACCTCAGGAGGGAGGCACAGGGTTGACCTTACCTTACACCACCGTAAAAACTACCCAGGCGTTGTCTCCACTAGGATTTTATGTTGACAACTGTTTCAATAAAAAGGAGTACTTGTGGCACCTTTGAGATTAACAAATTTATTTGAGCATAAGCTTTCGTGAGCTCACGAAAGCTTATGCTCAAATAAATTTGTTAGTCTCAAAGGTGCCACAAGTACTCCTTTTCTTTTTGCGAATACAGATTAACAAGGCTGCTACTCTGAAAACTATTTCAATGTAAAAGTGCACCTACGTTTAACAGTGAAGCCATAACCTTTGTGCATTATCAGCAGAATCAACACCTTGGTTCTAACTAAAGAATATGTCCGTTCTGGTTGTGATATCAGAGACAAAATGAAAAAGTCATCTTGGTTTTCAGATCCCAAAGAGAGTGTTTGATGGCAGAACTTTGGAAAGTCTTCTGGTTTGGTTTTGTTTGTTTTTTTTAAATCATGCCAACTGAGCTAATAGGATCTGGACATCCCAGAGAGAGAATAAATATGGGATCATTTTTGCAGAGTCGTATTTTCTTTGTGTCTGCCAGATCTTTCGCTGGCTATTTTTGCCTGTCTGTGTTACGCATTTAGGGCAGACTAGTGACCTGCCCTTATGGTGAGTCATGCAGAAGAGTAAAGGGATACTTCATGAGCTACTCATGCCACACTGCACTGCATGAGGAGGAGAGTCGCTCGTTAGGGCAGCTACTCCCCCTCCTCAGCAGTTGGGTAATGAATGGTCAGGCAGGGTGGGGGGAAATGGGTGAATGTTTGGCTGAGCAGGGTGGGGTTGGTGGAATACTCTGCTACTGAGAAGGAGAATTAGCAGTTTACTATTCCTCTGATGCAAGGGAGCAGCCAGAGTTGTGGGTGTGACTCTGGGAATCAAAATGTCTACCCGGGTCTGACACAGCTATTGTAATGTCTCAATCTGGCTCTTGGGCTTAGCACCAAGGTCCCTATATCCTGAACAGATCCTCTAGGTTCCATTGTAATACAACTAAAATAATAACTTCCCTGGCCTTCTATACACTTAAAAAGGAAAACAATCTGAGAGGTTCCTCTCCAAACATTCACGTTGTGCTATATTGTGGGAAGAAAGGAGCATTTTAGGGGAAAAGTTAATAAGAACCACAATCAATAACTCTGACCACTACAAAAGCCTCTTGGGTTGTAGGTTGATGGACAGAGAAATATGATTTTGAGATTATATACAATTTCATTTCTTTTGATTCCTAATCCATCTTCTGGCTGGGGTATTTTAGGTTCAGTAGCATATCTGGCTTTATAATCCTTCCTCTTCAGGGGATCCCAGGGAGGGCTTTTTAAGTAGGTGTTTTGGAAATAAAAAGGGTGTAGTGATCTTCAAGAAAGGTTGGCTCCAAATTGCACCCAGCGCAGATGCCCAGAGAAGCAGAGACCAAAGCCAGCCCCGGTTCGTACTCGTCAAAGTTTAATTTTGAGACTGTTGGGTTTTAATTTGGCACACAGCATGCCTCCCAACCACAGAATGAAAGTCTGGGCAGGGGACTCAAGTCTCAGCTGGCATCTGCAGCTTCTCAGCTGTGGAAGCAAAAAAATAAAATGCAGTACGGAAGAGACAGGAAGAGAAGCACTTTAGTGCTGGATTTCCAAGTCTGTTCTGCTTTCTAGATCCCATAGTTTAAGGGGCTTCTAAATACTTTGAAGCTTCTGCCTGTTGAGTGTTTTCCTTTTGTGGTTTCAGAGATTTGAGGCTTTTATTTGAATATATAACTAGAGATCTTATTTTGTTATGTGCAAGAGCTTGTACCTTGAGTTCAATCAGAGGTAGGTGTTAGTGCATGTCTGAAATCTGCAAATTCTTTCAATGATCTTCTCATTGAAGGAAGACAGATTGAGGATGTAATTAGGTCCCCATCCTGCAAGCTGACCTGGCAAGGGTGGGAAGGGATCATTACAACCATGCAGATACCCTTTGAAACCAGTCGGTGGCTCTTTACAGATGCTTGCATGGATCAGCTTGCAGGATCAGGGCCTGTGTATATAGCACCTCTTCCGATACTCTTTTTTGTATCAGACTTTGTGCACCATCTCTTATAGCACTTGCTGAAAATTTTGCTCAGGTGTTCAATTAGTATTGGCTTTAGAAGAGTCAATATCAGAGATAAAGTCCAGCATTGAGATGCTAGTATGGTTTCAAGACAGCAGAGTCTGAACACCTTGAAAAGTCACTTTGGGTGGGATGCCAAGGAGAGACTAGAAAGGTCAGAGGTGCGCATTTTTTCCTTGTGCCCCTCCCAGTGGAAGTGCCTATTCCCCGAAATTAATTGCAAACTGTGGCAGAATACAGAGCGTGGGCATAATGTGTTCCCTGCATGGAACACCACTTAATAGTAATAGTAATTAATTAGCAATAGACACTTGCAAACAGTTTCAATTTAATAGTAGTGCCTGCCTTCTACTGGTTAAGGGCTTCTCAGGGTTTACTACTTTAATTAAGTGAATATAATGCTGCTGGAAGGTATTGGATTGACAGCTCTGCCGAATGGAACCCTCTGTTTATCCGTCAAACAAGCAGCAGTAACAGCATGGATGTCATAGGGTATGTCTACATTACGAAATTACGTCGAATTTATAGAAGTCGTTTTTTTAGAAATCGGTTTTATATATTCGAGTGCGTGTGTCCCCACAGAAAATGCTCTCAGTGCATTAAGTGCATTAACTCGGCGGAGTGCTTCCACAGTACCGAGGCAAGCGTCGACTTCCGGAGCGTTGCACTGTGGGTAGCTATCCCACAGTTCCCGCAGTCTCCGCTGCCCATTGGAATTCTGGGTTGAGATCCCAACGCCTGATGGGGCTAAAACATTGTTGCAGGTGGTTCTGGGTACATGTCGTCAGGCCCCCCTTCCCTCCCTCCCTCCATGAAAGCAAGGGCAGACAATCGTTTTGCGCCTTTTTTCCTGGGTTACCCGTGCAGACGCCATACCACGGCAAGCATGGAGCCCGCTCAGGTAACCGTCACCATATGTCTCCTGGGTGCTGGCAGACGCAGTACTGCGTTGCTACACAGCAGCAGCAACCCATTGCCTTATGGCAGCAGACGGTACAGTAGGACTGGTAGCCGTCATCATCATGTCCGAGGTGCTCCTGGTCGCCTCTGTGAGGTCGATCAGGAGCGCCTGGGCAGACACGGGCGCAGGGACTAAATTTGGAGTGACTTGATCCGGTCATTCTCTTTAGTCCTGCAGTCAGTCCTATTGAACCATCTTATGGTGAGCAGGCAGGCGATACAGATTGCTAGCAGTCCTCTTGTACCATCTTCTGCTGAGCAGCCATGAGATGTGGATGGCATGCAGTCCTTCTACACCGTCTGCTGCCAGCCAAAGATGTAAAAGATAGATGGAGTGTATCAAAACAAGAAATAGACCAGATTTGTTTTGTACCCATTTGCAACGCCTCCCCCCATCTAGGGGACTCATTCCTCCAGGTCACACTGCAGTTGCTCACAGAGAAGGTGCAGTGAGGTAAATCTAGTCATGTATCAATCAGAGGCCAGACCAACCTGCTTGTTCCAATAAGAACAATAACTTAGGTGCACCATTTCTTATTGGAACCCTCCGTGAAGTCCTGCCTGAAATACTCCTTGATGTAAAGCCACTCCCTTTGTTGATTTTAACTCCCTGTAAGCTATGTCATCAGTCGCCCCTCCCTGCGTCAGAGCAACGGCAGACAATCGTGCATCTGAGTTGAGTGCTGTCCAGAGCAGTCACAATGGAGCACTCTGGGATAGCTCCCGGAGGCCAATACCGTCGAATTGTGTCCACAGTACCTCAAATTCGACCCGGCAAGGCCGATTTAAGCGCTAATCCACTTGTCAGGGGTGGAGTAAGGAAATCGATTTTAAGAGCCCTTTAAGTTGAAATAAAGGGCTTCATCATGTGGACAGGTGCAGGTTTACATCGATTTAACGCTGCTAAATTCGACCTAAAGTCCTAGTGTAGACCAGGGCATAGACAGTCTGCTCCCTTTAAAGCCCCCTGGACAGGGGCAAACCTCCAGCTGGAGTTTTTGGATAGGGATGTGGGCTGCAGATTTTAAACACTAATTTCAAAGAAGTATTCATAGTAGGGATGGTCACACTTGTTTTATAGGGTGTGGTTTAATGGATAGAGCACTGGACTGGGACACAGGAGACCTGAATCCACCTGCATTTTATTCCCAGTTCTGCCAATGACCTGCCGGGTTACCTTGGGCAAGTCACTTTGGCTCTCTGTGCCTTAGTTTCCCCATGTGTAAAATGAGGATAATGATACTGACATCCTTTGTAGAGCACTTTGACATCTACTGATAAAAAGCGCTCTATCAGAGGTGGTGGTATTACTATTATAAGACTCACATTTTAAGTCAGGGTAATGAAGCGTTTGAACAACGTACTTAGGGAGTAGTGGATCTGCCGTCAGCTGAAGTCTTTAGATCAAGACTGAATGTCTTTCTAAAAGGTATATGAGGGGTCAAACAGAAGCGATGCAGGAATTACCAAGAGAAGTTCTATGGCTTGTGTTGTGCAGGAGGTCAGACTAGATGATCATAATGGTCCACTATAGCCTTAAAATCTATTAATCTAATTATCAACCCAAGCACAAACCCTTTCAAAAGTTGGACTGGGACATAAAGTCTTGGTACTTATGTGGACCCTTATCTTTATATATCAAACTACCTCATTTATCCATTTACTTTTACAGTAGGGAAGGATTATAATCCACATTATATGGAGAAATAGCAAAATTAAGTGATTTTCCCAAGGTCAGACAGAGAGACTGTCATAGAGCCAAGGACTGAACCTAAATCTTCTCAGTACTAGTCCAATACTTTGGCCACAAGATGATCCTTCCTTGGATTCTCATTCTGTTTTGGAGGGACCGTGAAGAAAGGAGCAGAAATAAAAATTCTAAAGAAAAACATAAATACATCTGTATATCTTATACTGTGGTCCAACTTGTACTAGCGGGGCATCTTTTGGACTTTGTTACCCTATAGTTCTGGGATGTGTTTAGCAAACTGAGTCACCCTTGGAGGGAAAAACTGGGTTTAAATTGGAGAATGAGGGGCTAAAAAAAGATTCATGGACATACTATAATGCTGCAGACCTAACCCCTCTCCCCACCCCAGCCCCTTCTCCCCCCCCCCCCCCCCAAAACAAACCCAAACAAACGGCCGGAACTTCTGTGAGGTTCAGCCGGGCCTGGAGAAGGTCCAAATATGAACAATCAGAGGCAGACATGGAGGCTGCTGGAACAAGAAGAAATGTCATTATTTATGGTGACAACTTAGGAAGCAAAACAAAGAAAAGAGACCAGTCTGTCACTGTGTGTCTGGGCACTTGTTCTGTCACTTCTCCGTTCTCTGGATTGATGTAGTACCAGGGGCCTGAAACAGGGTTCATGCCTTTTAGCGAAGGAAGTTGTTGAGGGTCCTTTGTAAAGCAAATGAGGGAAGGAGCTTGAGAGGCCTTGTAGGGTCGTGCACAGAACTAGGATATTTGCTTTCTGTTCCTGGCTCTTCCACTGACCTGCTGTGTGACCTTGGGCAAGTCACTTCCCCTCTCTGTGCTTGTTTCCTCTCCCATCCTTTGCCTCTCTCATCTAATTAGATGATAAGCACCATGGGGAAGTCTGTCTCTTACTAGGGTATTTTATAGCACAATGGTCCCCTAGATCAGTGGTTCTCAAACTGTTGTACTAGTGACCTCTTTCACATAGCAAGCCTCTGAGTGTGACCCCCCCCTTATAAATTAAAAAGGCTTTTAAATATATTTAACACCATTATAAATGCTGGCTGCAAAGCTGGGTTCGGGGTGGAGGCTGACAGCTCGTGACCCCCCCCCATGTAATAACCTCGGAACTCCCTGAGGGGTCCAGACCCCCATTTTGAGAACCCCTGCCCTAGATAGCAAAAAGAAAAGGAGTACTTGTGGCACCTTTAGAGACTAACCAATTTGAGCTGAAGTGAGCTGTAGCTTATGCTCAAATAAATTGGTTAGTCTCTAAGGTGCCACTAGCCCTCCTGTTCTTTTTGCAAATACAGACTAACAGGGCTGCTACTCTGAAACCTGCCCTAGATGCTATTGTAATTCGAATTAATGATAAATAGGAGTGGGGGGAAGAAAGGGACAGGTGGGGCTGAGACAGGAGCAGCTTTAGCCGAAATAGAGTAGTAGAGACTCTTAAAACATGTATTTAGACCAGCTGGTTTATTCTGTCTCCCAACCTGAGGAGGAAATGGGACAGCTTGGTGGAGGGGGAGTTTAAAGTGAAATGCTTTCTGTGAGTGCATTGTCATGCCTCCCGAACAGGCAGTGCCAGGGAGATGGGAGGAGACCCAGTTGAGGGACTGATGAATGGCATTTGGCTGAAGGACGGAGAGAGAAGGCACTGCGTGTTTTCCCTTTTGTAGCAGTTACATGCCCAGAGGGGAAAAGGTACCTCTCAAGCACACCACTGCTGCAACTGCCTCCGTCAGGAGAATGCTCTCCCGTGCCTCATCTAGGGCTTTGTCGTCACTAGGAAGAAAGGTGGGTGTGTACTACACGTTAGCTAGCGCATGGCAAAATGCTGATGTGGACAAGGCAGCTGTAGTTTTCACATATTAGCTGGCTGAGTTAAATCCACAATACCAGTCTGGGTAAGGTGTCAGCAGCAGGAATCAAACTCAGGACTTCTGTATCTAAAACTATGAGTCACTATGTCTTGAGCTAAAGACCCAGCTCTGTTACCACCAAGATTGCACGGGGGCAGCAAGAAGCCACACCGGGTAAGCATGGGTTACACTATCAATGCCCTGATGATGTTCCACTCAGTAATTTCCTGGGTCTCAGTCCTGTTCCCTGTTGACGAGTAGACACATCACAGAGTAGCCACATCACATCATAATCGCCACCTGTGGTAGCTTTGCTGGCAGTCAACAGACAAGCCAAGGATTGAAAAAGTCAAGGAGACTGAACTCTTCTCTAGCCCCTGCAAGTCAGGGTTGATACTAATTGATGGCATGGCTTCAGAGGGGCATGCACCGTCACTGCCCATGCTGTGAGTGTTCTGTGTATGGAGAACTTCCATCTGCATGGCTGTCATTTGACAGCTTCCCTGAGCATTAATGGGGGAAAGCTCAGCAAAGGGGCAGTATAAGATCTATACACTACTAAATGTTCACTTAACCCTGGGGGTTGGAGTGTTTCATAGACTTTTCATTGGCCCTTTGCATAGGAGGAAATGGTATCGCCAATTCGTATTTAAAAGTTTGCAGTATTTTTAAAAGGAAAAGGGATAGCCCATTACAAACTCTCTACAAAGGCATAAGCACAGAATAAAAGCATGAAGAGGCTGATAATGATTGCAGGAAGCTGCCCATTTGCAGCACTGTTTTGCTTTACAACTAAGGGAGCACGAGCAGAAGATTTGCATTGTTGTTGTTCTTATTGAAACAGATTAAAAGAAGGGAAAGAAACACCATCTTTTCATTAAAACAAAAAGAAAATATGTTTGTAAATGACCTCAAAACCACCTCACCTCCCGATCTCCCTATCAGCACCAATGTTTTGTTATTTCCGTGACTGTAACTAAATCCATTTGCTAATTCGCACTCCAGGTAATACTCAAGATGCCCTGGCAGCTGTAAGTTCTACACATGAAAGGCTTCACATTTTCATTTAGATGCAGTTTACGTGTTTAGGAGAAAGTCTTTCTCCTGTAGTAGCCAATTCTGGCCTCCCTTTTTTAATCACATCTCCACATAATCATTGGTGAATAGCGCAGGTGATTATGTGCATAATCTCCCCGCGCATGAATGGATGCTCTCTTGAATAACACTGTCCGCTTTCGCTTGTCATCCCAGACGTGGCAGAGTTAGACTTGTGTTTAATTAAAAAATGGGGTGCCATAGCCAAACTTTCTCTCTCTTGGATATGTTGTCTGCTTTGATAATGCATTTCCATTCCATAGATATATATTCAGCCTCACCTCTGCTTTCCCGTAGTTTTTAAAGAGGATTGCGGTGGAGGAGAATAGGCACTGCATATAGACAGGAATCTCATAATCCCTGGGGAAGAAACAGCTGTGGAGACAACCTCTATGGCAGTTAGGGTCCCTTTTGGGTACCATATGCATCTGCTGTTAATTCAGTGGACAATGGTATGTCAGCAGTAACGGGTTGATACTTTCAGTCATCCTGGTCTGAGGCTACATCTGTTGGCCTTTACCCTTGTCCCTCTGCTCTAAGGGCAGGGAGTATAACACTTGCGCTCATCCCTTGTAGGCTGCCTGGGATACTGATGCTAATTTGGCAAACAGTGGAACAGAATGGAGCACAGGGAAAGGAAGCTGGGACAGATGAGAGGGGAGGTGGAGAGGAGAGAGGGTGCTACCATACTTACCATATAATTCAGAAGAACTCCTGAGTTTTAAAGCGACAGTGATGGACGGTTTTAAGACTACATGACTTTCTTGGCCTAAGTAGGGTGAGGACACAACCTTTAAGCTTGCGTTCTGCTATTATAAATAGGTGTAATCACCACCTCTCCCAGTGTCTGTTTTAAAACCTGATGGCTCAACCACCTGCCAGAGACAGCTACTTTGATAGAAAGCCAGGCTATAGATGAGAACATTGGATTCGGCATCTGAGATCTGGGACAGGCTATTAGAACTCTACAACATACATTTTCCAGTGAGAATGCATTTTAAAATCTGGCATTATTATTATGATCATTTCCATTTTCTCTCCTGTCTTTTTGGAAGAAAGAACAAACACTCAGTTTTAAGTAATGAATGAAGGTATTTGATGCAAAATGAGGAATGACTGAAGCCTGTTGCTATGTCACAGCCCTTCAGAACTGCTCCTGGTCAGCATGTGTACTCTTATCGCTCCCTGTTGATTTTCCCCATAGTAGATGCTATTAAAAATTCATCTTTCCCTTATTACTATTAATAATTATATGTGCTGTGGTAGAACCTAAAGGCCTCCCAAAGGGCCAAGGCCCCATTCCATTATAATAAACAGTCCCTGCCTCAGAGAATTTACACTCTAATTAGATAAGACAAACAAAGGAAATATTCTCCCCATTTTACATCCTGGAGACTGAGGCAGAGAAAGATAAAAGTCTCAGGGAGTCACTCTGGTCATCTGTGTCAGAGCTGGGAACAGTAGCCAGATCTCCTGAGCTTTAGTTCAGTGTCTCAACTGCAAGACTATCCTTTGTCTCAAAATTTGTTGTTCTTGGGTGCCTCTCAGTAACCTTATTTGTGCTTATCCTGGGAAGATACCATAGTCACTGTAAAGCGGCAAAATAGTCATTACCATGGAAAATTCAGCATTGCATTACATTACCCAATATTTAGCATTACGCCTGGTCAAAAATGTGGAATATTTTTCATGAAAATATTTGATTTTTTTTTTAAAACAAAATTTAGAATTTTCAAAAATATGTTCAACCAGCTCTAAAATGCCCCCAAACCAACAAAATGACAAAACTTGAAAAATTCTGGTCAGCTCCAGTAGCCCCAGAATGGCAGCTAAGGTGGCACATATGGTCTCTCTTTTTGTATGGAATGGGAAATAATTCCAGAATGGTAATGATTTTTCAGTGGTGTCCGGTGTCTGTGTCGCTCCACTCAAGCCTGGTCTACATTTTAAAGTTTTATCTGAATAACTATTTGGGTTGGGGGGCGATTTATTTATTTATACCAAAATAATTATATCTCTACAATCCCTGGTGTGGCTTCAGCTACAACCGTATAAAGCTGATTTATACAAGTAAAATTATTCCTTCTCTTGTATGGGAATAATTATACCCGGATAAATCACCTTTATACCAACATAACTGCATGCACACTAGGAGGCTGTACTGCTTTAGTTGCATCAGGGAAGTGCTACAACTTTTCAGTGTAGACAGTCCTTCAGTTGAATTCTGACTGAAAGGGTCACACACCATCCCTTGAAAACTTTACAGTTTTGCTAACTTCTTGGAGAACAATCGTCCCAACCCCACCTCAGGGTTGAGATTAGAGGGCTCTTCTTTGCAACAACATTCCAGACAGCCTGCTTTTGTTTTTATAGCACCTTGTTCATCTCCGATCTAAAAGTCTGTCATAACAAGGCTCTATAAATTACTGCCAGTGCTTTCCACTTACCACCTACAGTCTTTCTGTAACGATATATGGCCCATAAATCTTACTGACACCCCTTTTCCACTGCTGTCTCTAATATGCTCTTTCTCTCTACTTCCCTCTCCCTCAGACTAAGAAGTCTGGTGTTTCCACCAAAATGAAAAAGGGGATACAATGGCATGTAGTCAAATGTAATCAGAACTCGTGCGGAACCCAAATATTGTAAGTCAATCAGCATTGGCTGTGGAGTTCTGCTTCTTTCAGTACTTCACATCTTAAGAATTGCTGAAAGATTGGCTAGTGGACGCATGTGTATAAGTAGGGGCATAGCGAGCAGATCGAGGGACGTGATCGTTCCCCTCTATTCGACATTGGTGAGGCCTCATCTGGAGTACTGTGTCCAGTTTTGGGCCCCACACTTCAAGAAGGATGTGGATAAATTGGAGAGAGTCCAGCGAAGGGCAACAAAAATGATTAGGGGTCTGGAACACATGAGTTATGAGGAGAGGCTGAGGGAGCTGGGATTGTTTAGCCTGCAGAAGAGAAGAATGAGGGGGGATTTGATAGCTGCTTTCAACTACCTGAAAGGGGGTTCCAAAGAGGATGGCTCTAGACTGTTCTCAATGGTAGCAGATGACAGAACGAGGAGTAATGGTCTCAAGCTGCAGTGGGGGAGGTTTAGATTGGATATTAGGAAAAACTTTTTCACTAAGAGGGTGGTGAAACACTGGAATGCGTTACCTAGGGAGGTGGTAGAATCTCCTTCCTTAGAGGTTTTTAAGGTCAGGCTTGACAAAGCCCTGGCTGGGATGATTTAACTGGGAATTGGTCCTGCTTCGAGCAGGGGGTTGGACTAGATGACCTTCTGGGGTCCCTTCCAACCCTTATATTCTATGATTCTATGATTCTATGTTCTTTAACAAAATGTGTGCAGCAAAGATGGTTCTGGGAGCTCTCACAATCCTGTTCACTGTGTATTTCTCCTTGTTGTTGGATTTGTATCTTGGGGAGGTGGTCGCTTCGGACTGAGTCAGATTCAACACTGGATTAACTGGGTGTTGCAAGAACTGCACTTGATTATGATAGCAATGAATCTGACTCTGCAGATCTATTTCAAGTTCAGAACATACACACATATAGACACACAAGTATATGAAAATTAATTTTATTGCACAATACATACTGTAAAAATTACTGAATGAAAGATATTCTCTTAGCAGGAAAAATTACACAGAAATGATTTGTTCAATAGTTACCCAAGGTTTCTTCTCATTAATTAGCCTCTGTCACTTATTATTTTTTTATTTTACCTTTTTTTTTTTTTTTTTTCCTTTTTTTCTACTTTGACAGCAAATGCCTCTGCTGGCTGCAGCTAGATCAGTACCTAAGGCAGGATCTAAACTTAAGTTTTACCAGAATTACTATGCTAATATTTTTTACCAAAATAGAAATATTGGGATAAGCCCTGGTGTGGCTGCAGTTATACCGATATAAAGGTGACATAGGCCAGGCCCACACTAGAAACACTTTACCAGTATAGGATTACTGGTGTGCTATACCAGAAAAGCCCTCCTAGTGTGGACACAGCTGTACCAACAAAGCTGCAGTTTATACCAGTATGGTAAAACTACCCCCATGAGTGAAATAAGCTGGACAAGTAAAAGTGCAATACCCTATGCTACACTACACTGGGGACTTCTGCCAGAGCAGCCATGTCCATCAGAGATCACCCTTTATCATGCCTCTGACCAGTGTAGCTAAACTGGGACCATCACAGCTACAACAATGCTGCATACAATATAGCTAAAAAGGCAGAAGTCTGTACTGCATCCATAGCCTCATATTGGTATAGTTGTTTCCCCTTCCCATACAAGAATAGCTATACCAATATAAAGCACCTTTATACTGATATATCTGTCCACATGATGGGCGTTGTGCCACTTGAACGACATTTGGATACTTTTTTTTGTTCTCCGTTCAACTTGTTGTAACTTCAGCTTGGTGAGAAGAAAAAAAACAGAAACAAGATCTTCAAAACTCTGAAAATCCAGTTTTGTCAAATTCATTCCAGGATAATTCCACCCCTGGGGCTTTAGTTTCCAAGAAGTAAGATCAATTCATGGTAATCACACCTACTTTATTTGCATTGGTGCACTAGTAAAAGACTCCTATTGTATTGAACAAAAAATGCCATTTGGGAAACTTGCTTGAAGAAGATAGAATCAATAGCTCAGTAAGATGCTGAATTGCTGTTATTCAGAATGTATTAATTTAACCCTTTACAATCTGCAGCAGCCAGTAATAATAAATCTTAGTCTGAACCACCTTGATATAACAATAATAGTTTTGCTATGCTGTTCTGAAATGTAGAAATAACAAAGCCCAAAATAGTGCAGCAGGGAGTTGATCATCCTCCTTTATACAACCCCTGTTAGACGTCACCTGGAATACTGCATTCTGTCTTGCATACCTCAATACCAGAAAGACACAGACTAAATGAGAGGAGTTGACATAAGAGGAACTGGTTATATGAGACACATTAAAGGTACTTAATATGTGTAACTTGGCTAAGGAACAACAAAGGAGTTGGAGGGGCCTAGAGAATATAACCAGACTTGGAAGCTGCAGAAGGGAGTAAAGAGGAGTAAGGCATCATCTCATTCCAATGCACAGGGTATGTGACTCAGGGATACCAGTGTAGGGAGGAAGGCAGCTTGCATGGGGCTCCTACATTCTCCACCACCTGTGCAAATGGACTGGAGTCAAGACTTTTCCTCACAGCAGGCATAGCTAGACTGGCGTGCTGGGGTATGTATGCTATATAGATATAGGCTCACCTCAGGGCACTACTGTATGAATTTGATGGAATAAAGGGGCGCAGAGAGTCAACAGTGTAAACATGACCTTGAAACTATTCAACATTAAACAGTGTTAAACAAGTTTCTGTATACAGAGAACTCAGTCTGCTTAATACCATGGCAAACACACCCACTAAAAATCCTTTTAACCCTTTATTAAAGATATAGGAAAGCAGGGAAAACAGTTAAAGCATTTGAAATGTAAAGTATTAATTAAGGCTTTCACTGTAACAACACCCCTTGTTCCTGTTAGCTGTAGAGATTATTTTGGGGGGACAGGTGGAATCTTGTCTGACTGTCTCTTAGCTGATATTAAAGATGACAATAACTGTCCCTTTTGGGGAAAAGAGAAGAGGCTAGTTCAGATGGGCTGGAGGTGTTATTGTTGCTGCTGCTAACATCCAATCCCATTTCCTCGAAGACAAAACAAGACATACACACACAAAAGGGACAGACAGAAGAGCAGCAAAGATTGAAAATGCAGCATTTGTCTCTGGTGCTGACTTTTACTTGCAGCCTCGCTTCTGGGAAAACACAGTGTCGGGACATGGTATATCAGCCACTCCAAGACTTGACAAACTTTTACCAGCATCGGCCTTTGTAGGGCGTTGCGTTTAGCTGTCTCTTTCTGGATCTCAGACTTATAGCAGTGTTGCAAAATATAAAGACTTGGCTTGCAAGGCCAGACTTTTAGTAGACAGAAGGAAAAAAGGAGAGGGATAGGAAAGAGATTAAATAAAATGGGGAAGCAAAAAGGACCTGCTAGGAGGAGCTGGGGTGTGACAAAGTCTCACATCCCAGGCAGGTTTAGGGATTTGGCTGAAGCCAATAGAGGCGGCAGTGTCATCTGGCTCCCTCTCGCTGGCCCAGTCTGCTCAGCCCATCTCTTAGGATTAGGATGAAGATGGTCTGGCATCTAGGAGACGATGGGGGTGAGATCCATGATGATGAAGCTTCCTCATTCCCCTTGTCTTGTCTTTCAGTCAGCCAGCATTTTGGTCGCCAACTCCTCATTTCCCCAAAATGACTCTTCTGTAAGGACCCCAAAAGGGAGCGATGGGTGGAAGAGCCTATCCTTTCACTATTTTGTCCATTAGCTCTGACACCAATTTTGGCCCCGTTGATTTCTAGTCCCCCATATATTTTGATTATGGGCATGCAATCCTTAACGCAATCCTTGAGTTATATCTGGAGGCCTCTTTATTTGACCTAATTCAGTCTTCTTTTTGTCTTCATTTTGCACCTTTTCCCATCAGTGTCTATCGTGATAGATTATTGTGGCATTTTCTGAACTTTTAGTCCCTTTTTACAGTGGAGCTCACAATTAGGGTAAATTTGTAGGTCCAGTTATCACAACAGCACTTATCCCATGGAGCAGAGATTCAGAGACACAGTGTGCTTCCCAGGCTGCTCCCGGGGCAGCACAATAACACACTGCCCCTTATCTGGCACTCATGGTAAAGCCACGATGGAGCAAAAAAGATAGGGAGGAATTTTTTAGGGTGACATGAGGGTGGAACTAGGAGGGATGGACTTAAACTAAGGTAAGGAAAAATATAACCTGACTGGGGAGAACTTCCCAAGTGTCAGAGTAGCAGCCTTGTTAGTCTGTATTCGCAAAAAGAAAAGGAGTACTTGTGGCACCTTAGAGACTAACCAATTTATTTTCCCAAGTGTGAAATCTATCTGAGCGTGAAAGTCTCCCAAGTGAAACAGTGGAAGCCACATGATTTGAGAAACCGAAAATAGATGAATATACTATGAGAACAATCTTGCAGTGAGACTTGAGATGGAATCATGGATCTCTACAGCTCTGTAATAGGTTGGCAGAATTTTCCTGCTGCAGGTGCTGGAGCCCTGCAAGAAGGTGAGGGGTAATTGTCAGCTGATTGGGAGCAGGTGTGGGACATTGTGGCTGGGCGAAAGAGGATGGATCACTTGCTGACTACCTGTTTATTCCCTCTGAAGCACCTGGCATTGGCCCCTGTCAGAAGACAGGATATTGGGCTAGAAGGACCTTTGATCTGACCCAGTATGGCCATTCCTATGTTCATTAGACTGTCTAGAAGGCGGAAGTAGCTCTCTGTCAGAGGAGAGTCTCTGGGACTGCTCTGGTAGTGGAAAGAGAATTGAAAGTGGAAAGTCCCCTTTACCCTGCAAGAATAGTGTAAAGGGGCCTGTCATAAATATAAAGGGAAGGGTAACCACCTTTCTGTATACAGAACTATAAAATCCCTTCTGGCCAGAGGCAAAACCCTTTCACCTGTAAAGGGTTGAGAAGCTAAGATAACCTCGCTGGCATCTGACCAAAATGACCAATGAGGAGACAAGATACTTTCAAAGCTGGAGGGGTGGGGAGAAACAAAGGTTGTCTCTGTGTGTGTGATACTTCTGCTGGGAACAGAAAAGAAATCGAGTCTTAGAACTTAGTAAGTAATCTAACTAGATATGTGTTAGATTCTGTTTTGTTTAAATGGCTGATAAAATAAGCTGTGCTGAATGGAATGTATATTCCTGTTTTTGTGTCTTTTTGTAACTTAAGGTTTTGCCTAGAGGGATTCTCTCTGTTTTGAATCTGATTACCCTGTAAGGTATTTACCATCCTGATTTTACAGAGGTGATTCTTTTACTTTTTCTTTAATTAAAATTTCTTCTTTTAAGAACCTGATTGCTTTTTCATTGTTGTTAAGATCCAAGGGTTTGGTCTGTGTTTACCTATGCAAATTGGTGAGGATTTTTATCAAGCCTTCCCCAGGAAATGGAGTGTAGGGCTTGGGGGGAAGACATCTCCAAGTGGGCTCTTTCCCTGTTCTTTGTCTAACACGCTTGGTGGTGGCAGCATAGGGTTCAAAGACAAGGCAAAATTTGTACCTTGAGGAAGTTTTTAACCTAAGCTGGTAAGAATAAGCTTAGGGGGTCTTTCATGCAGGTCCCCACATCTGTACCCTAGAGTTCAGAGTGGGGAAGGAACCTTGACAGGGCCTCAGGGTATGTCTACACTTGGAGCTTAGGGTGTGATTTCTAGCTCGTGTAGACATACTCATGCTAGCTGTTATCGAGGCCGCACGCTAAAAGTAGCAGTGTAGCCGAGGGCTATGCAGGCAGTGGCAAGCAGAAGCCCAGGCTAGCCACGCGAAGTACAAGCCTGCCTGAACCTCATGAGTATATACACAGCATGGCTGACCCATGCCGCTGCTTCCAATGATGCTATGGGCACGCTGCTGTCTTTTAGCATGCCAGCTCGATGAGAGCTAGCGTGAGGTTGCCTACGCGAACTGGGAATCGCACCCCCAGCTCCCACTGTAGGCATGCTTACAGTGCACATGAGACTCCGGCTCACAGATCCTTAGGGATGGATCCCTAGAAGCAGCCAGGCACAGGGAAAAGACCGAGAGTAGATCTACACGTAAAACACCACAGCGGCACAGCTGCAGCACTTCAGTGAGGACTCTGTCTATGCGGATGGGAGGGCTTCTCCCATTGGTGTAGATACTCTACCTCCCCAAGAGGCGATAGCTATGTCAACAGGAGAACTCTCCCATTGATTTAGCATTGTCTACACCAGGGGCTAGATCAGTTTAACTGAGTTGCTCAGGGGTGTGGATTTTTCACACCGCTGAGTGACATAGTTATACCAACCGAGTTTCCGACTGTAGTCCCGGTCTTAAGATGGGGGTTTGCATCATGTTAATTTTCAATTACTTTTTAAAAAATCAGATCAGATCCTGATCAAGATGGGAGACAGAAGGTTCTGCAGAGATTTTATTTCCTTTTTTTAAAAAAAAAAAATCAAGTTTATAGTTCCAAAAGAAAAATCTATTACAGGGCGGCATTATATATTTTAACCAATCATCTGGAGGGACACAAATAGGGGAGCACAAAATTCAAATCCATCATTGTCAAGGGCTGGCAAAAATGTGACCATTCTTGATTTCTTCCTGAGTAATTTGAAAAGTTAAGTGGATTCCAAGTAGAGCAATTAACGGGGCTGATGTGACTGCGATAAAAAGTAGCCAATTCCCGTGAAAGAAACGGACTATTGTTAACAATAAATAAATAAATAAAAAGGACTCTAGAATGGTCCTTATGGGAAAATCAATTCAAGGGAATAATACCAGCGTAGATGCCAGGAGAAACAATAAAATTAATTGATGGCTAATTTTATAAATAATTCATGAGCTGGAAACCGGACAGCAAAAGGGAGGTTCACAATTCCTAATTTAAAAATCAGCTAGAGCATTTCTGGATTGTTGTGTTGACTGGCCAGATAGCTGGGCAAGCAACATACAGGATGGGACTTCTGTGTAAAACCTTTCTGAAGCTGCAATGAAGGGATCCTGTGTGTTGGTGGGAAAATCCACGTATTAGCTGCGGTTGTTTGGCAGCTTCCTAGCAGCAGTTCTCCATTTATTTTGTTGTGAATTAGCATGACTAAATCAGCACAGCAGTATAATTAAAGTGGTACAATGTCCCATACTGCCAGCGTAGATACAGTTATATTTGTGTTGAAATGTCCAAAATTTCCAGTTTTCAATCATTTTTTTGTCAAAAATTTGATTATTGACCAAAAAACCTCCAAACCCAGGAAGATGTTCAGGCTAATTGAGAATAAGGGGCCATCACATACAGATGTCCTTACTGTCCTTCTCTGACACACACAAGCTTTTTCCCCTCCCCTAATTTCTTCCTAGGTAGATTTACAGCAATTCTGCATTTTACCTTAGCCCATTTGGTCTCGGCGTGGAGAAATCTGTGTTTCAGTTTTTAACACACAATGCTGTAAACTGATGTGATATTAATCTTGAGGCAATTAAGATGCAAAATTATCATGCTTAGTGCTACCCATGTCTTGGTGAGAACCAAAATTCAGGTACCCCAAAATTATTAAAAGAGAAAATGTCTATGCAAGTTTAAAGCACCTTCTCAATTGACTGCAGACTGGACACATTAATATTGCTAATATTGACTGGTCTTTTAAATCTCCATTCCTTTCCAATGGGAAACAAAATTCTAATTCCATTTTGAGCGATATTTCTTTGAGCTATACAAACCCTGTTCATTTCTGATGAGAGCATAGTCAGATGATCTGGCAAACACTAGGTGTCATGATTAATCTGACCACAGAGCTATTTTTGTTACCGTTGTTGCCCCGAACAGCTAGTCAAAGTTCAGAGCACTGGGGGGAGGTTTCAGCTGTGAGTAGAAATTGATAATAGTATCTTTGATGCAATCTTATTTATTTACAAGGAATATACAAAGTCCTGCTGCCGTGAATGCAGACAGAACCCAAACCAAAATAAAGTTGTTTCTTTACTTGCATCTCCAATTCTGTTTAGCCAGCACCAGACCCAAAAGTTCTCCATCTAGCTTCTTCCAGGGTTATACATCAGACTGCTGCTTGGCTTTCCTGCTCTCCCCCTGAGTCTGTTTCTTTTCTGCCCGGTGCACCCCAACTGGAGTCTTCCACACCCACAGACACACACACATACAGCTGGTCAGAACAATACCCAGTGGAATGCTCCACCCAGATATTGCTAGTTTTGAGGCAGACTCCATTATGCCTTGTTTTAGGTGTGGCCCCATATTTGTCTCTCTCTCTCTCTCTCTCTCTCTTTTTTTTTTTTATAACTGTCTTAAAAGGAGGACGTGGTCATACCGCAGTTGCAACAAGGTTTTAACTGAACTAATAACAAAGTTTAACCTAGCTCACAACAATACAGTGCCCAGAGTAGAGTAAGGAAAAGCAAGTACTTAAATGTTCAACATTATTTTAAGCAAAGGAGCATTAGCTGGGCAATGAACTCATTATAGATCTCTCTCTGAAGTTTGTGCACATATAGCGATGGAGAATGTTTAGCAGGAGGCTGTATAGCATAATCCTTTGCATATTTGGGGAAAATTACAGGGTCTTCTCCTTTCTTTTTTTCTGGAGCTCTGGGGATGGGGGCTTGGGAATCATATGTACTTTTATTTTGGGACTGAGGTGGGAGGGCACCTGATAACAGTCTTCAGATATGTTAGGGGCTGTTATAAAGAGGATTGCGATTGATTGTTCTCTGTGTCCACTGAGGGTAGATGAGGAAGTAAAGGGCTTAATCTGCAGCAAGGGAGATTTAGGTTAGATATGAGAAAAATTTTCTAACTCTTAGAATAGTTAAGTTCAGGAATAGGTTATCAAAGGAAGTTGTGGAATCCCCATCATTGGAGTTTGTCTAACCTGTTCTTAAAAACCACCTGTCACAGATGGTGTCAATTTATTTAGTTCTGCCTAAGTGCAGAGGGCTGGACTAAATGACTTCTTGAGGTCCCTTCCAGCCCTCCATTTCTATGCTTCTATGATTTAGAAAATGGCAACATTCCAGCTTGTCAGATAAAGAAGAGGAAAATGACATGGAAAAATTGCCGTGACATCCTGTCTGTGAGAGTTAAAGCAGTTTGCGCTCGTATCACTGATTTTTTAATTCACTTTGTTCAAACGCTCACATTTTTTGCCTGTTATCCATCTTTACTTGTAAAGAGAGAGGTGCTGTTGTCCACTGGTCTACACAGAGTTCAGGAGCTCTGGCTCTAGACTGTCCTTGAGTAAGTCACTTACCCCCTGAGGTTCTCAACCTTCTTTGAATCATGCCCCACATTAGCTTTTTAAAAATTTTTTTACGTGAAGCCCATGCCCCCTTACAATAGTGAGAGGGATACTGGCACATAACATTACCAATGTGTCTGTTCTGGAAATACAGTGCAAATCACTCAAAAAGCAAGTCAAATAGTACTACAAAAACACGTGACCTATATTAATGCTGCTGATGTCAGTCAGTGAGAGAATTGTCTGCGTGGCTTTGCAGCCTGGCACTTGGCTGACCACTTTTACTATAATTACAGAATTATCAGAAGGTGAACCATGCCCCCCTAGAAAGTTTGAGGCTCCCCCAGTTGAGAACCTCTGACTTAACTTCTTTGTTTCCTTGTATGTAAAATGTGGACAACAACCCAAATGTTCAAAAGTGACTTGTCATTTTGGGTTCCTCAGTCAATGGGTGGCCACCTTAAAGGAACTTGGTTTCCAAAGGGCAGATGTCCTAATTAGGCACCCAAAATGACAAGTCACTTTTAAAAATGTAGACCGACAAGTAAATTCGATCTATCCTCGTATGGCACCCAGTAGTGTAGCATCTAAGCACCTCACTATCTTGGATATATTTAACTTCACAATCACCCTATGAAGTAGAGAAATACTATGGGATGGAGAATAAGTGAACTCTAATTGGTTAACGTTTTCAAAACACACTGAGAGTGAAAAGTGCTGAGAAGTATTATTAAATCCTTTCTAAGAACCATCTGTTCTCACTGCACTCTGGTGTCCACTGCTCTGCACCAGTGAATTAAACAGGAGTTTGTGATTACTCACTCAGCTTTATGGCATGTTTTTGGTTTGATGTTTTTAGTAGTATTATGTTGCTTTATTTAAATTCTTCAGACTTTCTCAGTGCCAAACTTGTAGCTCTTAGGGTCGTCTTCAGGTAATTTATTTGTTTAAATTTGATAAAGTGCCTACCCCAAGTGCTAGGCATTATTCATGATTAAAATCCACAACCAAATAAATGTCTTAGCACAAGGACTATATGTCCAAACACTGCAGAACAGAGCCTATCTAATAGTATTACAACTGTATGTGATTCCTAGATTCGAAGGCTAGAAGGGTCCACTGTGATCCAGGTAGTCTGACCCCCTGTATAATACAGGCCACAGAACTTCCCCAAAATAATTCTTAAAGCAGAACTTTTAGAAAAACATCAATCTTGATTTTAAGATAGAGAATCCACCATCACCCTTGATAAGTTGTTCCAATGGTTAATTACACTCACTGTTAAAAGTGTATGCCTTATTTCCAGTCTGAATTTCTCTAGCTTCAACTTCCAGCCAGTGGATCATGTTATACCTTTCTAGGTGAGGTTGAAGAGGCCATTTTAAAATATTTGCTCCCCACATAATTATTCTGTAAACTATAATTAAGTCACCCCTTAACCTTCTCTATGCTAAACTAAATAGATTGAGCTCCTGGACTCTGTGGCAGGTTTTCTAATCCTTTAATGATGTTCAAGGCTCTTCTCTGAACCCTCTTCAGGTTATCAACATTCTTCCTGACTTCTTCTCTGAGGAATGAAAATGGTGAGCTACATGGATGGAAATTCATTGTAATGCTACATCTACAAATGCAAAGAGAAAGTAAAGATCTGGTCTACACTTAAAACTTACAGTGGCATAGCTGTATTGGCTAGACCCCCTACCCAACACAGCTATGGCGAGAAAACCCCAGTGTAGATGCTGCTATGTCAACAGAACAGTGCTTCTGTTGGCATAGCTAATGTTGTTTGGGGAGGTGGTGTTCCTACACTGGCAGAAAAACTACTTTTGTTGTTGGGAGGTTGCATCTACACTAGGAGACCATGCTGGAATCGCTGTGCCAACGTAACTATGCCAGCATAGGCTCTGTGGTGTAGATATAACCTATTAAGAGACACTTGAGTTGCCTTAGACCACCACTCCAGGACCTTCTGCTGAGATCATTAAGGATCAAATTGTGGCTCTTACTACATTCCTGCAGCAAAAAAACATGCATGTAAGGAGTCCCTTTATTTCTCTGCATGGGCTACCTGCATCATAAGCAGAAGCTGGGGGTGAAGGGAAGGATGGGAGAAGCAGCCACAGCTGGGCCTGCTGCTCCCCCTCCCATACAGGTGGGCAGGAAATGGGATGTCAGGGAGTGGGCAAAAGCTTGGCACTGTCCCCACCAACATGCTTTTGAGTGAACAATTTGGTCCCTACCCAGCTCCTGTATTTAATGGGGAGGAAAATCTGCTGGGCTCTGACTGCAACTCAATGCCAAGAACACATGAAGGGAGCCAAGGCCTCTCTGAGACTCAAATAGGATGGCAAATCAATACCCTCCTTGTTCAGAGAGTGAAATGAGCAGAGAGTTTAGAGTGAAACTAATGGGAGGGCCAGGAAAGAAAAGCACCAATTGCCGTTGCCATGACAAATAATGACAAAAATGACTGAAGCATTTTAAAAGTAACATTGCAATAACAAAATACCCTGTGAGTCACTTGGCTATAATCAGACTGAGCCCTGTTAGTGCTTGTTAGAGCTGAGAGCAAGCGCTCCATAGCCACATGAGCAGTGTGTGCACTGCGTGATTTATAGAGAGGGAGGTAGAGTTCTTGCAAAAAGGGAGAGAGAGAGGTATTTAATTCCTGCCATTATCGTAAGGGCAGGCTGTGAAAGCTAGTGGTTAAAGCAGGTGGCTCCGGATCAGGACTCCTGTGTTCCATCCCTGGCTCTGAGAGAGGAGCTTGGTCAAATTGTTAGAACAGGTGGCTAGAAATGAGGACACCTGCGTCTTTTCCTGGCTCTGCCCTTGACTTGCTACATGGTCCTAGTCGATCACTTTACCTTGCTGCTTCTTAGTTCTACCCTGCCATAAAATGTCAGACTACTACTTTGAAATCCTGGGATGAAAGGTTCCAGGAAGGGGAAAGGTCATTTCCTATCCAGTGCTTTTCTCATATACACAATGCACAGCACACGTTTACCTACCTCGTAGTCATGGGGATGAATTGGATAATGTGAAAATATGACCCACGTGTGTCCAAAAACTCAAAACCAGAAGGTAAATGAAAAGTATTATTGGTGGTATTTGTCAACTTTCATGATTTGAAAGTCAATCTCCTGCTTTTTAGGGACCTGACTCATGGTTTTTTAATACTTGGGGTTTGCCAGTATCGTGTGTGTTTGTTTTGTGGCGCTTTCTCTAATTTGCCCCGGGGACAGGACTTCAGTTGTCTAATCCATCAGTAGCTAGCAATCAATCTCACATCTGACTAAGTCAGGGTCCATCAGAGAAATGCAGGCTTCTTCTCTGGTCCCATGAATCTTAGACGGAACCAACTGATTCTATCACTTTCCTCTATTTCTGATCTGCTTTTTAAACTCAAATCCTGACTGGCAACTACACAGTTAGGACATAAAGGCCTTCAAAGGTTAATTTCTAGGTTTGGAGCTAGATTATTCATGGATACTTGAACCAGTGCTCTAAGAAATAAATAATAAAGTGCAGATAACTAAGCACCCCATCTGCTTCCTGACCCAGAAATATCATCTCACCAATTGCAGGGATCAATAATGCTTTGAACTAGTTCTTATAAGAAGAGCATGTTCAATTTCAGAAAAGCTCCATATCTTGTATGTGTGTGCATGTGTGTGCTTTTTTGAATGTGGAGGTTGCCGCTTGTAATATATGGGGTGGGAGGAGGAACCACATTGTGGGTTTTATTTTTTTTTTTTACAGTCATGCTTGATTGCATTCTACCTAAATAAGTGCAATCCAGCCAGACACTATAAAACTGAAATCCTGCAGTGTAGTAGATTTTTATTCATGAACATACAAGTAGCTGTCAGAAATGAAATCTCCAGGTAGTTTATAACAGAGACATGAAGAGAAGCTAAGGTTGGCCAAGTGTGCAGTTATAGAAAGCTGCAAAAATCTTGCATTAGACCCAGTGAGTGTGGGAGCATCCATCTTCAGGAGGAAAACATGGAGCGAGAAAAAAGACAAACCTTTCTAATTAACTGTGTGTTGCAAGCTGAAAAGTGGGATTAAGTGGCCAAGTTGTTGTCCTGTGACTATTCTGGTTTTTAAAGTGTTTCATGGTGCTGCTGGGATAGAGAAAAAAACCGCAGAAAACTCCAGTTTTGCTGGCTAACACTACACCATCCCATTTCGGGATGGAAATCCTTATATCTAGAAAATGGCTGTAGAAAGTTCCCTAAATAGCTGTGGGTTTTTTTTGCCATATGTCATGTCTTGCTGATAATGTTATGGGGGGCCACTCATCTGCTTATCTCTATAGCCACTATGGTGTTGATGAGCGGTATTAATACAGCCAAGACTTATAATCCACAAAGTGCAAATATTGCAAGTAGAGATGGGCCAAAATCCAAATCGCTGCATCTGAAAGTCTCCAAACTCTAGCAAATCCAGATCCAAACTTCATATTGCTATGAACACTTTCTGAAATTTTGGGGAAATTCAGGTCCAGAACAGAATTCTGAACTTGTGTACATTGGATCCAACTCTAGGCTGGTGGTTTCCTGTAATACAGGACAATCCAAATTTGCAGTCAGAATGGTTGATAACTGTTGTGACTGCTTTTGAAAGTTTTTGGGAAGAATTAACTCTGACCACCAAAGTTCATCAAAGTCCTCTTCATTTCTTATCTTGGCAAACCATTTCTCATAAAGCGATGTGTGTACACTAATAACTAGAGGTTATCTGGATCTTTAAGATAGGATTGTCTGTGGGTTGATAGAGAATGATGTGAGATAGCCAATACGTACTCTAAATCAAACATGCCAATTAGTGAGTGGCCTGAATGGTGTATTATTCTAAATATTCACAGACTGAAAAAATCCTACATATCTCTATGCAATCTTTCTTCTTCCATCATCCTAAATGACTGCAAAAAAGTGGAGTGTACCTTCAAATGGGCTGGCACATGGCTTGCTTTTAAATACTGTACACAGTATCATAACCAATAATAGCTCATTTATGCACTCTAGAAAGTCTCAGTCTTTTCTCAGTTAAGACCAACACAGCCATCCATTAGAGCACACAGAATGAGTAAGCGCCAGTTTCAATGGGGAAAAAAATCCAGTAGGATAGAAAGTACATAATTTTTAATGTGCCTCCGAGTGATCTCACTGGCCTGTGGTGTGACCACAGACTGTCTGAGTGCAATAATTCTAACGTGGCATCACTTTAGAGCAATAACATTATACGTGGAGGCATCAAACATTCATGACCACATCTGAGGCTTTTCCAGTCCATAAACCTTCTCTGAACTCAAGTAATAGAATTATCAAAAAAATAGAGCAAATGCTCATCATAAATGGAACATATTCATAGCCGTCAATGAAGTGCTGCAGTCAGTATTGGAATCCTGTGGTTTAATGTGTAATAGATTCACTGAAAACCCACAAAACTATAGACTTTTGGCTCCGAGGATAAGCACCTTGTCCAATGAAACTCCCTTTCCGATGTCTGATCCCTCAGGTATTTAGAACAATGTCACGTCCACTTTTTGCCACCTTGATTGAAAGCTGGATCCAGTCAGTTTTTCCTGTCTCATCTGTTCCAGAGTCTTTAACATAACCTGTGTGCCCTCTGTGTACGTGGACTGATTAAGTCGATAACATATTGGCCATAGCTAGCTGTTGGTCTCCCTTCAGTTAAAGTGCAGCTTTTCTTAAAAATATTCTTTTTTTTTTTTTTTAAGCAAATGGACTGTTTGAAGCATTGAAGCTCTGTGGAAAGTTCAGCATTCAAAGTGGGGCTTTCTCCATGTTCCCCGTGGCTGAAATTCATATGCATAATTTAAGTCTCACTTAAATCTCAAGTGGGACTTGACTGGAACATCTGCCCCCTCCTGCACAGGGGTGACTTTCACATACAGTACATTACATTCTACCCTGAAATGGACACTACACAAGTGAGCTGGAACATGGGCAGGTATGCAAGTATTTCTGATACAAATTTAAGGTCATCCTATAAAATGGGATCTTGCCTCATAAAGAGTCAGATCCACAGCTCATTGAGGAATGGGTGGATTTCCCTTGACTTCCATGGACTTTCATGCCCGTCATGGAATATGCCAATTACTGTGTTACAATTTGTTTTCAACCAACAAGACATTTCAACAACTCTCCAGATGACCTTGAACAAGACTCATGAGTAAGAAAGGTCAAATTAAAACATAATGCAGAGTTTTGATCTGGGATGACTCTTCTTTTTTTCTCCTCCCCTTTTACATGCTGAGCATTCAAAGGACTGAGGAACCCCTGCTGAAACAGTTGCCTAATTGAGTCTCCCATCTTCACAGAAAGGGATGACAGAGTCACTTAAAAGGGAATCAAATTCAAAAATCTTCTTAGTTCAGAGAGGTCCCTACAAAAACACTACTAACGAGTTGTCAGAAATCATGATGAAGAACCGATACAAGGTATTTATAGTATATATTTTCATTTCGGCTCAAGGGCCCCAGCACGTCAAATAAAAATCCCTGTTGCTGAGCTATGTTAAAGAGAATATTATGTCTAAAATTTCACTTTTTCACATTTATTTCTCATATTTTCTGGTTTTTTTCATAATGTATTTTATGCACACAATCAAAATTAACATGGTTCTGGGTAGATTCTATTCTATTCTGTTCATAGCTGGCAGAAAAATGGGTTGGAATTTCTGTGAGAATTTTCATTGAAAATTACTACCCTTTTTTTCTATGAAATTTTGAAAAGACAATTCAGTTGACTCTAATTGTATTTTATCGCATTATACTCATTCCAGCCCAGATAACCAGTGATAGGCATTTTTTGTAGGTGATGGCTTCATAGAGCCATTGTCATCCAGTCTGGGGTCAGTCAGTATTTACCTTCTCTCATGGCTTTAGCATAAGGCTGAACAATTTCACTTGCCTAAAGTGAGACGGGTGTTGCGGATGTTCAGAATGGATTATTTGGCATCCATCCTAGTTTTGTGTTTAGAGATAGAGACTACAACTGTGGATATGTGGACTGTCTCTTGACTCCATGTCTTACTGGTGCTTTCCATTATAGCAAATGTGCACACGCACAAAATAGGCCAGAATCTATTCAGCACCCTTTATGGAAAAGTCTTACAGAACTGAAGAAAGATTAAATTAATCGAGTTTCTATAGAAACTATTCTATAATCCCACAGAAGTTAATAGAAAATAACATAATTGTAAACCAACTGAACTGAACCCTCTGTTTAATGTACATTTGCCAGCTTGTTTTACTGTTACTTCCTCCTCATCTTTTCTCTACCTCCTTCTCTGACTCGTTCACCTTTTGCATCTTTCCATAACTTTAATTGTGAAATCTTTGGGCCGGGCATTATTTTTTACTGTGTGTCTGTACAGTGCATAGCACAATGGGGCCTCGATCTTTATTTGGTGCCTGCAGGCCCTAGGTATATGGAAATTGTCAGACAGAATCAAAGTGGTGATACCTCTAGCCCAGCACCAATTGCTTCAGAGGGGAGGTACAAGAAACCCTGCAGTAGCAACTATGGAATATCTTGCCCTTGGGGAAAGCTTTTTTTCCTGTTGATTCAAAATAAATAATAGATAATTAATAGTCATTTCATTTAACCATGCTGTAACATCCTATAGCAGGGACACAATTCTCTGTGATAGTCTATTAAATTCCCTAGGACTTTCCCATGAGAGGCTGACTACCCTCAACTATTGGCGTGGAGAGCTGAGGATGTTCAGCGCTCAGGAGGATCAGGCTCTGTAGTGGTAATAGCTTTGAATCTCAGCATCAGTGAACCAATGTAGCTGGATAGCCACTGCTCTGAGCCAGCTGCAGTAACTGAGCAAGAGGTTCTATTGATCAGGATGGTTGAAAGGTCACTATGACCTAGTGAACATTGAACACACTTGGCTGTAGTGAGGTGTCCTCAAGTTGCCATTGTTTTGCGATAATATTTTGCTAGTCTCTCCAGAATGCTGGGAGCAGGTGCTCTCTATGCGCCTACCTGGCATTACAAGTTGCAGGAGAGGGAGGTGGCAAATGGCTTTTCATTGTTCTCACTAGAGAAAATGTATAACAAAACATTTCAGTGAGGCTTGCCTAACCTTCCTATTGAATCACCGAATGAACAAACATAAATCAAAGTGGACACAGTTGAGTCTCTCTCTTCAGAGCTTTGAAAATAATAATCTATCATCCCCATAACAATACAGCATCCTCTTCCATTTTCTCCCCCTCAAACATGCACCGATTTCTTGGTGTCTTCTCAGCAAAAGAGTGTATCATCAACCAAACCAGCCAAACAAACAGGAAAAACAGCTCCTCATTATACAAGTTTAAGTGTAATTCAGGGAGAAAAAAAAATAAAAAAGTGTGTGTGTGTGTGTGGGAAGTTCACATGAAAGATGTTATTTTATAGAAGTCTCCTAGGGATCATTATATGCAATAAACCAACTGCCAACAGTTTTAATACAAAAAATGAACTTCATATCTGGATATCTACTAAAAAAATATTTTGAACAAACTAATATGACGTCCTGTTCCAAACCTTCTGATTTCTGAGACGTTCCCTGTGGGCATGATTGTAACTCTGCATTCCAGCCGGGACAAGGGGCAGCACATAGTCACAGTTCTTTCCTTGCTTTCCCAGGCCCATGGGGAGAAATGAGCTGCATAAGGCTCTCTCATTTCAGTTGCCCGGAGCTGTTTTGGCAGAGATGAGAAGTCGTGCAGCCAATTCCCCCCTCAAAGCTTTCAGTCTTCTGCTGTTTGCCCTTTAGGCTTGCAATGATGAGCCAGATGAAATACGCCCCAGTGAACTGCTGAGCCTTTGGGTAAACTTCAGACTCTCCAGGCATGTGAGGCAACTCCCCCGTGGGAGCCATAAGATCACCAGTTTGATCTGCTCCAGGTATAGGAGCACTTTTTATTGTTGCTGAGAAAGCCAAGAGGAGAAAAGGGTCAGAGGTGGGGGGAAGTGGACTGAGGAACCTAAAAATCTTATTTAAAAATGTCTTTTCACGTTAAATGGGTTTGTTTGTTTGTTTGTTTGTTTTTGTAAAATTCCTTCCTCCTTCGTGGGCCAAATTCAGCCCTGAAAAAAAGAGGTGCAATTCCCACTGAATCTTTCTGACCAGAGAGAGGGCAAAGGTAGCTTGTGAATCTAAACCAGAACTTGTCGAGAGGGACTGAAAGCTTCCTTGGATTTAGTGGTTCAAGCATGAAATTTGAAGCCATGACTCAGTGTGTGACCTAGAGTAAGCTGCTTCAACGTCCTGAGTCTGTAAAATGTGTATGGATAATCATTCTGCCCTGTCTCCTTGGTGTATTGTCAGGCTCCATCAGAGTTTGCAAACCTATCTGAGATCCTGTGTTGGGAGGTGCTATGGAAGGGTAGAATTTTATTATTACTTGAATGAAGCTGTTTGTAACTAAAAGGGTAAACAAAATCCTATTGTATATTCAAGCTGTCTTTCATACCACTTCAGAGATTTGGGGACTGCTTTTCAGAGTGGTTGAGTACTTACTGCTCTGATTAACATCAGCCGGACTGGTGGGGGTTTAGCATACCTAACATACCCAAGTTGGGTATCCAAAATCCACTCAGAATCAGGGGCCACTTGTGTAACCATTGGCTATAAATTAGAGAGACACAGATGTCCTTTGTCTCCAGACTGGATTCCCCATCACCTTTCAGCTCTGCTGTTCAGTAAAGTTTTTGTGTTTATAAAAAAACCCTAACTCCAAAGAGTAGAAAATAACCATCTTTCACAATGACAAATATCCCCCCTATAATTTCCAGGCTGAGTGATATCTTTGTATCCAACCCAAGAAGTCAAACGCAGCTCTCAAGTCATAACATTCAAATGATGGAGACTATTTGCAAACCATTGGGCTTCTTGACAGAAGGTTAACTTAGCAATTGTAACTCCATGGGAAGGGACATTAGAGGTGGTTAAAAATCTTACAGGTTTCAGAGTAACAGCCCTGTTAGTCTGTATTCGCAAAAAGAAAAGGAGTACTTGTGGCACCTTAGAGACTAACCAATTTATTTGAGCATGAGCTTTCGTGAGCTACAGCTCACTTCATCGGATGCATACCGTGGAAACTGCAGCAGACTTTATATACACACAGAGAATATGAAACAATACCTCCTCCCACCCCACTGTCCTGCTGGTAATAGCTTATCTAAAGTGATCATCAAGTTGGGCCATTTCCAGCACAAATCCAGGTTTTCTCACCCCCTCACCCCCCTCCCAAAAACCACACACACAAACTCACTCTCCTGCTGGTAATAGCTCATCCAAACTGACCACTCTCCAAGTTTAAATCCAAGTTAAACCAGAACATCTGGGGGGGGGGGGGGGGGGGGGGGAGGAAAAAACAAGGGGAAATAGGCTACCTTGCATAATGACTTAGCCACTCCCAGTCTCTATTTAAGCCTAAATTAATAGTATCCAATTTGCAAATGAATTCCAATTCAGCAGTTTCTCGCTGGAGTCTGGATTTGAAGTTTTTTTGTTTTAAGATAGCGACCTTCATGTCTGTGATTGCGTGACCAGAGAGATTGAAGTGTTCTCCGACTGGTTTATGAATGTTATAATTCTTGACATCTGATTTGTGTCCATTTATTCTTTTACGTAGAGACTGTCCAGTTTGACCAATGTACATGGCAGAGGGGCATTGCTGGCACATGATGGCATATATCACATTGGTGGATGTGCAGGTGAACGAGCCTCTGATAGTGTGGCTGATGTTATTAGGCCCTGTGATGGTGTCCCCTGAATAGATATGTGGGCACAGTTGGCAACGGGCTTTGTTGCAAGGATAAGTTCCTGGGTTAGTGGTTCTGTTGTGTGGTATGTGGTTGTTGGTGAGTATTTGCTTCAGGTTGCGGGGCTGTCTGTAGGCAAGGACTGGCCTGTCTCCCAAGACTTGTGAGAGTGTTGGGTCATCCTTTAGGATAGGTTGTAGATCCTTAATAATGCGTTGGAGGGGTTTTAGTTGGGGGCTGAAGGTGACGACTAGTGGCGTTCTGTTATTTTCTTTGTTAGGCCTGTCCTGTAGTAGGTAACTTCTGGGAACTCTTCTGGCTCTATCAATCTGTTTCTTTACTTCCGCAGGTGGGTATTGTAGTTGTAAGAAAGCTTGACAGAGATCTTGTAGGTGTTTGTCTCTGTCTGAGGGGTTGGAGCAAATGCAGTTGTATCGCAGAGTTTGGCTGTAGATGATGGATCGTGTGGTGTGGTCAGGGTGAAAGCTGGAGGCATGCAGGTAGGAGTAGCGGTCAGTAGGTTTCCGGTATAGGGTGGTGTTTATGTGACCATTGTTTATTAGCACTGTAGTGTCCAGGAAGTGGATCTCTTGTGTGGACTGGACCGGGCTGAGGTTGATGGTGGGATGGAAATTGTTGAAATCATGGTGGAATTCCTCAAGGGCTTCTTTTCCATGGGTCCAGATGATGAAGATGTCATCAATATAGCGCAAGTAGAGTAGGGGCTTTAGGGGACGAGAGCTGAGGAAGCGTTGTTCTAAATCAGCCATAAAAATGTTGGCATACTGTGGGGCCATGTGGGTACCCATAGCAGTGCCGCTGATCTGAAGGTATACATTGTCCCCAAATGTAAAATAGTTATGGGTAAGGACAAAGTCACAAAGTTCAGCCACCAGGTTAGCCGTGACGCTCCCCCCCCCCCCCCCCAGATGTTCTGGTTTAACTTGGATTTAAACTTGGAGAGTGGTCAGTTTGGATGAGCTATTACCAGCAGGAGAGTGAGTTTGTGTGTGTATGGGGGTGGGGGAGTGAGAAAACCTGGATTTGTGCTGGAAATGGCCCACCTTGATTATCATGCACATTGTAGGGAGAGTGGTCACTTTGGATGAGCTATTACCAGCAGGATAGTGAGTTTGTGTGTGTGGTTTTTGGGAGGGGGGTGAGGGGGTGAGAGAACCTGGATTTGTGCAGGAAATGGCCCAACGTGATTATCATGCACATTGTGTAGAGAGTTGTCACTTTGGATGGGCTATCACCAGCAGGAGAGTGAATTTTTGTGGGGGGGTGGAGGGTGAGAAAACCTGGATTTGTGCTGGAAATGGCCCAACTTGATGATCACTTTAGATAAGCTATTACCAGCAGGACAGTGGGGTGGGAGGAGGTATTGTTTCATATTCTCTGTGTGTATATAAAGTCTGCTGCAGTTTCTACGGTATGCATCCGATGAAGTGAGCTGTAGCTCACGAAAGCTCATGCTCAAATAAATTGGTTAGTCTCTAAGGTGCCACAAGTACTCCTTTTTTTAAAAATCTTACAAGTCACTCTGAGGTGCCTCCTTCAATATGTTGTATGGACATGTGTTGACAGAATTCAATTTTAGCTCCATTTGCCATGTCCCGAGAAACTCCCCATAGCGAGACACCATTGTGAATTCAAGTTATTTTCTGAATACTTATTTTTATTTGACAAAAAAGGAAGGAAAGGGGGTATAAGAACCACACACACTAAACCCAACAATGGGTCTGCATTGAGCCAGCACTGTCATTTGCTCCCCCATTGCTTGATTAGTTCATGTTTTTTATTTATGTAAGGAAACAGATTCTGAATGCCCTTTAAGAAAAGGAGTACTTGTGGCACCTTAGAGACTAACCAATTTATTTGAGCATGAGCTTTCGTGAGCTACAGCTCACTTCATCAGATGAAGTGAGCTGTAGCTCACGAAAGCTCATGCTCAAATAAATTGGTTAGTCTCTAAGGTGCCACAAGTACTCCTTTTCTTTTTGCGAATACAGACTAACACGGCTGTTCCTCTGAAACCTGTCTGAATGCCCTTTGCTATTCTCTTCTCCCTGTCCTCTTCATTAAACACCTTCTCCTTTTTCTCCCTGGGTGCTTTGTCCAGCAGTGAGCGTGCCTCCTTTTACATCTCTGATAAAAAGCAACTTTTCCTACCGTTTGTCCGGGAGGTCTTTCCTTTGGCTTAGCTATATTACATAGGATTTCCCACTGCCTTCAAAGGGATGAAAGTGTGTAACCTGTGGGCCTTGCTTTCAACTGTTTTGTTTAGTGTTTAAACACACTTTCTGAGGCAGCAAAGCCAAAACTATAAAGATACAGAAGAGTTTAAAAAAAAATCAATCAAATGTATTTTTTTATGTCTTGATTCCAGAAGATATGGCTGTTTTTTTACCCACTTTTGCATATTTTAGAATGTTAATTGCCACATTTATGTACCAAAGATGCAAACATTAACACCACAAGCCACTGGTAAGGCAGCTACATAAGGATAATTCCAATTGTCTCTCTCAGAGGCAGGTCAGCTGGTGGGCTGATATGCCGTGCAAATTGCAGAGCAGATGGGTTGCAACATCCTGTTTTGTTATATGAAAAAAAGGCAAGGGTTTTTGTTTTGCCCTTTTTTTTTTTTTTTCCATTTGACAAGCAAAGTCTGGAAAAGGCCGAGAAAATAAAAGGACTAAGCTTGGAGACAAAAGGATTAATTATCATTTTTTTAAATTAATTATTTTATTATTGTGGTGGTGCCTGAGGCTCCTTGTGCTAGGGAGTGTACACACATAGAACAAAGAGACAATCTAAAGGGTTTACAATCTGATTATAGATTAGCATGTCATGGTGGACTGTAAGGAAGAGCAAGAATGTAAATGTTTTTTTATCCATATTTCTGAACCAATTGTGCCAGATACTCAGCTGGTATATATCAGTGTAGCTCTGTTCACTTCACTGGGATTATGCTGATTTACACTGGCTGGCATCTCATTGACATCAATGGAGTTACAACCCCTGGGGGTGTTGACCATTGGTTTCAAATGAGTTATGTTGATTTACATAAGTTGGAGATCTGACCTATTGACTTCAATGAAACTGCTCCAGTTTAAACCAGCTGAGTATCTAGAACATGGACTTCAATGGAGTTATGCTGGGAATTTGGCCCTTTGTCTGTTATAATGGGCTAATGACTTCAATGAAAGTGGCTATTTGAAAAACAAAACAAACAAACAAAAAGCTACTCTACAGAACCACTGGAAAAAGTCATCTAAAACAAAATAAGCTTCAACTTCTTTCCTTTCTGTAATATTAAAACAGTAAGGGGTTTTTTTTAAACGTGAGAATAATAATAATAAAAAAATGTTCCCAAGCGGAGTCTTTGATGTATATCAGATTTCAGCTTCAAAGCCAATTTCTATGACTGAGTAATAAATCCCTGAAAACATGAGTGTGCGGTAAATTGCTGAAACAGAACAATCTTAACTATAGCTATGCTAGCCAATGTGCCGATAATCCGTGTCACGAAGGTCCACTAATGAAAACTGTGCAGGATTATCCCACGTTCTCCACATTGGAATCATCTATCCAGTTAGGGGCAGATTTTCCACAGAGCACAGCAGCCAGTGTGCCCCCCGAATGCTGAGCCTCCTCAGAAGTCCAGCCGCTTACTTTAGTGCATAAATGGGAGCTGAGCTCTTCTGGTACCAATGATGGGTGCTCACCTCTTTTGAAAATCTGTCTGCAACAAAATATGATTTATATGCTCAACTTCCAAGATTATATGGGAAAAGGGAGTGGTTTTTGGTCAAGTACCAAGGAGAGAGAACTGAGTGGATCCCTCATATATGGGGCCTCGCAAGGTGAAGGAATCTGGGAATGTAAGGCACCTGTACTTTGCTTTGTTCTAGGAAGGACCAGGATCATGGGATCAAGGCATTACAAAAGCAGGCATCTCACCAGGGAAGCTGCTGAGAGACCAAGGAGGAGAAAGAGGTTCAGGTAGCTTAAAGTTCACACTGGTCTTGTTTGCAGAATTTAATTTTTAAAATGTAATAGTTTCTTCCCCCTGTTTAACTGCATCTGTAGCTATATCCATATTTTACTTGGTAAGAGCATGGGGAGTTCTGCTGGTTGTGATGTTAGGACTTCAGAAGAATGTTACTCTCCCATGCTAAGGCAAGCTCTAGTCATTTCTAGGCCCACCCCTAGGGTCCTAGGACATGGGTAAGTGTTACAGTGGGCTGCATTTATCAGAGATGTTTCCATTTTGTCCATACAATCCAATAAATCAGATTTCATATGAATTAGAACATATCTACTAGGGATGGAGAGGAAATATGTATTTTCTATGAAATTGTTTTGTTCAGAATCTAACACTGAATTTGTTGCTTTGTCAATTAAATGAAACCAAATGAAAATTTCAGTTCAAACTGAAATTAATTTTTTAAATAGTTTTGTTTTCAATTTCTTATCTCTTTCCCAATCCCATTTTTCTCTGCCTTTTTCCTCAATGAAAAAGGAGGGGAAAATTTAAAGAAAGGTCAAGAAAAGAACTGGGCGGTGTGGGGAGAAGAATCCCCAAAAGTGAACAATGCAGTATTTTTTTCCAATATTTCAACAAAAAGCTTTCTGTGAATATTCTCAATTTACTCAAAAATAGCTTTTTCACAGGAAAAAAAAATGCTTTGACAGACAACATCTTGACTAGCTCTAATATCTGCTGACTACTACTAGAGTAGTCAGCGGGAATCCTTCCATTGACTTCATCTGGTGCTGGATAAGGGCCAGGCCTCTCTAATTAGACTAGCAAAAGGAAAATGAATATCACACTGGTTCTAGCTGAATGCTTTTTAGAGGGCATAGGTTGAAGAGCTTCACTAGGAGAATCACCGCCAACTCTTAAATGTTTAGAGTAAGCATCGCACTTAATGACCCATTCTACAGCTCTATGCTGGTTCCTTTAACCACAGACCATGACACCTATACTGTTTCTCTGGAAAGGCCAGGCCTGAAGGGAGGCTTGTGCTCTGAAGCCACTGAGGAACAAAGACAGTTGCATATAACAAGCATTGCCCTTAGCAAGTCATTTCCTGTCTCTTTCCTTTGCTGCCAGTGTTCTTTCTGATACAGTATTTAGGTTTGAGAGGAACAGCCGTGTTAGTCTGTATTCGCAAAAAGAAAAGGAGTACTTGTGGCACCTTAGAGACTAACCAATTTATTTGAGCATGAGCTTTCGTGAGCTACAGCTCACTTCATCAGATGTTTACCGTGGAAACTGCAGCAGACTTTATATACACACAGAAATCATGAAACAATACCTCCTCCCACCCCACTGTCCTGCTGGTAATAGCTTATCTAAAGTGATCAACAGGTGGGCCATTTCCAGCACAAATCCAGGTTTTCTCACCCTCCACCCCCCCCCACAAATTCACTCTCCTGCTGGTGCTAGCCCATCCAAAGTGACAACTCTTTACATAATCAAGTCGGGCTATTTCCTGCATAGATCAAGGTTTTCTCACATCCCCCCCACCCCCATACACACACAAACTCACTCTCCTGCTGGTAATAGCTCATCTAAACTGACCATTCTCCAGGTTTAAATCCAAGTTAAACCAGAACATCTGGGGGGGGGGGAGGAAAAAACAAGAGGAAACAGGCTACCTTGCATAATGACTTAGCCACTCCCAGTCTCTATTTAAGCCTAAATTAATAGTATCCAATTTGCAAATGAATTCCAATTCAGCAGTTTCTCGCTGGAGTCTGGATTTGAAGTTTTTTTGTTTTAAGATAGAGACCTTCATGTCTGTGATTGCGTGACCAGAGAGATTGAAGTGTTCTCCGACTGGTTTATGAATGTTATAATTCTTGACATCTGATTTGTGTCCATTTATTCTTTTACGTAGAGACTGTCCAGTTTGACCAATGTACATGGCAGAGGGGCATTGCTGGCACATGATGGCATATATCACATTGGTGGATGTGCAGGTGAACGAGCCTCTGATAGTGTGGCTGATGTTATTAGGCCCTGTGATGGTGTCCCCTGAATAGATATGTGGGCACAATTGGCAACGGGCTTTGTTGCAAGGATAAGTTCCTGGGTTAGTGGTTCTGTTGTGTGGTATGTGGTTGTTGGTGAGTATTTGCTTCAGGTTGCGGGGCTGTCTGTAGGCAAGGACTGGCCTGTCTCCCTTGCGCTATATTGATGACATCTTCATCATCTGGACCCATGGAAAAGAAGCCCTTGAGGAATTCCACCATGATTTCAACAATTTCCATCCCACCACCAACCTCAGCCTGGTCCAGTCCACACAAGAGATCCACTTCCTGGACACTACAGTGCTAATAAACAATGGCCACATAAACACCACCCTATACCGGAAACCTACTGACCGCTATTCCTACCTGCATGCCTCCAGCTTTCACCCTGACCACACCACACGATCCATCGTCTACAGCCAAGCTCTGCGATACAACCGCATTTGCTCCAACCCCTCAGACAGAGACAAACACCTACAAGATCTCTGTCAAGCTTTCTTACAACTACAATACCCACCTGCAGAAGTAAAGAAACAGATTGATAGAGCCAGAAGAGTTCCCAGAAGTTACCTACTACAGGACAGGCCTAACAAAGAAAATAACAGAACGCCACTAGCGGTCACCTTCAGCCCCCAACTAAAACCCCTCCAACGCATTATTAAGGATCTACAACCTATCCTAAAGGATGACCCAACACTCTCACAAGTCTTGGGAGACAGGCCAGTCCTTGCCTACAGACAGCCCCGCAACCTGAAGCAAATACTCACCAACAACCACATACCACACAACAGAACCACTAACCCAGGAACTTATCCTTGCAACAAAGCCCGTTGCCAATTGTGCCCACATATCTATTCAGGGGACACCATCACAGGGCCTAATAACATCAGCCACACTATCAGAGGCTCGTTCACCTGCACATCCACCAATGTGATATATGCCATCATGTGCCAGCAATGCCCCTCTGCCATGTACATTGGTCAAACTGGACAGTCTCTACGTAAAAGAATAAATGGACACAAATCAGATGTCAAGAATTATAACATTCATAAACCAGTCGGAGAACACTTCAATCTCTCTGGTCACGCAATCACAGACATGAAGGTCGCTATCTTAAAACAAAAGGAAAGGAGTACTTGTGGCACCTTAGAGACTAACCAATTTATTTGAGCATGAGCTTTCGTGAGCTACAGCTCACTTCATCGGACAGACTAACACGGCTGTTCCTCTGAAACCTATCTTAAAACAAAAAAACTTCAAATCCAGACTCCAGCGAGAAACTGCTGAATTGGAATTCATTTGCAAATTGGATACTATTAATTTAGGCTTAAATAGAGACTGGGAGTGGCTAAGTCATTATGCAAGGTAGCCTGTTTCCTCTTGTTTTTTCCTAACTCCCCCCCCGCCCCCATATGTTCTGGTTTAACTTGGATTTAAACTTGGAGAGTGGTCAGTTTAGATGAGCTATTACCAGCAGGAGAGTGAGTTTGTGTGTGTATGGGGGTGGGGGGGATGTGAGAAAACCTGGATCTATGCAGGAAATAACCCGACTTGACTATGTAAAGAGTTGTCACTTTGGATGGGCTAGCACCAGCAGGAGAGTGAATTTGTGTGGGGGGGTGGAGGGTGAGAAAACCTGGATTTGTGCTGGAAATGGCCCACCTGCTGATCACTTTATATAAGCTATTACCAGCAGGACAGTGGGGTGGGAGGAGGTATTGTTTCATATTCTCTGTGTGTATATAAAGTCTGCTGCAGTTTCCACGGTAAACATCTGATGAAGTGAGCTGTAGCTCACGAAAGCTCATGCTCAAATAAATTGGTTAGTCTCTAAGGTGCCACAAGTACTCCTTTTCTTTTTGCGAATACAGACTAACACGGCTGTTCCTCTGAAACCTGGCAGAAAGGAAAGTGACTTTCTGAGCAAGCCTCAAACCAGACAGACCAATTTCTCCCTGCCATTTCTGTGTCTAACCACTGCGGATCTTTTCAGTATAGCTACCTTCCTTAGACATGTTTGCAGAGGCCATGAATCTACGATCTAAGCATGGTGCTTGAAATCCTTCTTTGAGTGCCATTATGCTATGGTTTTAAACCGAATACTAGCCCTAATTTTCCATGAGATGCTTTGCAATGATATTGAGTATCTAATTTCACAGATGTTGTATGCAGTGTAGTTGTAGCCATGTTGGTCCCAGGATACTAGAAACAAGAGAAGTTGGTCTAACAAAAGAGATTCCCTCACCCAACTTGTCTTTACAATTTCACAGAATCCTTTGGGTTGGAAAAAACTTATAGTGGATCATACAGTCAGTCCCTCCTGCCTCATGAGGTGAGTCGTAGAATCACAGAAGATTAGGGTTGGAAGAGACCTCAGGAGGTCATCTAGTCCAACACCCTGCTCGAAGCAGGACCAATCCCCAACTAAATCTAAAGGTCATCTAATATTATCCATTTCATCCCATTGCTGATGGCCATCTGGAGGCCTGATCTGGCAACTTGTACAGATTTTGAGTAGTATCTTACTCCTGAAACCCACTGAGTTCAATGGGATGAATTGAGGAAATAAATGTTGCTCAGTGTGAGTAAAGGTTCCAGAACTGTGTTGTTAGGAAGACAGAACCTGATTCAGTGCCCAGGAAAAGACTCCCATTGAATTCAGTGGGCTTTGGATCAGGCCCCTAGTAATTTTTGACTGGCAAAGTTTCTACTTACAGAAATCCTCATTCCTGGTACAGAAACAAAATTATGCATTAGCGCTAATTATTCTGTAATAAATGCCCTGGGAGAAGCAACAGATTTGACACAGTTGATGCCAAACTCCATTGAATCTGATATGATTAATGATCCATCATTTCAGTTTAATTACGAACCAAGAGAAAACTGGTCAAAACAGCTTACGTCAGAGGTGATTTTTACCTTCAGAAGACTTTTCTGCGGATGCCATTGGGGTTTTTTAAGTCACTGGTGTTTTTTGTTCATTTGTTTTATAAATATCTCAAAATCAAACGGTGACAAAATCTGAAGGCAAAAATAAAATAATAAAGTAATTATCCCTTACAGTGCAAAAACCCTCAAAGGAGGAATTTTGTCTTTTGGGAGGAAAAATGAGAACAAAATCTTGAAATACTTTTCATTGTGGAGTTAAACACAAATCTCTAAACATTTGGCATAACATGTTTCGTTTGCTGCTTAGCTTTTTCAATGGCCACTTGGGGGAAAAGCTGGCCCCAATCATTCATAAAGTTTCATTTCATTCATAGTTTGAATTGACAGCTATGAAGCTAGACTACATATCTGAATCCTAGCATCCAACTATCAATCCCACTTTCACTGTTAAAGACACATTATTTACACTAAAAGAAAGGGAGTACTTGTGGCACCTTAGAGACTAACAAATTTATTTGAGCATAAGCTTTCGTGAGCTACAGCTCACTTCATCGGATGCATTTACACTGTAGGCCTAATCTCTTATTGACACAGAGAGTCCTTCAAACCAGCCTAATCATATTTGGTTTGATCATTTTCAAGTGTTATCAAGTTTGCAAATCATGCAATCAACATTGTGCAAATCTGTTAGAGGGAAACTCAATGTCCATAAAAGGAAAATCTGCTTTTAGATAAGTGCCAGGTTGCTACATGCATATTCAAGTCTCATTGCAGAAAGCAATGTCTTAAGAAACTAAAGCCACACAGCATTAATGCTGGGATTTTCAAAGATGCTAGAGGATTTGGATTCCTGATTCCTTTTAGAAACGAGAGGTTTTGAAAATTCTATATTGAGTCTATATAGATTTCCCATGCGTAGGTCGGACAGCAAAGACTGTCAGGCTGATGTTCCCTGGAAGGCTCCATTTAATATTAAAGCACTCTGCTGACAGGTACATGAATGAAGAACAAACAGTTATTTAGCTGGGCATAGAGAAGAAGCAGCCAGATTTAGATTACAGTTAAACTGGTTTTAAAAGCAGAGTTGGTGTAAATCAGGTCCTCAGAGCACATTTTATTGCCCCCCCCCCCCAAAAAAAAAGGCTTTTGGATCAAAATATTTGTGAAATTATTTAATTTTTATTGAAATTTTCCAGAAACCAAAAATAATAATTTCCTAACAATGACTTTTGAAAACTGAAAATCTGTGAAACATTTTTGTGGGAAATTAAAAAAAACAACAACTATTTTTTAAAATGTCTGAAACATAAAAAATAACTGGCATTTTTCAATTAACTCTACCTTTTTGATTGATCCATTATTATTCATTTTGGAAAGTGGGAGTCCGGAGAGGGTTCTGTTCCTGGCTCTGCAGTGTCCCAGTGCAAACTTAAATCTCTCTTGGTGAAATCCTAGCCCCGCTAAAGTCAGTGGGGGAAACTCCCAGTGACTTCAAAAGAGCCTGGATTTCACCATTTGTGTCTCTGTTTTCCCTCTTATTCTTCCTTGTCTATTTAGGCTTCAAAGTCTTCAGGTCTTAATGCTGTTTTAAATGGAAGTAGATTAAAACTCAGTAGGGAACTTTTAGTACATGATAGCAGGGTCCATATGGCCAGTTAGCACGAAGCCTGCTAGTACATTGCAGATTTACACTGTAGCTTGCTATGCACTAACTGTCCATCTTTCTATCTAGACAATCCCAGAGTATATGTATAGTTCCTAGTGGAAGAAGGGGAAGTATATTGACCCTGTCTGGGAGGTTCACTGCCACAGGCTGTATAGACAGACGGTAACTGCTACGGTTATTATAATAATAATGATGATAATAGTTTTGAAATACATAGTAGCAATTTTGAGGACAATATGGCCTTGCTCTTGTAAAGGCATATGCACGTGTTTACCATTAAATATGATATCAGAGAGTCTCCTAACAGGTCATAAAGTTCAACACATGCATAAATCTTGGTGGGATTTAGGGCCTGTCTCCCCAGTTTTTGCATATGCAGTGCATGTGCACTTTCCACACTGAACATGGTAATAGTGTAACTCACAAGCACTTTGAAGAACAGGCCTCATCTAAAGCATTGGTTGACTGCTAGAGAATTAGCGGCATAGCTGTTTTCATGTCATGTGCAGAGCAGCTTCTTGTTGCATATAATTGTAGTGCTTTTTGTGGATTTCATTAAATATTTCACTCTCTGTGTGTCTAAACATCTAAGCATTACAGTTTCTAGACTGTGCATGTAAATAATTTATGAAAACATTGTATGGATTATAAGCCTTACACCTTTGGCATCTCCTTTTTTATCTCTGAACGTTACTTGTGTGTTACAGGCCTGTGCTAAATCAGCTATTCAGTGTGTTGGTTATGGTGGATTTTTAGGGGGAAGCAGAAGTAGCTGTTACTCATGCAAATATGCAAAACTTTGCTGGTAACAAACTAGAAAAAAAAGCTAATTAGTGTAATTACCATCGTTATAATTTTAATTTAGCTGCTGCAGTAGCATCAGAGCTGTCACATTTGCAAACTGCATAATTATATGTATTACGTTCTGTCTCTTGCACCCAGTATATAAAATGGGCTGTTACCTTAAACCACTATACCCCCTGAAAAAAGAAGTTAAAATGTCATTAAAGGTCTGACTTAATCTGACAAAATCAGGGAAATTGCCAGTAATAGGTGAAACATAAAGCTTTCCTTTAAAAACAAATGCTCAAACATCAGTGCTAGAAGACAGGCTTAAAAATGACAAACATTTGTTGTTTGCATTTACTTGAACTGCTGCTTTTTACTGGATGGAATCAGAACTGTTTGACAGTGTGTCAGAAATCCTATACTGAAAACAGCCCTGGAAGAGTCTCCTTTGGGGTGACTGGTAGGAGCCTGTGCTTTTGGAACAAGAGGATAACCTCTCTGAGATTCTGACAGGCCATAGTGTGCAGCATAGTGACAAACATGAAATTCTAAGTGGTCATGGATTTGTTGCATTTTATAACAAATATGAAAAAGTATATGGAATAGAATGGAAATGTAATTCTGTGAACTAAATTAGCAGCCGCAGTCCATTCCCTACAGGGGTCCATCTCATAAAATTGACCAGCAAGATTGATATTCTAGCTGGTAATCACACCCCTTAGAGAAGCCAGAGGTTAACAGAGTATAGTGCCTGACATCCTGATAGAAAGTAAGTAGGTAAAAGGGCCAGAACATACAGATCTTGGGAATTCTTTGGTGATGGTGGAGGACGATCTAAACACAAGCTCAGCTACACATGCTTTAAACTTCATCTTCACTACAAAGAGAGCAGGTAAGAGCATGCCTTAAAGTGAAAAATGGGCCATATCCTGTACCCCCAGCTGTGTAAACAAGCATGGGTTCAAAAGCACATGTGAGCACATGCTAAAAGGTTTTGTGCATGGATGGTAGAGGGGATTGGTCTAAAACACATGTAAGAATGTGGAGTATAGACATACCCTAAGAGGTGGTACTTGAAGAAGAAAGTTGGGGCACATTGGCATGGCAGTTGCGGGTGCAGGAAAGTTGGATTGCTATGGCCCATGCCATACATAAGGCCTAATTTCAGCAAAGCACTTAAGCACATTCTTAACTTTAGGCATGCGCTTAAGTGCTTTTGCTGAACTGGGAGTCAAATAGAAGATATCTGCTTGCAAGACTGACGATCTAGGACCTTTCACCAGCATAAAATGAAAGAAAAATGTACTTTTGAAAACAAGTGCATAAAAATAATGCTAATGAAATGCAGTTAACTTTAGAGACCTAATAGCTGATTTAATGACAATGAACATGTATAAGTGATTGCTGTGCTTTAGATATCAAATGTGCTTCAAGGGTTGTCTTATCCTGGATGGGATTGAACATCATGATTGCTGGGGCATAATGGCACCATTAGGTGACAACCCAAGGAGCATGAATTACATCTGGTGCTTTAGCTGTTGTGTGGTTCCTCAATCTGTAGCAATCCAGTGCCAGTTTGCCCTCGAGTCACCCTCATTAAAAGAAAATGCATCAAAATGCTAATGCAAATTGGAGCTAAATTCACCTGTTTAATTGAGCTGGTTGAGATCTGTGGTTACATTTTACTGTTCTATTCTGGAGATGCTAGATAGGTATTTCTCAGTTTCTAAATTGAGAAATATTACACTGCATAGGGACTACTTGTAATCTGAAATTCATTAGCTGGTAATGTTCATTTTGTGAAAATGAATGGTACATGTATATTCTCATGAGATTTTCATACTCAAACTGCTATTAACATAATAGGGATGCTAATCCTGTCATACGTTGTTTGAATGATTCTGTTCTCTTCTACCTTGGTCTTTATATTGCACCCATCACTGTAATAACTGTGAACTGTGTTATCCCCCAAATACCACAGATGGGGAACCTTATGCCCTGAGAAGTTAAGGCCAAAAACTTGCTCTATTTTAGAATGTCTCATTTTTTGAGACATTGGGCCCCTGATTTTTGTAGATGCTGAACATCTGCAGCTTCCATTGACACTGACACACACACACACACGCACACCATCCGCCCCAAGCGGAGTTATGTGTGACGAATACTTCTGAAAAATCTCACCCAAATTGCCTAAAGTTAGGAACCCAGGAACCCAGAAATGTGGCTTTAACCATGAACCCAAGTTCACCCAGTAAGTCAGTGGAAGAACCAGGAATAAAACCTGAGTCTCTTGACTGCCCCATGTTGTATCAGCCAGACTGCACCTCCTCTTGCATCCACTGCCCGCTATAGACTGATATACACGGCACCGCTGACATGCATTCAGTTCCAGTTTGGAGGTTCGTAGATGTAAGCAGTGTCAGGATGAGCTCCACCCTGACATCTGGTGGTGAGGTGTGGCAAGTTGTGGAAAAGAACTTCAGGGGCTGATCTCATTTGCATAGGCACACCCACCCCGCCTAGAATGAGGCCATAGCTGCCCAAATGGTCACTTTGGCTGCTGTGGGATCCCCAGTGTCTCTGTTATTGGGGCAGGAAGAATAAATTGTTATTATCCTGATTATGGGAACAGTCTTGGAACTGTACTTGGCCTTTTGTTATGATGGAGGGACTCACCATCAACTAATTAGCACTCGCTAGGCAAGGGTCATGGGTTCCAAAACTGTGAATTGAGAGAGGCTGGGGACAAGTATTAATACTTGGTGGCATGGGCCCCTTGGTGAGGGCCTTACATGCTAATTGCACTTCTTCCTCTCTCCACTGTGGAATATCAGAGCTAATTTTGATTTCATTAGAAGTCTAGTTACAGACTGCTGAGCTCACTTTGGGCTAATGTTGCACCAGCACTGAGGCTCCCCTACTATAAGCTGAATTGGGTCATGCCCTTTCCCTTTGGTTCTTGAGTCCAGCAACCCCAAATCACCCAAAGTCCCAAAAGTCCAATGACCCAAAAGTCTCTGTCCCTGGTCAGGGCAGCCCCAGAGTTCGAAAGTTTATCTGCATAACATAACTACATACATAACTAACCCATGCAGCTACTGAAAGGGAGATTTGTGTCTAAGGACATCCAGACAAACCCTAACTTTTACATGAAGTGCCATGGGACCTTTGATGTTCATGTGCTGGTTTTTAAAGCACTTAATAGACTGGGTTACAGACACTTTTCTGAACATCTGTCTCCCTCATAGATGTAAGAGGGGTTGAAGTTCTTGAACAGTGGAGTTGTAAGGGCTGTGAGGATATGTGTACTGCATCTTTAAATCAAGAAGGGGGTAGGGAAGGTTCCCTATCGAAGCTCTGCAGTGAAGCGGAAAGAGAGAGTGTAGCTTTTGGGGCAATACTGATTTCCTTGTTTTAAGAAACTTTGTTGTTCAATGTTAGATGAAAATGGCTATCATTTTAGTAGGGTACTCTACATATCTTTTCCTTAATGGCCTCAGAGCTATGAAATAGCTTACCCTGTTAGTCTGTGAAAAATCATGGAAGTTCTTCCTGGGTTGTTATGCTTGACCCAAACCCATACCCTTATTAATGCAGGTTGAAAAAACTATTTGTTTCAGGCACGATGTGGTCATATTTTCATGGTTTTATGTTTGTTTTAATAATTGGCTTCATCTTACTTGTTTTCAGTATTCTGCATTTTCAAATGTTTTGGTAAATAGGTCCCACATTAATAACACGTATGATAGTGAGTGTTAAAAGAAGACAAATGAAGTCCTTTTTAGATTTAGATTCTGTTTAATTTGTTCAGAATAATCCATGGAGCTAGAAACAAGCAAAGAAAAGCAGTAGAAAATGTTCTGTTGGGGAAGGCTAGATTAAAGCATACGTACTATAGGCCAATTCCTCGTGCTCGTTTCTGGAGACACATGATGAATTTTAGCTTCCATTAAAAATATTTTTTTGTAGCTTCCATGGTTGTGAAGAAAAGCTTTAAGATGTGACCCAAATATAACTAATGCAGCATCTACCTCAGTCTGCAGACACTTTGATACAATAACTGAGAGGTATGAAGTCCCCATGCAGCTCAGTGAGGTATTAACTGCAAGACTCACTTCTCCAAGAAAGGTTTCAAAGTAGCAGCCGTGTTAGTCTGTTTCCGCAAAAAGAACAGGAGGACTTGTGGCACCTTAGAGACTAACAAATTTATTTTGAGCATAAGCTTTCGTGAGCTACAGCTCACTTCATCGGATGCTCAAATAAATTTGTTAGTCTCTAAAGTGCCACAAGTACTCCTTTTCTTTCTCCACGAAAGTCCCATTAAAGCAACCCCAGCTGAGGACTGTGTGTGGGAGGTGGGGAAAAGTACGGTGTGTCTAGGCCACACAACCAACTATATACATATCAGCTACTGGAGTAAGTACTAGGTTACCTCTCTGCTACCATGCTGGAAGAAAGAGAATTCCTTGCTGGCAACCTTGATATCACAAAGGGAGGGGAGACCCTGCTGCTGCTCCTAATATGACAAAAAGAAAAGGAGTACTTGTGGCACCTTAGAGACTAACCAATTTATTTGAGCATGAGCTTTCGTGAGCTACAGCTCACTTCATCAGATGTTTACCGTGGAAACTGCAGCAGACTTTATATACACACAGAGAATATGAAACAATACCTCCTCCCACCCCACTGTCCTGCTGGTAATAGCTTATCTAAAGTGATCAACAGGTGGGCCATTTCCAGCACAAATCCAGGTTTTCTCACCCTCCACCCCCCCACACAAATTCACTCTCCTGCTGGTGCTAGCCCATCCAAAGTGACAACTCTTTACATAGTCAAGTCGGGCTATTTCCTGCATAGATCCAGGTTTTCTCACATCCCCCCACCCCCATACACACACAAACTCACTCTCCTGCTGGTAATAGCTCATCTAAACTGACCACTCTCCAAGTTTAAATCCAAGTTAAACCAGAACATCTGGGGGGTGGGGGTAGGAAAAAACAAGAGGAAACAGGCTACCTTGCATAATGACTTAGCCACTCCCAGTCTCTATTTAAGCCTAAATTAATAGTATCCAATTTGCAAATGAATTCCAATTCAGCAGTTTCTCGCTGGAGTCTGGATTTGAAGTTTTTTTGTTTTAAGATAGCGACCTTCATGTCTGTGATTGCGTGACCAGAGAGATTGAAGTGTTCTCCGACTGGTTTATGAATGTTATAATTCTTGACATCTGATTTGTGTCCATTTATTCTTTTACGTAGAGACTGTCCAGTTTGACCAATGTACATGGCAGAGGGGCATTGCTGGCACATGATGGCATATATCACATTGGTGGATGTGCAGGTGAACGAGCCTCTGATAGTGTGGCTGATGTTATTAGGCCCTGTGATGGTGTCCCCTGAATAGATATGTGGGCACAATTGGCAACGGGCTTTGTTGCAAGGATAAGTTCCTGGGTTAGTGGTTCTGTTGTGTGGTATGTGATTGTTGGTGAGTATTTGCTTCAGGTTGCGGGGCTGTCTGTAGGCAAGGACTGGCCTGTCTCCCAAGACTTGTGAGAGTGTTGGGTCATCCTTTAGGATAGGTTGTAGATCCTTAATAATGCGTTGGAGGGGTTTTAGTTGGGGGCTGAAGGTGACCGCTAGTGGCGTTCTGTTGTTTTCTTTGTTAGGCCTGTCCTGTAGTAGGTAACTTCTGGGAACTCTTCTGGCTCTATCAATCTGTTTCTTTACTTCTGCAGGTGGGTATTGTAGTTGTAAGAAAGCTTGACAGAGATCTTGTAGGTGTTTGTCTCTGTCTGAGGGGTTGGAGCAAATGCGGTTGTATCGCAGAGCTTGGCTGTAGACGATGGATCGTGTGGTGTGGTCAGGGTGAAAGCTGGAGGCATGCAGGTAGGAATAGCGGTCAGTAGGTTTCCGGTATAGGGTGGTGTTTATGTGGCCATTGTTTATTAGCACCGTAGTGTCCAGGAAGTGGATCTCTTGTGTGGACTGGACCAGGCTGAGGTTGGTGGTGGGATGGAAATTGTTGAAATCATGGTGGAATTCCTCAAGGGCTTCTTTTCCATGGGTCCAGATGATGAAGATGTCATCAATATAGCGCAAGTAGAGTAGGGGCTTTAGGGGACGAGAGCTGAGGAAGCGTTGTTCTAAATCAGCCATAAAAATGTTGGCATACTGTGGGGCCTTGCGGGTACCCATAGCAGTGCCGCTGATCTGAAGGTATACATTGTCCCCAAATGTGAAATAGTTATGGGTAAGGACAAAGTCACAAAGTTCAGCCACCAGGTTAGCCGTGACATTATCGGGGATAGTGTTCTTGACGGCTTGTAGTCCATCTTTGTGTGGAATGTTGGTGTAGAGGGCTTCTACATCCATAGTAGCCAGGATGGTGTTATCAGGAAGATCACCGATGGATTGAAGTTTCCTCAGGAAGTCAGTGGTGTCTCGAAGGTAGCTGGGAGTGCTGGTAGCGTAGGGCCTGAGGAGGGAGTCTACATAGCCAGACAATCCTGCTGTCAGGGTGCCAATGCCTGAGATGATGGGGCGCCCAGGATTTCCAGGTTTATGGATCTTGGGTAGTAGATAGAATATCCCAGGTCGGGGTTCCAGGGGTGTGTCTGTGCGGATTTGATCTTGTGCTTTTTCAGGAAGTTTCTTGAGCAAATGCTGTAGTTGCTTTTGGTAACTCTCAGTGGGATCATAGGGTAATGGCTTGTAGAAACTCGTGTTGGAGAGCTGCCGAGCAGCCTCTTGTTCATATTCCGACCTATTCATGATGACAACAGCACCTCCTTTGTCAGCCTTTTTGATTATGATGTCAGAGTTGTTTCTGAGGCTGTGGATGGCATTGCGTTCCGCATGGCTGAGGTTATGGGGCAAGTGATGCTGCTTTTCCACAATTTCAGCCCGTGCACGTCGGCGGAAGCACTCTATGTAGAAGTCCAGTTTGCTGTTTCGACCTTCAGGAGGAGTCCATCTAGAATCCCTCTTTCTGTAGTGTTGGCAGGGAGACCTCTGTGGATTAGTATGTTGTTCAGAGGTATTTTGGAAATATTCCTTGAGACGGAGACGTCGAAAATAGGATTCTAGGTCACCACAGAACTAACAGACTAACACGGCTGTTCCTCTGAAACCTAATATGACAAAGGGACCCTCAAGTCATTGCCCCGGCCTCTCTGGGAGGGGGGAAGGACCCTGCCACTTGAATTGAATTGTGTAGGTGTGGCCAAGGCATAGGCGTGGGACCATGGCCCCATGTTGTCATGTTTCAGGGGCCACGGATTACCTTAATCTGTCTTTACTGCCAGGAATAACCCTTCACTGTCTCCAGCAAAGAGGATGAATTTAATGCTTTCATAAGTGTTACCCATCTCCAGCTTCTGTAATTCCTTTCAAAACTGTTTTTTGATTCATTTACCAAACTTTGTATACGTAACCCATTTCCTTTGCACACACATCAGCGGTCCAGTTGCATAAACTCATGATTAAACCTCATAACTTGTGCTTTGATCTGTTCATTGCTGTAAATAAGCAATGTGCTTTTTCAGGTGAAGCTGTCCCAGACTCGGCTGATTGAGTTGCAATGTTTAGTAACAATGATATACAGTTTACTCTCTGCTTTGTATGTGGCATTAGTGGTGAGGTAAATTTTGCTGATATAGTTCTTATTATTTTGGGGGTTTGTCTTTGTTTTTGTTTTTTTAACTGCAGCTGCACACTTTGCTGATCAAGCTGAATTTGCAGCTGAAGTTCCTTATACTTCACACATTAAACTGCACAATGGGTGAAATACCCTGCATGCAGATGGCCTGTGAGCAATTTAAAGCTAATTTAAACTCTCAAACATCCGATGAAGTGAACTGTAGCTCACGAAAGCTTATGCTTAAATAAATTGGTTAGTCTCTAAGGTGCCACAAGTCCTCCTTTTCTTTTTGCGAATACAGACTAACACGGCTGTTACTCTGAAACCTCTCAAAACTGTGGTTCCTTGGCCTTGCACAGCCACTCTGAAGAGAAGTCCACGTAGCATGAACTGTTTACTCCTATTTTTCTCTCTTACCCGTAGAAGCCCCAGTCATAAGCCAGTGTGCATTCTTCACGTAACACAGCTCATCAGTGATAACTATGCAGTAGCTGGGATTCATACTTGTGCTGCAAATAAAACACACTTTGCAGATCAAACCACAGGTGACATGCATGTTCTGATTTATAAGATGCACTGCACATATTACTTGTAGAGATGAATGCAGGGTGCTTGCTGAAATGTACAGAAGCAGCTCAAGGGACATCAGGAAGAATTCTGGAGTTTCACATTCATTTTAGTATTCAAAGAGTAAGTTCCCAGCCTTGCTCCCAGCAAGAGCTGAGTAATTTTCACCAGATGGCACTGCCCTTCAGGCTGTTGAGGTTTCTTTTCTTCTTTTTTTTAAAAACAAAACAACAACAAACTTTACTTTGTAAAGCTGTGTATTTCAAGAGTTAAATGAGCATGTACTTTGCCAAAAAATTTGCATGACTGTTGATTCTGATGAGGCTTGTTTTATCTGTCTGTCTGTCATTGTATAATTTGGGATTCAAATTTGGATGTTATCAATTTCAAGCATTTAAAAACATGAGCCAGACCCTCCAAAATGATGAGGCTTGACTTAAATTTCATGAGATATTTTTTAAAATATGTTTTGGCTTCTTTTCCTTTACTGTCTGGTTTTTGAACCTTAAAGGTACACTCACCTCATATATCCAAGCTTTTCTCCACAACCATAAGGGCTGGTAACTTACTTTAAAAATAAATAAATAAATAAATAAATAAAATAAATAATTCTGAGGTTCTCATCTCCAGTAGATGGGGCTTTAATGCATACACCAAATAATACAAGACTCATGATAAAATCATGAGAACTGGCAACACTTCTGTGATCTCAGTACAGTACTGTACCTAAGCTGCATATGTTATTTAGTGCTGGGTTAAGTCTGTGTCCCATTTAGACAAATATTCAAAAAGGGAATCCCAGACTGTGAAAATCTCTCTGGTCTAAAAACTCAGAATTTTCTAGTACTTCCAACTCCATCCTAGGGCAGATATGCTGTAAAACAGTTTCTCTCTCTCACTGTATTTCATGAGTGCACGTGGCTGGCCACGCTTCCAAAGTTTGGCTTGTGTTTGGCTCTTAAGTGGGCAAAGATCTGGGCATGGAGGTGAGGGATTTTTGTTTCTGAACAGCTCCACCCATCCCTGTTTAATGTGCATATCTTGCTAATAAAATACACACATACCTGCCCCAAGACCTCAGATCCAAACAAGCCTGAACTTTGGGGCTGTTAGATGAGCCAAATGAAACCCCATATATGAACAATCCCAGGCGCTGTCATGTTCCAAATGCAGATCTGTATCTGAATCTTGTTGCTTGATTTCATCCCTTCAGACCAATACACTTTACTGTCCCCTTTCCCAGACAGCAAAAGCACATCCTATGAGACTTCCTCATTTAATGCATCCGATGAAGTGAGCTGTAGCTCACAAAAGCTTATGCTCAAATAAATTGGTTAGTCTCTAAGGTGCCACAAGTCCTCCTTTTCTTTTTGCGAATACAGACTAACACGGCTGCTACTCTGAAACCTGTCATTTAAAGTGTATTTATGCTTCTAAAGAACTCTTGACAGTTTTTCCTCACCTTCCTACATAAAAAAAGAGTTGCTTTTGTACTGCTCAGCACCACATTATCAATATTAGTCCGGGGTATTTTTGTTATTCTAAGACCCTTTGTATCCTTCGTAAGGAGAAAAATGAGGATATAATTAATCTCTTTGTTAATCTTGATATTTGCATGGAGCAAGTGAACCAAGCTCTTCCAACGACTCGCTTCAGTCTTAAGAAGTGTTTGCACTGTGGTTCAGAAGGAAACTCAAGGGCTTTTTATTTATTTATTTTCATCTCCTGAGATTCAAAACACACAGCAGGAGACAAACATCCTAATTCCTAGTGAGTTTTCTCTGGCACAGCATAGCGGTCTGAAGGCATTTTGGAAGTGTCTGCAGCAGAAGGGTGTGGAGATGCAACAATTTGAAGAGGCAGCTCGTTCAATAAAACATGTGGCCTGGCTTGCTGTATATGGCTACGGCCTCCAAATGCATGGGGCTAAGCAAGCAATCACTCAAATGCATGTTAAACTCAGGCCTCGTGCTAAGCGGTGCTGAGTGCCTGCAGCAGCATTGAGGACAAAGGGAGCTGTGGATGCTCAGCACTGCTGAAAATCATATCCTCCCCCACCAGTGTCTGTCTGCATTATCTTAAGTGGGGAGATGTGTGCAGTTGGAGAAAGACTACAATATTCTGCACCCTTAACTGCGGAATCAGTATATCTTGTGGTCTATGTCCTGGACTGCACTCAGGAGATCTGGGTTTAAGTCTGGACTCTGCCACAGATGCTCTGTGTGACCTTAGGTCAGTGCCTTAATCTTTCTGTGCTCAGTTCCCCATCTGTAAAAGGGAATAATATTCCCTTTGTCTGGCTTGTCAATTTAGACTATAACTCTTTGCGGCATGGGCTGTCTCTTACTATGGGTTTGTACAGAGCCTAGCACAAAGGGGCCCCATCCTTGATTGGGTTTTGTAGGTGCTACCGGAATACGAATAACAATCACTAATGGTGTCATCGCTGGTGACTTCACTGACAGCTGAATGGGGGATTAAACAAGGCCATACATGCTAAGGGTTAACCGTTGCCTCCTTTTTAGGTGCAGAGGTCTCCTGCCTACAGCAGAACCAGTGCTGTTCTGCAATGCATTCTGGGATCTCTACATGGAATGTCTTGACTTGGTATATGAAATAGGATTTGTCTGTCCCAGGTCTTATACAATTTGTATATACATTTGGCTTTCACAGTGCCAAGGGGAAATCAAGATTTGTGCAGCCTTATACAGAATTCTATAGTATACCAGTCAGCCATGCAGATAGAATTTAGGGGTGTGTTTCACATCCAACTGTATCAGTAAAGATAAAATTGTTGAATGCAGATGTAGCATGTCTGCTCTGTGCAAAAAACAAGAAGAAATATTGAACAGTCTACCAGCTCTGCCTAGCTCTGCATCCCAGCATTTAATGTATCAGGCTTAATTTTTCAAACCTGTGAGATCCAGAATGGTCAAAGTAAACCATCTGGAAGCTATGTTTAAAACAAAAACAAAACCAACAATGAATCTAATAAGTGGTATACTTTTATCACATGCTATCACTTCATTTGCAGGAACAAAAGGCGCCACTCAGATGCAATCTGGCAGATGTCCTGCCGTTGCAACTCTAATACGTTTTTTAACTTTATCCAGCAAAAGTTTTCCTCAAAAAATTCTTGGGCATACAGGCAAGGCCGTTTTACTTCTGTTGGATCTGAACTGGGTTCCAAATTCTCCCTTGTAGCTGCATCCGCGGTTTTTATTATGATGATTTACATACAGTTGCATGCATCCACTATGTGCTTGGCACTTTACAATCAGTGCTGGGTCTTCAGTAGGCACTTAAATGTGTACTGAGCTGTGGCTACCTGAGAAAAGTTTGATTTTTGTCTTGGTCAGTATCACAAAGGAACTCAGTGAGAAGCAGGGATAGAGTCCAGTTCTCCAGGGTGACATTCAGCAGCCTTAACTGAGAGAGACATCCTTTCTCTTCCTGCAGTTTACTACATCATTCACTGCTCACCCTCCAACTTCTGCCAGAAATGAAGCAGAGCAGAGGTCCTACAAACAACAGCCTCATTCAAAAGCACAGTCCATCTGGGGTACTGAATGAGGCAGGGGTCTTATGGAAACTACAGTATGTGATCATGCAATTAAAGATTGTAACGTAATACATACTCACGAGGAGGGTGAATTAAGGTTGCAGGAGCAACTTTAGTTCTGACATTTCCTGAGTGCTTGACCTTGCAAACTTAATGTTCTTTTAACATTTTTGGTTTAGTTTGATTTTGTGATATGTAGATTAGATAGTTAGATTTTTATGCTAGAAAGTTATTTCCATAGGGGGAAGTGGTATAGAATAAGAGAGAAGCTCCAGTAGTATCCTTTCTAAAATATGTAAAGATACACCATTGGATCCCAGGTCCACATCATGCATGCAACAAGAGGATGAAATGTGGCATCTGGATAACCAGTATAATAAATACCTGTAGTTTAAGTGGAAGATCAAGATTTATATTAGATTGTATTAACAAGCGGTTTGTAAAAATGCTTCAAAAGCCATGAAAATGTGAACAATACGCAGTATCTGAAAACAGTTCATCAGTACAGTCCAACTGAGTGCCTTGCACTCCTGAAAACAGTTCATCAGTACAGTCCAACTGAGTGCCTTGCACTCCTGCTTTGAGCAGGGGGTTGGACTAGATGACCTTCTGGGGTCCCTTCCAACCCTTATATTCTATGATTCTATGATAGCTTGTCTTTGTGATCATTATTACATAGACTGGATCTTGATTTCTTAAGGCTTGATTTCTTAGTCTTACTGCAACACTGTCTTAGCTGCTGTGTCACTGCCTTCTATAATGGACACAGCAGAGCTGTGAAAGAAATATCCGAGATATTTATGAAGTTTTAATAAGTGTCACATAGTGCACAGGTATCTGAATTTGTTTGATCTTGCGTTGTTGAGCTGCTGTTGTTTTTAAAAGAGAGGGAGAGAGAAATGCTAATTAAATGGAGGGAAGGATTGGTGTGCTACTTAAATCAATATGGATCCTCACTGCCTTGAAAACAAACAGGATTATATGTGGCAGGCTGGAAAATGTTACTTTCTCCAAGGCTGAAATTAAAGACTCATTTCCTATACACAGGAACTAGGAGACAAAAAGTCCCTCGTCTCGACAAGGGCAGTATCCTGCCTGTGGCTGGGGCCAATACGTATTGCTTCAAGAAAGTGAATAGGTCAATAATGAGTAGATGAGTCCACCAGGGCTGGTAGGGGAGTTGGGATGCAGCACTTTAGCCACCAAAAGCCTGAGTCTGTAGCATGTGAAGTAAAGTAGTGAATCTGTTCTTTAGTAGCTGTAGCAGATTCATAAACCTCTGTAGATCAGCTGGAGTGGGACATGTCACTCACAATGAACTGTGTCATTTAAATGCACCTGGCCAGTTGTATAATGCAGAGCTCATCAATGGGGGGGGGGGGAGGGTAGGGAGATCCTGAGCCCACAGCTTACCCCATGAGGCATCCTTCAGGACGGTGTGACTCCCCAGCAGCACCGTAGGCAAGAGGAGGAGGCTAGCCAGGCCTTGTTCCCTACCTCCATTACACTGGAGCCTGGATTTCGTGGGCACATGTAATTAAATCCACTCCTGTCCCAGCAGCATGAAGGGGCTAAATCTGTTGAGAGGAAATAGGGTACCCAGGGCACATCAGTGAACAGTTGAGCCCACTGAGTGGGGCAGTGCAGAACTGGAGAATTAGCGATTAGAGCTTAATCTTTCAGGGTGCTGAGCATCCTTCAACTTTCACTGGTACCCAGTAACATTACGCCCTCTGAGATGTTCACGTCACCTCTTTTGCTTAAATCGTGCAGCTGAGTCATAATCCTCCCCAGAAGGACTACCAGGAGGGTAGTTGTGGGGGGCAGGACTAAAGAGTAGTGCAGATAGCCAGGTGTATAGCAGTAGAACTGGCTGGAAAACAAGAATTCTGTTTTGCAAAAAAAATAAAAAATAAATAAATAAAGGTTTTGTTCTGCATTGGGATGAAATTGATACCTTCTGTGGGTTTTCATGAAAAACCAAAGAGAAAGAGAGACCACCCCAGAATAACCAGTAGCCTTGTGGTTGGGCACTCACCCAGGATGTAGGGGGATCCAGATTTAAGTCCCTGTTCTGTCTGATTCCGTCCCCTAACCAGCAGGCTATAGAGACTGTCCTTCTTCCTGGCCCAGTGAATGATTTATATGCAGTGGAACAGCTCCAGCAGGAGAGACTGAGAGAAGTCCAGACCAGAACAGCCTGGTGGTTAGCGATGTGGAAGATGTGAAGCGGACAGGGCAGGGACTTGAGTCTGAGTTTCCCACGTCCCAGGTGAATGTCCTGATCACTGGGCAACTGTCTGTTCTGGGGGTGGGGGTGGGGGAGTGTTTCTCATGTGACCCAAAATTCCATCCTGGACCTGAGAAACCAGCCCACTGAAAGTTTCATCAAAACTGATACATTGCTGGGATATTTCCCTTTCAATTAATAGATATTTTCCACCAAAAAACCTAAAACACATTTTGCAAAAAATCTTCCTGACCAGGCACAATAGAAAATTGAGCCAAATTTGGGGAGGAAGGGATAGGGAGGGAAAAGCCCTCAGATAAACCTACTGCCTATTATATTTGTCTTGTAAAGTTACTTCCAAATAAGAGGTACATAAAATGTCCAAGTGTATTAAGGGAACTTACAAATGGATTTCCCTTGCCTTGCACTGCTAATGTGATCTGCTCAGTAGACAGACATTATTTTAGTTCATTTCTCAGGGCTCCAGTACACACTGTCAATTCCAAAATGCCCTTATTAAATGAAGGCACAGCTTAAAAACTTGTGAAATTAAAGTATCTATCTTCCAGGAAACGGCTGGAATGTAATGCAACCAGAATCAGTCTTGAAAGTGGTATAATTTCAAGGGGGTTCCAAAGAGGATGGCTCTAGACTGTTCTCAATGGTATCAGATGACAGAACGAGGAGTAATGGTCTCAAGCTGCAGTGGGGGAGGTTTAGATTGGATATTAGGAAAAACTTTTTCACTAAGAGGGTGGTGAAACACTGGAATGCGTTACCTAGGGAGGTGGTAGAATCTCCTTCCTTAGAGGTTTTTAAGGTCAGGCTTGACAAAGCCCTGGCTGGGATGATTTAACTGGGAATTGGTCCTGCTTCGAGCAGGGGGTTGGACTAGATGACCTTCTGGGGTCCCTTCCAACCCTGATCTTCTATGATTCTATGATAATACCAGCGTTGTGCTGGTATTTTACCTTGCTTAGTAGGAGAGAGGTAGAGTGGATGCCAGGTGATGAGGATGGGATCAAATCCCGCAAGATGTAGAAAATATCCTAGCATGGCTCAGACGAACTTATCCTGAGCTGTGGCAACTCATCTGTAAGACTGGCTCAGTGCAGCTCCTACTGGTTGACCTATTGGGTGGATCTCTGTTGGATTTCCTCAGAGCGCTGCTGCCTATGGACTCTGGTGGATTCTTAGGTGCAGTAGCATACAAGAGATGCATGCAGAAAATCCAGCTACTCGGTGGGAGATTCAAATAATGGGCTAAGTTCCACTCTACTGTGTGGCCACCAGTTGACAGCAATAAAACCATGCATTATACCCCACAATGCAGTATGATTAGTCGACGCTATAAAGGAAGCTATTGTTTTTCTAAGACATCCTCTTTATATTGAAATCTAAGAGCCAAAGTTATCTCTGGTGTAACTCCACTGATCTTCAGTAGACTTACACCAAGGACACAAACCCTGCATCTGAAAAATAAATTAGACCAATATCGAAGCTTTGCTGGAAACAATAACCCTGCTTTGAAGGCTCCTGTTTTATGAAAGGTGCTTTGAAGGAATTCATTCACTCTGGAATGAATTCACACTATTCATCCTGCCACTCACAGAACAAGATATAATAGCAGTAAGTCATGATTGCTGTCATCTATCAACAGTTCATTACATACCCGTTAGACTAAGGGTAACATTTGTGAAAAATATTACTCTGTGTGTGTGGAAAAGCAAAAGCAGCAACATAAAAGAAAGGAAAGATTTAGCTTGTTTCCCTACAAAACTGGATATGTAATATTTTGAATGTTGAGAGATTGGGGCCACTGAGGGTACGTCTACATTACGGTGTAAGCCCCGTGTTAGTAAACTTGAGTTAGCTTGAATGTCTAAACGCCAGGTTAGGAATTGTTAAACCCTGGGTCCCCATCTTAGGCTCCAGCATCTACCCTTCATTATGCTGGCTGGAGTCCAACCACCTATATTCCAATCTTCCTAGCCCCCTCCCAAAATGTAGCCCCTCCAGCCTTTACTTGTGGTGCACTATAGGAAAACCTGACTGTCCAGCAAACTTGACCATCCAGAGGACAAAGAAAGTTGGCTCATGGAATTGTGGGATACTTTTGGAAGACTTCCAGAACATAAGTCCAGTGGAGTTGTTTCTACACTGCAACAGAAGAGGACTTGAATCCTGGGTCCCAGCTTAACTCCGGCTTAGACCCTCCTTAGACCTTGAAGGGTCCTGGGACTCTGAGTCTTAGGATATTACAATTTGTGTGTAAACAGAAGAGGGGTTAGGCTTGATCCTCTGTTCAAACCCTGGCCTTACATTGCAGTGTAAACACATCCTGGCACACCGCTCCAGATCCTCACCTGGTGTAAATTGGTGCAGCTTCACTGACTTCTTTCATACCTGTGCAAAGAAGGTGAAACATGCTACCATATCAGACCAATAGTATTTAACACCCACTTTCCACAAGTGCAAATGACTGCATGTGGCGAATCAGGGGCAATGTATCTATATGAGATGGAAGGTTTTATATACACACACACTTGTGATCTCCCGGGGATGTGCCTACTGGATTTCTGACCAGGACTTTGGAATGACCAAAGAAGAGGCTTCCCACTGGAGAATCAATCTCTTGTTTTATATTTAACCCATTGCACTTTGGGGGTCAGAGCCTCAGCTGGCATAAGTTAGCATCACTCCACTGAGCTCAGTGGAGTGATGTGAATTTACACTGGACAAGGATCTGGATCAGAGAGTTTAGCTTGTAGTGCATGGGTAGCTGGGCAGTACAAGCATGACCAATAAAGCTGGAAGTTAGGTATGGCACTATCGAGGCTAAACTCTGCAAGGTGCTTTGGCTACAATGAGAGTTGAGGGTGTTTGAGAATGTTCAGGTTCAAGCCCTCAACGCCTTGATTTGAGGAGCTCTCTAAAACAACACAAAGACATCAAATGGCAGAGGGGAGACAGACACATGGAGAGAGTGAGTGACAAAACAGAGAGAGAGAGTGGTGAGGGAGTAACTATTATTCAGTCACTAGAGAGGAAGGATGGTCCAACGGTTCAAGTGTTGGCCTTGACTTTGGGACATCCACATTCCATTTCCTGCTTCTCCACATATTTCCTGCGAGACCGTAGGCAAGTCACCTAGGTTGTGTCTACACTGCATTGTAAACCTGGGTCTGTGGTACCGACGCTTCTGGAATTTGTGTTTCCAAGCCCGTGCTTGAGCGCCCACATTGCACTGCATGCTGGGTTTACAATTGCTGGATGTGGGTCTTTAAATTAAGGTAATGAAGAAAATGTGTATCACTGGAAGCTGCTGATTGTTTTTTTTTTTGTTTAAAGGATCGGAGGGCAGGAGAGGGCCTGGGCCAATTCCCTGTTTTGCCTTCCCACAAGGTAAAGAACCAGTAATGCCAACATTCCCAGGAAGAATATATCTCGTTTGGTTGTTTTGGCAGTACCCACTAACAGGACATGAAAAATGTGCCTAGAGTGACTCCCATTGGAGTCTGGCATATGTCCTTCAAATTGCTGGTATTTCTTTTCTGCTTCCACTTCGTGGAGCCCAGCCAAATTCTCATTGTTTTTGCAGAGAGCTGGAACCTGCCAGTTAGCAATGTCTGTCATTTATTTACAAAGCAAGTTGGACTCCTCTTGCTGCTGAAATAACTGCTGCTTGGGGCTTTGTTTTGTACAAGGGCAATCATGGCTTGGTAGGGCCAGAAATTACAATATCCTTTTTTTGGGGTCAAGGGTGTAAAGCAAGCATGATAGAAAGCTGGATGAACCTATCCAGATCATTACACGAAATCAAGACAAAAAGTCACCCCTACTAATATTGAGGCTGATTTTGCCACTTGTGGAGGAAAGTTCTACTCAACAGCAGTAAAGGTGGCAGGCAGGGCCAGCCTTACTGGTGGGCGATGTGAGCAACCGCCCAGGGCACTGTGGTTAGGCGGGCACTGTCTGAGTGCAGCAAGCTGGCGGGCCTGGGCTGCTGAAATGGAGGTGAGAGTGGGCAAGGCTGAGGCTAGAGGCCCTGGCCAGCCGGGTGGGGGGCAGGCGATGCTACCTGGGGCTGCCAGCCTGGAGGGGAGGCGCAGGCAGTAAGGTTCACCCCTGTGGAGCCAGCGGGCCAGCCCCTGGGTCCCCCCTTCCTGCAGGCATGGGTGGTGGCTGGGCACCTGCTCTCCTCCTGCTAGGTGGTCAAGGGGAGTATAGCTGGGGGAAGCCCAGGCTCAGAACTCCTCCTCAGTGCAGCCTTGTTGGACTCTGGGGCCAGGAGCTGGTCCTCACGCCCTGCGCCCCACGCTGCTGGTCTCAAACTAAAAGAAAGTTTGCCCAGGGCACCATTTTCCCTCAATCTGGCCCATTGGGCCAAAAATTATAATCTCTCCGTATGTCTGCTTCCCTTTCTTGAAAAAGAGGGTTAATAATATTTCCTGCCACACAGGGATAACTCGAGGATAAATTCATTAATGTATGTGAGGAGCCCAGGTAGTATAGTGATGGGAGGGCGTAGAAAAGCCCATGACTAAATAATAATAATACCAAACTCATATAGCATTTTAATTAAAACTAATAGTATGTTTCCCATAGTACTAAGCAGATTTCTATATACCAAACCCCAAACTTTATTTATATGTTGGAGACTAACTGGGTTATGTTAACCCCTTTGGCCCATATATTCCATTTAATTTAATATGACACTATACAATGGTCCCATAACCCCACCCATTTTACCTGCACCCCTCCAAGAACAATTAATTTGACTTATTACTTTTGTATGTAACAAGGCACACACTGAGAGGATGCTTTAGCATTTCATAGTGTAGCTAGACAGGTGAAGACAACTGCTGGCAGGATATGTTAATATGCTTTCCCACCCAAGGTGGTGCTGAATTTTCACATTGTCACTGCTCTGAAACAGGTTCTCAGCGCTAGATGTAGAGACCTATTATTGCTCATCTGCTTTCAGATGCTGAAAACAGTGTGCTGTTTCCTTGAGAAACTAGGAAAGGAAGTGTTTCCGAGGAATTAGAGCACAGGACTAGGTGTTAGGGGTCTCGGGACCTGTTTTCAGCTCTGCCCCAATGCACTTTGGTCCAGATTTTCAGAAGTGCTCAGTATGCATAACTGGGGCTAGATTTTCTCAGCATATTGAGTACTGAGCTGTTTGGAAAATCTGGTCATGAACGTCGCAATGGGTGATGTTGCGTAGTGAGCACATCTAGGTCTTATTTTGCTCTGTGAAGGGGAGAAGAGCTCTTTGGACAAATCTGGTCCCAATTGTGGGTGCTGAGCACTTGAAAATCTGGTCATGTGTGACTTTGACATTTGTACCTCAGTTTCCCCATCTGCAAAATGGGGATCAAAAATTCATCTACGTAACTTATGAGCCTTAATTAACTAAAATTTGTAAAACAGTTTTAGATCCTTAGATGCTACCTTCTCTCTAGAATAAAAGCATATGCAAAATATTAATACACAGGCTATAATGGCTGTGAGTACAATTTCCCCCAACTCTCTGAAGAATAATTGAGTTAATAACTAGTTAACTACTTGCAAATGTATAATTTTCTCATTTATACAACTAAATTGTAATTAACACATATGGCCTAAGGATACAAGCGGGGTAAAAAAAATCTAATTTTCTCCTCTGTTTTTTCCCAAGTATGGATAGATTAAAATGTCCTGTTTTGTGGGAATTACATTTTAATGAACATTAATATGCACAGATCCATTTAAAGACAGGTTTTTTTATCAGTTCTTTTAATTACAGGGATAGGCTTGAAGCAAAAGGACTTGAAAAGCTTTGCAACCCCTCCCCCCCCACAAAAAAAACGACCCCTATATTTTGAAATAAAAGCCTACGGAAAGTGTTTTGACTTTATTTTTCTTTTGTTATACTTATGACAGCATTATGCTTGCAATTACAATCTTTCAAATCAAAACTTAGACAATCCGCTAACCATCAGCTCATTAACAACATTGTGAGGCTTGCTAGGAAATATTTAAAGCTGGTGAGAAGAAAGAAAAATAAAACCCTCAAGAGGTTTTGATATGCTTCCAAAGATCATCTTTTATCTCAGAAGTTTTGATTGAATCAAAGCAGGATGATGTCCCATGATTAACGAAGGGCATTTTTTCCTCATGTTTTTTTCATTTCCAGGACTGAAATTGTACAAAACTGATTTAATTTGATCTTGAGTTGGGTTCTGATCTCTGTCAATTGAGACAATGCTGCAGATCTGTCTTGTTGTTCTATTAGAATGAAGGGTGAACCCCAACAAGAATCTTAGCTCATGTTCAGCTGTGTTGGAGAGTTGCCAAGTTCAGATTTGTGACACGAAGTTTGGAGCATATTTGAATGGGGTGTGGCGTGGTTAGTTCAGGCCGTAGCTGGTACCTGGATCACAAAATTCAAGGATGTTCAGATCTGGGGGCTATGGGTCAAGACCCTCTTTCTAGTTTTGAACCTTTAGGGTTGGTTATTTGGATTGGAATTTTTTGCAGGAGCAGGTTTCTTTCCATTATTTCCACTTCTTTCCTTGTTTGGGATGGGCCAGAATCTCCAGGACATAAATGTTCTATTTGTAGCATGACAGTATTTATACATCCAGCCTGAGCCGCCACCAGGAAGAGGCAGGTAGTGAAGCACAATAATTAAAACAAGTTAAGCAAACGTTTAAAAATTTGTTGATGATCAGTGTGAGATTTGGGTTGGGGGTGGGCTGGGGATTGTTTGTGTTTTTTGTTGTGTTTTACTTGAACTGTCCCTAGTTAGATTCATCTTGATCAGAAAGAGGGGTAGGAAGGATGGTGTAGTTTCCTCTTCTGTGAAATGGAGATAATGATACTGACTCCCTTTGTAAAGTGCTTTGAGATCTTCTGATGAAAAGCGCTATACAAGAGCTAGGTGGTAGTAGTGGTGGATAGGGCACTGGACTACAACTCAGGGAGACCAGGAAACAATTCCTAGATCAGCTACAAATTACTTGCGTGACATTGGGGAAAACTAGAGTTTCTTGTTTGTTTGTTTTTTTTTTGGGGGGGGGGGTAAACAAAACATTTTTTCACTGAAAAAAATGAGCTTTTTCATGAAAAATTTTGCATGAAAAAATCATATGTGGTAACATTCAGACTTTCCTCAAAAACCAAAAGTTTTGAGCATTCAGGTGATTAACAATTAAAAAAAAACTATTTTTTTTCACATAGGAAAAAAGTGCTTTCCCAACCAACTCTAGTCAGTCATTTAATCTGCTTTGTGCCTCAGTTTCGTTATGCGTAAAATTAGGATAATGCTCCTACGTCACAGTATTAGTGTGAGGATAAAATCCATTAATGACTGTGAGATGCTGAGATACCACGAAGTACATAGGTAGAAAGGATATTATTTCACCTTTGGTACATGAAGATTGTTTTGCTTCTCTTCATAACACAGGCATTTGGTGAAGACAATGAGGGCAGCAAAGAATGAGCAGAGTACGTCAACAAGGCTTTGGTATATAGTAGTGTCATATCTCCTCAAGGTGAAGGTTGGAATCCGTTCTTTGTTTGGTAGTTGTTACCAGAGGACAGTTGTTTGACACCTCCCCCATTGTTTGGCGACTCTGTTTGACAGCCCTTGACAGAGAGACAATGGAAGAGGGCTGACCCTGTCTCCCCTGGAGCTATCATCCTTGTGTGTACGTTTACACTGAACACTAAGCCCAGGCTCTGACGCAGGTTTCAGCCTGGGTCTCACAGCCTGGAATCCCCCTTTCCGTCCACACACATCAGTCTGACTTCGCTCAAAAAGCTCTGAGGACCTGGTACTAGGACCCTGCTACCGGTGTGTGTTAAAGCCTGAGTCTCCTTCTGACTCAGATCCTAGCCCTGTCATTGTGCAGTGTGGATGCAGGTCAAGCCACAAACCCGACTCAGAAGGTCTGTGCAGTGCAGTATGGACATGTTAGCATGGCTGTGAGACCCAGGTCCAGCAACTGTAAGCCAGCTTAACAATGCAGTGTGGATGCTCAAGTGCAGGCTTGGAAACACCAAGTCCACAAGCCTGGGTCTCACAGACGGGGCTTAGTGTGCAGTGTAGACATACCCAGAGTAGAGTGGGGACACACTGATGGGAGCAGGGGGCAGTGTGTAAAAGAAGCTAGCCTTGCTGCTCCCCTTGAGGTACCTCTGCTGTTGATACAGAACTTCAGTCATCAGAGTTTCCAGCCCAGCACCTTTTCTTCCCTATTTGGAGCAGTGGGTGCTGTCTGGAGTTCTTTGCTCAGTGTCCCCCTCTGGCAGTCTTCAATCGCACCTTTGTTTCCATTCCTTTTGCTGCACAGTTCATTTGTCCTCTGGAATTAGTTGACTCTGATTTCTTGTTGGTCCCTCCCCTCTGGTGAGATGGCAGCCATTGTTGTCCCTTGAGAGGCACTCCCTCCCTTCACAAAAGGTTGACTTAGCTGGTACTTGTCATACCCTCACCAGCTCCCTCCTGTTACCCTTCTGACCTGGCACTGTGTTTTCCCCGCTTCCCTTGGCCCTTTAAGTTGACCTCAGTACTTTTGCGGTCCCTCTCATCTCCATCAGAGGCAGAAGCCATTGCTATTCCTCTGGAGAAGCCTTTTCAGCTCCCTGCCTCTATAAAGAACTCATATGAACCAGAAAGTGTCCCCATTATGGGATGGGAAAGAAGGATGGGTAGAGTTGGCAGCCTAGTTTTGCTGTTTAGGCATTGGACAAGGACTCAGGAGACCAGGGTTCCGTCCAGATCTCTGCTACAGGTAGGTGCAGCATAGAACAAATCACTTGGGGTTAGATTTGCAAAAGAACTGTGCATGCAGCTTTGAAAATCTAGCCCTTTTTAGGTGTCAAAATGGGAGCTGAGCTTTTCTGATAGGTGGCTCTCAGCGTGGGTGCTAAGCACATGGAAATCTGTCCACACCTCTTAATGTACCTCAGTGCCTCATCTGTAAAATGGGGATAATAATGTGGATCTAGTTCTCGTGAGTGCTCTGGAGATAAATAGTGATTATGAGGTACTCCATACTATGGCAATGGGGGCAGTATATAAATCCAGTTAGACACATACTGTGTCTTCTCCTCCATCCCCTAATCCACCCTATCTCATTTCTCCGTCACAATGCTGTGACCACCTGAGGCCTTGGCCCTTGTCTCTTCTACAGCTGTTATGTGATGGATTCTGATGGGTGTCATATAGTCACGCTGTCCCAGAAACAGCAAGGATTAATCCTGCAACCTCAGGGATGGTGAAATGGATTTTTCTTTAATGCACTCAACTGAATATGTGAAGAAAAAAACAATGTAATCCAGTGTGAATGACATAGCGAGCAGGCATCCTACTAAAGGATATTCGAAGAGCGGAGCCCATACATGAGACACGGGCACAGTATTTTTCCATCAGTTTAAAAATCTGTGTTTTGCACACTCTTGCCTGTAATAACCACCTCCTGGGAGCATGAAATTGAAACCTTTCCTCCCCCCCTCTAATATCTCCTCCTTTCCCATCACATGCACACACACACAGGCTTGTTGCATTAGGATTGTTTGTGAGCACTGTGCTGCTGGCATTGATTTTTGTTTGTTTGTCTCTGAGTAAGAAGAGATCAGAAGGACACTTATTTTCAAAATAAAAACCACATCTGAAGGATTTATTCTGACTTTGCAAATAGATGAAAGGGGGAGGGAGGGAGGGAAGGAGGTTTGATATGAGGCCACCCCAGGCGGACTTAATGAGTGTTCAAAAAGCAAAGGACTTTTTTAGGATTAGGATGAAGAAACAATTACAGTAGCGCCCAGATTCTCATTGTCCTTGGTGCTGTATATACACATAATAAGGGACAGTGCCTTCCTCAAAGTGTTTGTAATCTAAATAGACAAAGGAAGTATCATTATCCTCATTTCACAGATGTGGAATTGGAACACACAGATATTACCTGACTTGCTCAAGAGTCTGCAGCAGCGCAGGGAACTGAACCCAGATGGCCTCAGTCCCAGTCCCGTGCCTTAAACACAAGGTGACACTCTCAGTTATGCACGTGTAGGGGAAGAGGTGCACTAGGGAAGAAAGAAGATGCAAAGCTTCTAAGTAGTAGCTCGTTGTGGGAGTGCTGGGAAGTGAGGGTGTGAGGTTCTGTTACCCCAGCACAGCTTTGGTGGTGTGCAGCAAGGTCCAGGCCATGACCCTCCCTCATCCCACCCAGAGATGGCTTCTCTGGGACCAGCAAAGCTGGTAGTGCTTGCCAGCCTTGCTGTCCTTTTGCACATATATTTCCCCATCCCCTAATGCAATGGTTCTTAACCAGGGGAACTCGTACCCCTGGGGTATGCAGAGGTCTTCCAGGGGGTACATCAACGCATCTAGATATGTGCCTAGTTTTACAACAGGCGACATAGAAAGCACTAGTGAAGTCAGTACAAACTAAAGTTTCATGGAATGACTTGTTCATACTGCTCTGTATACTATACAATGAAATGGAAGTACAATATTTATATTCCAATTGATTTATTTTATAATTATATAGTAAAAATGAGAAAGTCAGCCAATTTTCAGTAACAGTGTGGCTGTGACACTTTTATATTTTTATGTCTGATTCTGTGAGCAAGTAGTTTTGAAGGGAGGTGAAACTTGGGGGTACGCAAGACAAATCAGATTCCTGAAAGTGGTACAATAGCCTGGAAAATTTGAAACTGGTCTAGTGGTTAAGGCCATAGAGTGGGACTCAAAAGACCTAGGTGCTATTCACCAGCTCAGCCACTGACCTGCTGTGAGACCTTGGGCCAGTCACTTCTCCAGTCTGGGGGAGTGCGGTGAAGTGAGATTTGCAACTCCTGCACAACAGATGTGAGGTTCTGCTTCCCCAGCACAGCTTTGGTGGTGTACAGCAGGATCCAGACTCTGACTCTCCCTCATTCCACCCAGAGATGGCTTCTCTGGGACCACCAGCAGTGGGAGTGTTGGCCAGCCCTTGCTGTCCTTTGCATATATCTTTCCCCATCCTCTAGTGCACCCATACTAGGGCTTCCCAAACACTTGTGCATGGGAAATTAGAATCCATATTCCATTAGAAGAGAAGAAATTTAAACCAAGAAATCACATGGGGTTCTTGCACTTTTGTAGATAGAGCTAAATTGGAGAAACTTAGATGGAACCATATTCTGCTGGAATATGCATTTCTCTTGAAATGAAAATGCTTCCCTGAACTGGGTTTATTTCACTGGCATTTCATTCAGGGGGGGGGGGTCCAAGAACGTCAAAAGTTCACATTTTGACACTTTTTAAACAATTTTTTTTAAATTTTGAAATGACTTTTCATTTTGAATTTTTTTATTTTGTTTTATAATATATATTATAATGTAATACAAAATTTTACAAAGTCAAAATCATAACAAAGGACCTTTTGAACAACCCAAAACATTTTTTTCCCCTAGAATTTTCCTTTGCGGGGAATTTTGAAATTTTTGATTTTTGCTCTGATTCAGAATGAAACCAGACTTCGAAACCTTGACCTCCTTAGTGAAATGGAACTTCTCTCTTCTGAAGAGCTGTGTTTGTTGGGTCTGCCTCCCCTCCTCAGCAACCCTACCTGCCGGGGAAAGTGAACTAGAGTGATGTTATTATTAGCTGGATTCACACCTGTTATCTAGCTAATTGTAACAGCTGATATTCAGTGTCTGGCAGATCTGAATAAGGGGCTTTTGTCCTCGCACTTCTGTCTTCCTTACAAAGCTGACACTAGTGGAAACAGGAAAGCACCAAGGTTTTCCCATCCACCTGCAGCAGCACGATCCTCTTGGGCAAGCAGTGATGGATACTCAGAGCAAGGAAGCCTCTGCCTATTGGATCACCAATACCACTTCTAAAAAAACAGCCCAGGTTCCTGTGTGATGTCTCCCAGACCATCACTGACCCACCCTGTCTTACTTAGCTTTCTAGCCCTATTCATACCACAATACCTGGTGATCTCGCCAGTGTCACTACCCATCACTGCTTTGAAATAGCTCCGAGATCGAGATGCCTGCTGGCATGAAATTAGAAACCAGAATTCCCAGACACGTTGCAGCCAGGTTGGCACAAAGCCGGTTCAGAATGGGTGTGGGCTTTCTCTCGGCTGTCAGTAACTGTAGACGGGTATCATAGGCCATACAGTGAAGTCTACACACTTTCTTGGGGTCTCAGATTCTGGGCTCCAGCCTGAGCCCGAACATCTATACTGCACTTTTACAGCTCCAGTTGCTACTGACCAGCCGAGGGTGTTTTATTGCTATGTAGACATACCTAAAGGTCCCTCATCCTTGCTCAGCCACACTACTGCAATGCCAGTGGGATTGTGAAAGGGGGTAGAATTTGGCTTAAATAGGGTTAATGGCTGCAGCGAACAGTTCTGCAGTAAAGTGGCCACAGGTGTAATCTTTAACTAGGAGTTAATGGGGGGGGGGCAGGTGTGTATACATAAGAGCCACTGAGAGGGATGTGGTTTTGGCATGGAGGAGGAAGTAGCGTGAGCCTGCATGCCGCTACTTCAGATAAGACAAACTTTAGGCTGTGTCTACACTGCGCACCTTACATTGCCACTGCAGCTGCGCCCTTGTAAAAGGTGCACTGTGTGGCTGCTCTTTATTGCTGGGAGAGAGCTTTTCTGGAAATGATGTCAAACCACCTCCAAGGAACCCGGTAGCTTCATCACTGGGAGTGCGGCTCCCACCGACAAAGCACTGTCCACACTGGCACTGCTGGTCGCTAAAACTTTTGACGTTCGGGGGGTATTTTTTCACACCCCTGGGCGACAAAAGTGCCGGTACAGATATAGCCTAAGTCTCCGTTGCTTTTACTGTAGCCTTTGTTGGAAACAGAGGGCAATTCGAGATGGGGAAGAGGGACTCTATTCTTGTTTGTAGAACAGATTGCTATGAGGCAGTTTAATAGCTATTCTAATATTCTGGAGGGTATTACAGCAATTCGTGCCGGGGAAGAGGGACTACGGGTTGCGGGGCTGCTTCTCTGCCCCCTGCATGTTGTATAATCAGTTATGCCTGTGAGTAGTATTTTTATTTAACACTAAGGCCACAGTCCTGCAAACACTTGTGCATGGGCTTACCTTTAATACTGTGTGTAGTTCCCTTGATTTCAATGTGACTGCTCACGATAGTAAAGCTATGCAGATGTGTAAGTGTTTGCAGGACTGGAGCCTTATTGCAGAAGTGCTTTGAGCCTAAGTAGGTCAGGTCTCCATTGTGTGAGGTGCTGTACAAAGAAAGAGTAAATGAAAATAATACCTGGCTCTTATATAGCGCTTTTCATCAGTAGATCTTAAAGTGCTTTACCAAGGCGGTTAGGGTCATTATCCCCATTTTACATATGAGGAAACTGAGGCTCAGGGAGCCAAATTACTTGCTTAAGGTCACCCAGCAAAGCAGTCACAGAGCCAGGAATAGAACCAAGCTTCTGAATCCCCGTTGAGTGTTCAATCCACTAGGCTACCTGGCTCAGAGAGTTTACAGTCTAAACTGCTACTGTTTGACAGCTACTTTGCCCTCAGCAGGCACTGGCATAAATGACAACACAGGGTGCAGGGCAGATGAGAGTTGGATCCAGGGCCGATATCACGTGGAGAGGAAGGCATGTGGCTAGACTGGTACTATGGGATGTTATTACAAAGAATGTCCAATTTAATTGGGGAAGGGAATATAATCCCCTCTAGTGCTGCAACATTTTAATGAGGCAAAACAGCATCATGTTGCAATGAAGTGCTCAGATTTTTACAGAGGGAAGCAAAGAGAGCAGCTTGCTCTACAGAGATTACCCTGGTTTAAGGAAAGGGGTGGGTGTCATGGTGAGTGAGTGAACTAAATAGACTGCTGGACTGAGGTGGTAATGCTGTTTCAGGGACCTGTTCATCAGGAGCTTTTGTACCCTCTAGTCTATACAAACCAGGAATCTGAAAATATGCACCTTTCCTCCTCCCATGCCAAGGCCTGGTCCAATCTCTGATAGCCTGATCTCCGTACAAGAACAGGCTGAGCTCTCCTGATTCCCAGTGATCCATGGACCAAGCGGGCATGGGATTCAGATATCATATTGGCTCCACCAAACTGCCCTCCTCTCCAGTCCTTGTTGTCCCAACTAGAACTATGCTTCCACCTTCTCTATTTCTTGCACTCACACTCACCTTAGTCATTTTCTGTAGGGCCTTCTAATCTCCTCCCTTCTAGTGATCAGGCAGGGTGGCTGGCTGGACCTCACCGGATTGGCAGCACTCTGGTGCTGACTGAACAGTACTATGCTGTTTTGCAGATGCAGAATTTGATTCATCCACATTGCGAGATTTCCCAGTTACCCAGCTGAGCTGGGTCACCCAAATGCAATTACTGGCTGAATTCTGGATGAAATAAATTTTCTATTGCATTACTTTGATGGAAGTCCCTCTCCTCCAGCCAGCCTATTGATCAGGGAACATACACAGATTGTAATATCTTTTGAGTCCCCACCGCAACATACACACACGTCACAATTTGGATAATATGCTCCATAACATAAGGCTGGAGTAGCTTGTTTGTAATGTCACCATTCACCAGCAGGTGTCCCTTCAAGCTCACCAATTTTTTGCATTTCTTGAAGAGATGCCAGATGAAGCTATTATTAACTGCAAGAAATTATCTAATACAACACTGGGTGAAACTGCACGGTGCATAATATGCTTCACTGAGCTTCCAGTCTACAGAATGGCACAACGTGAAAATGTGAGGTTTATAGCAGAAATCGGCCTCAGGCCAAACTGCATGGCTGAAAACCCTCAAAGGCTGGGAAGGTCTTTATGCTTATGAGGAAAGAATGGTCTTGTGGTTAAGATAGTGTAGTGGGATATGGGAGAATCTGACTTCATATCCCAGGTCTGCCATAAATTTTCCGTGTGACCTTAGGCAAGGCACTTTATCTGTGGGTGCTTCCCATCTGTAAAATGGAGAGAATCATTTCCTCCTTACAGGATACACTCATTCATTAATGATTGGGAAGGGTTCAGTCAAATTGATAACCATAGCCATATAAATACCTAAATAGATTATTTTAAAAAGCCAGAGCCAAATACCCCCAACATATTGGTGGTTTAAATTTGGTTGCCAGTCCAGATTTTTATTTCTTACGGCTACAACTTGTAGAGCTGGTCAGGAAAAATTGGTTGTTCTTTTTCTCTATGAAAATGGACATTTTCCACAAAAATTCCCATTTTGTCAAAAAACTTTTTTTTTTTTTTTTTACTAAAAAAAAATTCTTGATGGAAAATTTTTGACCCGCTCTCAATTGCACGTGTTTAAGTTTATCTGTGGCATATCTGCAAAGCGTATTTCTGAAAAGACGCCTCCAAAATCTCCTTGTCGAGAACTGCCAATTTTAAAACTAACAATCTTTGTAGCTGAGACTTAGCTAATGCATGAGATCAAATCTCTACTCTAACTTTTTTGGCGTGCAGGAGGTTGCTTAGTTGATTTGGATATTTTTGTATATTATTATTTACTGAGCACCGCTACCATGCTGGTGCCGTAGAAACACGGGGCTCTATCATACATGGGGTATTGTATGGGGTCAGGGGTCCACCTGTGTTGCATCATGGTAGAAGAAGGGTCATAAAGGAAGACATGGTGCCTGCCGTTTCTTTGCATTGTAAACCACTTTGCTAATGATGCATCAGTTTCTCTGAAGTTTCTTTGGAGCTACCTTGTAAGACTAGACAAATGACTTAAAGACATCAAGGAGGATGCAATCCTGCCTTGCCTGGAGAGATCATTCAATAACCTATCAGGCCCCTTCCAGCTATCGTTTGTAGGGGGATGATTCTGAGCTCATACCAGCATTTATACTAATGTGACTCAGTGGAGCTGATTCTTTAAACAGATTAGTGTAAATCTGAACAGGGTCAGGCCCTGTGGTTGTATAGTACATCAGGCAAAACTCATCTCTCACTCTGTCTGTAATATATTTTATCCTTCCATGGCACTTCCATTCACAAATCTTAAAATTCACTTAGGGATTAATCCTCACTGACTTCCCGTGAACTGAGGATCAGGTCTTTAACAAACTGAGCTTCAGGAGGCACAGAGAAATTAAAGGCAAAATTTTCAAAAGCTGGCTTCACCTTGAAAGGACCTGATTTTCAGAAAGTGCTCAGCACTCACAGCACCTTTGATGATTGGGCACAAGTTGTCTTGATTTGGGCTCAAGTGGTGTCCTGTGAAAATGTTGTCCTTAGTGACTTGCCCAAGGTCACAGAGTGAATCTAATTCAAGTTCTCCGGAATCCCAGACCTGGGCTCTAAATATGAGGTGAAGGTTCCTCCGTGTTGGATAATTCCTCCAGTGGTAACTTATAAACTGGTTCATGTCACCCCTCTGAGGGTAATCATTGCTAATGAACTTCAATTACACTTAAAGCAATCAAAGTCTGGGCCCATGGCATTAGCTGGGGATTAATGATCGCTTGCGAGAGCTGATCCCTGGTTAACCCGAGTTGGCTGTCAACTTCTCGGAAATGCCTTAAATCAAGGTCATTATTGCAACAATAAGCAGTAAATTCAGTGAAAGCAAAGGCAAAGAGAACTTTTACATCAGGTATTTTTATTCTCTTGTGCAACATGCCTGTACCAGTTGTTTTGGGGTTACATTTCTGGTGGCAGCAGTAGTTGTTTCCATGAATGCTACATACTGTGTGGGTAGCTTTATGCCACTTTGTTCTTCAAAATCTGTAAATAAGTGCCTAGTTGCCAAGGTGACAGAATTTTATAATAGTCACTCAGATAAATAAATATCCCAGGTATTGCTAGGTAATTAAAGTTCCCTAAATTGGCCAATCTCAGTTTTCATTTCCATTCTTCATGTTCCTCTTAACATTGCGAGTGCATTAAACGGTCCTTATCACTCCGCTGCTTCCTACAGAAGCCTGTTTCTTTTCAGTCTTATCCTTGGCAAAACAAGAGATTGGCATCAGATAGCAGAACAGCAGCAAAGACAGAAGAACATAGGAATTGCGATACTGGATCAGCCCCAAGGTCTTTCTTATCCATCAGCCCTTCTCCAACAGTGGCCAGGCCTAGATGCTTCAGGGGAAGATGCAAGAAATGTCCATAGTACACAGTTAGGGGATGACCTGCCCCAAACTAAAATTTTCTCTTTACTCCCATTAATTATAGATTGGTTTATGCCCTGATGCAGGAGGGATTTTTATAGTGTCTCAATAACACAAGTGATGATTTCCATTGGACATTTTGGGCTAGATTCACCTCTGACATCAATGTATTGATTTCTAGTTGTAGCCCTGCCTCAAGAGAAAACATCTACATGTTTATTTACCATGATGATGAGTGGCATTTAAACATTGATACATTTAATCAATGCTCCCTACCTCTCAAACACCTGTATCTGAACTCTTTCTTTGCTTTATTCTTTGAACTTGCACGCACCAGGGCAAGCTGATATCTCAGTATTGTTTGAGCTTGATTTTTGTTGAATCCTTATTTAGGGGTGTTGTGTTTCCTCTCAAAATCTTATTTATGCTTTTCATGGTTTCCAGACTGCCCTGCATTCCAAACAGTGACTCATCCATATGATGCTGTCATTATCAGGCTTGCAATAAATTCTTACACAGATGGGCTCTGTTCCTCTCTTCCACCCAGAAAATGATGGATTTTTCCCCCTGCTATTAATAAACAAAATGTACAGAAAAGGAAAGTTAAAAACATATGATCAGTTGTTGCCTCTGTAGGCAATTTGTGGCCTCTTCTGTTGTGAGTTCAATCTGGCTATTGATTCATAACAAATTAGCAGCTGGCATTCTGAAATCTGATTTATGACTGAAGCACAGAGAAATGAAGTGACTTGTACAAGGTCACACAACCGGTCAGCGACAGAGCCAGAAATAGAAGTCTGGTCTCCCAGTCTTCTGCCTTATCAACTAGACCACATTCCCTCTCCTTATTGGACATTGTAACATTCATCCGAAGCCAATATTGTACCCCTGTTCCCCCACTTCTTTCTGTCATCTCCACCCATCGTTTCTTGTCTTCAATTTAAAGGGCAAGGACAATAGCTTTGTTATGTTTTGTACGATGGCTATCACAATGCGACCATGCCCTCTTAAGTGCTACTGTAGTAGAAATAATAAATAACACATAACACACGCACCAGTAGTCTGTTCTGCTCTGACAAATTCTTCCTTTGTACACAAGAAGCATTTACAAAGATTATTTAGGTCCCTAGAAATATTTGGGACATGTTCTTTACATGTTTAACTCCTCCCCCCCCCCCCAAAAAAGAGGGAAATGTCATGTGATTTTCCTACTGCAGTTTTAAATTTATCCACCCCAAAATCAACAAGCCCAACTATCTTGAGAACTGCTTGTTGGGAAGCTTAGCTAAGTGCTGGAAATGTCAGTACTCAGTGGGTTTTGGTGACATTTGTGGATCTGCTGGGAGACAGATTCAGGCAGCTCCCCACGGAGGAATCTGGGCTGAATGTAGAAGGAGAGGCATTTTTAGAACAGCTTTTGCATAAGTTTGAACTGACTTAGCTCGGCTAAGATAAACAATTTTGTTTGCTTGAAAAGATTAAAAAGAACTAGCAGCTCCGATCAGCACATCAGTGCAGAGCTCTCGCCAGCTTGACAGGAAAAAATGCGGAATGTTAGGATGTGGTATTAAAATATGTAAATGAGACACTTTTACTTAATTTGAAATAATCCTGACCCCACTAGTTCAATGTAAGGGCTGTCAGCACACAGGTCTTGTCTACACCTGTTGCATCAGTTTCACTTCATTCTCTCTTTAAACCACTTTAGTAAAACTGGTACAAATGCCCCTCTCTTTCTTGTGGGTGGCTTATTTCAGTTTAGTTTAACTAATTCCTAATGAATTAAGCTAAACCAACATAAGCCCAGTTTAAATTGAAATAAGAATGTCCACTCAACATTTTGCACTGGTTTAACTAAATCTGTTTAAAATCACACCTTTAGTAAAACTGGTGCATGGTGTGTGTTTACACCAGGCCTTTGAAACAGGGGCATGACTCACCCCTCCTTACCGTTGGTGTAAATCGGGACTAGATCCACCGGATTTATACTGGTGTAAAACTTTTATGAGATAAAGCCTTTCCAGGTCTAGGAAACAGGGGACATTTATATGGGGGAAAGGATACAAGTTCCAAAATTGAGATGTTTAGTTAGAGGAAGGGATAGGAACATCCTGACAATTAAAACTACTTGGCCAACATGGGAAGACTAGAAATCACTGTACATCCCAAAAAACACAATCACAAGACCTGGCAGGGTCTTCTGCACTACCAGGGAGATGAACTATCTACCCCAGCTCAACCTTCTGTGTCTTGGTGATTGAATGGGTCAGAATTAACTACCTCAGGGTCAGTGTGGAGTCATATTGGTGATGATAGCTTTTCCTGGGAAACATGGACTCCATACCAACTTAGACCCCATTCCTACAGACACCTTCACACACTTTTAACTTTACTCCCTTGAGTAGTCCCATGGAAATCAATGTAAAGTTAAACCCGTGCATAAGGGTTGGAGGATCTGGGCCTTAGAGAATGGAGATTAGAGCTGAGCAAATACAGCATGGATGTTCGTGTGAATAAAGCTCACCTATTCACTTCCCTTGTATAGGCAACCCCTTTTATTCACTTACTCACAGACATCTGAGTGAGCAAAGAAACCCACCAGGAATGCTAATGCAGATAAATATTTGCAAGAATATTCATGCCAGAAGTGCTCTGTGACCATTTTGCAAAGCTCTTTTTATTATTCACATAAGAGATCTGTCAAAAAATTACAAATATTCAAGCATATCTTATGTACAGAAAAAGAGACTCCTGATTTAAAACCTACGTCTACCCACACAGAAAAAAGAACCAAAACCATGTGACTTGGGTGGCTAAACTGACAGTTCAAGCAACAAATAGTGAACACTCACAGGCTTAAGCAGTGTGTGAACAAACCATTGGCAAAAGATTGTTTGCAAATAATAATTGAATAATTGAAATTAAATAAATTAGCAAAAAATCAATCAGTTCATGTTTATTTTCAGGAAAAAAAGAGCTACACTGGTTAGATACATCATTCATAACAAATACTTCAACCATCTCTAAAAGGGAATATGTTAGAAATTTCAGCCATGCTACTGAGGTTGCATTTTGAATTAAATAAAAATAAGGCATTATATATGTTTAAGGGAAAATGGCTAGTATGTAATTAAATATCAGGGGATTGTTAAAAGTATTTTAGAAAATATAAGGAGCTAAAGAGGGCTGCTAACATACCATACTTACACAAAATTACACAAGCTGCAAATGTGTAATTAGGGTGGAGAAATGTATATCCACGCACTGTGGTGGCATAAAATTACAGTGGTTACTCCAGTTATAGGAGGAATAGTGCCAGTAAACATGCTGTATATTTTGGTGTTATTAACACACACATGCAGAGTCTCCCCTCATTCTCTGAAGAAAGTGACTTTAACGTAACACTCCGAGCAGCAAAGAATAAGTTAAAGTTTGTTTTTATATTATGGGCCTGATCTTGGTCTCACGTTTACTTGCGAGAGCATCAGGAGTAACTTCGGTCCCTTTGGAACTGTGATGCTTAATATCATCTCCAAGAAAGTAGCACCGAGCAGGAAAGTAATATAATTTAACTTTAATTTCATCCCTGAGGCAAATAATATGGATTTCAGCTGAAGCAAATGATGTTAAAAAAAAAACCCTGGGGAGAAAAAAAAACAAGTAAAAATGCTAACGGCAGTTTAAATTTTTGCAAACATCTGATAAAGTACTTTGTAATATTTCTTTTTAAAAAATGTTGATTCAAGGTAAAATATCCAACTTGATATTCTGGTACTTTTTTTTTTAAAAAATGTAACATGTTTCAAAGTTACCCTCCTGTTTCAGTATGCATTCATTCAAGGCATGTATTTGGTTCCTCTACCTCTCTGTAACACACATGTTTGTAATGGTGTATTGATTTCAAATCTAACTTTAAATGAAAGGAAACATCTTCCCTGCTGCAAACGGGAAGGTTTCCCATGATCTGCCCCTTGGCTCGCAGTCATTTGAGGTAGTACATTTTCCTTTCATGATGTTTGGCTGGGGGGAACTAAAATGCTTTTAAACTGGGGAAATGGAGACAGCTGAGGTGACGATGAGCTTGGTGTGCTATGGAAATATCTCCTTTATGTAAGGAGCAGTGTGGCCTAGTAGAAAAATTGCTGGCTTTGTATTCCGATTCTAACATTTATTTGATGCCTGGCCTTGTTACTTAACCTCTCTGTTTCTCCTCCCACCCTTTCTTTCGGTAATTTAAATTATATGCTCCGCAGGGCTCTCTTATATTCTTTTTGCTGTTACACTGACACAAGTTGTGGGTAACTCCCTTGAACTCTATGGTCCAGTTCTTCAGTGAGTGTAATCATCATAGTTCCATCAGCCAACTTAACACCAGCTGAGCTTCAGGGACAAGGAGAGAAGCTTTGTACTAAGCAAAATAAAGAGACCCAGGCAAGGAGGAATTCCTTTCCGGAGTCTGACACAGGTGGGCGTGGTGGTGGGGAAAATGGCTTTCAGAGAGGAGAGAGTAGTGTTTTCCCACACACAAACCAAGCTGCCTTTGATCCTATCTAAACCCACTTACTCATTTACATTTTCTGGTAGTTAATCAGTCACTGACATTCCCCATTCATAGGCTGAGCTTTTAAAACAATCAGTAAATAAACATCCAGAACGTGGCGGCGGGAGATGGGGAAAGAAGATGCATTGTGGTATGTCCCCTCCACCCACCCACCCCCCCCCCCCGCCACTAATCACCAGAAAGCCGGTATCAAAGGTGTATCAAGAGATTTAGGTGTTGCTGCACTCAGCATCACAACACCTAAGTCTTATTTTCAAAAGTGACTTAGACTCCTAAATCCAACTGAAAGGTATAACAGGAAAGGTATACCATGTTACAATGGCTGGAAGTTGAAGCTAGATAAATTCAGACTGAAAATAAGGCTTACATTTTTTTAACACTGAGAGTAATTAACCATGAGAACATTTGCCAAGGGCTGTGGTGGATCCTCCATCACTGACAGTTTTTAAATCAAGAATGGATGTTTTTTAAAGGATCTGCTTCAGGACTTAATTCAGGGAAGTTCTATGGCTTGTGCTATACAGGAAGCAAACCAGATGATCAGATTAGTCCCTTCTGGTCTTGAAATCTCTGAATCTCTGAAAGTCAATAGGATCCTAGTGGATTTAGGTTCCTAAGTCAGTTAGGCATTTCAATGCTGAGTGAAGCAACATCTAAATCCCTTTAAAAATCTGGGCCTAAGGTCATGTCTACACTATCTGCCGGATCGGCGGGTAGTGATCGATCTATCGGGGATCGATTTATTGCGTGTAGTGTAGATGCGATAGATCGATTCCCGATCGCTCTGCCGTCGACTCCGGAACTCCACCAGGGTGAGAGGTGGAAGCGGAGTTGACTGGGGAGCGGCGGCCGTCGATCCCGCACCATGAGGATGCAAAGTAAGTGATTCTAAGTCGATCTAAGATATGTTGACTTCAGCTACACTATTCTCGTAGCTGAAGTTGCGTATTTTAGATCGATCCCCGCCCCTAGTGTAGACCAGGCCTTAGTCTCTTTGTGCTTCACATCCCCGTCAGTGAAATAGGGTTAATAATACCCCTTTTAGTCTGTGTTGTCTATGTAAATTGGAAATCTTCCATGCAACCACTGTCTCTATTACCTGAATATACAGTGTATGGCACAGTTAGGCCTCTAGGAGCTATTGTAGTACAAATACATAATAATAATAAATAGGTTACTTTAGTGGGACAGAAGACTTAACTCTGTTCCCAAAAATAAATGCTCTACCAACCTCCCCCTCCAAAAAAAAACGTTGATATGGTTCTAACTTCTTTTCCTTTTGTGAGAAAATCTTCATGACAGTTGCAATGCATTCCACCTCCCCAGATCCCTACGGCCACAGGAACTCATATTCCACAGAGTGGCTCCCACCCAAATTATTATTGTCCCGGATGCTGCATCACTTTGTGGCCTCGTCCTGCTCTCATGTTTTCCTGGAACCCTAAGGAATGGGTTTCCCATCCTATCCAAGGCCATTCATTACTGCAGTTTACGAGTTAACTGTGCTTCACTCCACGCAACTAGTTTGCCGCTTTCCTGCAGGCATCCTAATGCCTAATTTTCAGCAGTCAGCCTCCAAATGAAAATCACTATCAGTATGGTAAGCGTTTGGAGTATTAGTATTGATTTATGCCTTGGGTGAAGAGGTTAATTAAATGTGAATTTTAAGCTGACAACATGATTAGGGGAGTGAGGAAACCTGAATTCATGAATACTTCCAGGGCTGTTAAAACCATTTAAAATGAACAATGACTGGAAAAAACCCGTCTGTTACCAGCAACTAGATTAATGCCATTCTGATGACTTTAAGAGAAATAACGGATTCTTTCTCAGATATTTAAGTCCAGCTGGGTTTTTGTTTTGCATTTATATTGACATTAGCACTGAATTTCATACATTTTTATTTAAACTGCCCTTATAAATTCTGTTTTTGTTTCTCTTCTTTCTTTTTTTTCCCTTTAAAATTTAATCATACAGTCATTAGTTCATCTGGATCTATCAAATTTGAGACCAAGGCTAGTCTCAGTCAATACATCCTTAAAGAGCCACTGAATGGCCTTCGATAGAAAACTTTGAACAACATTGGACCAGATCCCCACCTGGTGTAAATCGACATGAGCCTATTGAAGTCAATGGAGGGACATCAATTTACATTTGCCTATTCCCTTTAGAAATGATTGGATTCATAGAGTAGCACTTGATCCAACTCCCTCTGAAGTCAGTGATAAGACTCTCATTGATTTCAGTAGGAGATCAGGATGTATTTATGATACTGTAGGGTGCTAAAACACCCCATAGAGGTTCTGAGCATCCCTCTCCTCCCATTTACCTCAGTAAGAAATTAAGGCATTTGGAATTTCCAGTAGCTGCGTATCGGCTTGCAAGTTGGAGTGTCTCGCATAGATTTTTCTTCCTTCGGGCATAGGGTCATGTGCATGAAACCGGGATCTTCGTTAGGTAGAATTTCATCACATTTACGTGAACAAAAAAGAAAATGAAATTCAGGCTGGGAAAATGGAAGACAATATATAGCATGAGGGTGAAAGGAGAAAAAAACCCCTCATGGGCATATATTCAAAGGGAAGGGAAAAGAAATATTTGGAAAGCAGTAACCCTTTAAGAGATCTAGCCACTCAGGTACCAGGGTTCATTATAGGAACCTGAAGAGACGAGTGTATAGCTTGGTTGCTATGTCATGTCCTGGTTGTTACTATGCATTAGTGCTCTCAGACAGCTTATATTCCATCAGACGGGTTACTCCTTCTCCTGCCATTCCAACTCCTCCCCAGAGATGTTTTCACTGGGGCTATCTTATCTGGGCCACAGTGACTTCCTAAGGGAGTCTGTAGCAAAGCCAGGAATTGAATCCAGAGCTCCTGAGTCCTTGTCCAGTGCCTTAACCACAAATCCATCCTTTATATTATTTAATGCTGGCAAGGGAGGAGAGGGATGTTTTCAGATGAGAAGTTAGATCAGGTAAAATCAGTGATATACAAGAAGGACTGTTCATGACAGAAGGAGCTACTCAGGTAGTAGCTCTCACATCAACAACTGCAAGAGGGTGGGAGGGGAAAGAGAGGAGGCTGGCAACGGACCAGCAGAAGAAGCTGGGAGAAAGACACCAGGCCTGGTTCTCCTTTGCCTTGCACCTTGTGTCATCATTCATAACAGTGCAAAGCAAGCAAAAAGCTGAGTGAAAGGAGACTTCTAATTTGGCAGCATGTTGCATCCACTTGGCCAAGATGTACGTGGCTACACAAAGAGCAATACAGGGGAAAATCAGGCCCAATGTTTGGGAGAGAAGAAAAAGTAATGCAAAGCTGGAAATCTAAACTTTGGGGGAAGGGGGAAGCTTGGTGAATTGAACCTAGTCAGAATATTCACACACACACAAGTACTATGAATCATTGAGTTTCCCAGAGTCCTAGCACAGTGCAGACACATCGCAGTGCCAGTCTTATTTGTTAGAGACTTTGACGGTATCAGTAAACATCTGGACGCAGTTGAGGCTTCAGTGTTTGAAAGAAGAAAAGGAGTACTTGTGGCACCTTAGAGACTAACCAATTTATTTGAGCATGAGCTTTCGTGAGCTACAGCTCACTTCATCAGATGTATACCGTGGAAACTGCAGCAGACTTTATATACACACAGAGAATATGAAACAATACCTCCTCCCACCCCACTGTCCTGCTGGTAATAGCTTATCTAAAGTGATCAACAGGTGGGCCATTTCCAGCACAAATCCAGGTTTTCTCACCCTCCACCCCCCCACACAAATTCACTCTCCTGCTGGTGCTAGCCCATCCAAAGTGACAACTCTTTACATAATCAAGTCGGGCTATTTCCTGCATAGATCCAGGTTTGGGGGGGATGTGAGAAAACCTGGATCTATGCAGGAAATAGCCCGACTTGATTATGTAAAGAGTTGTCACTTTGGATGGGCTAGCACCAGCAGGAGAGTGAATTTGTGTGGGGGGGGTGGAGGGTGAGAAAACCTGGATTTGTGCTGGAAATGGCCCACCTGTTGATCACTTTAGATAAGCTATTACCAGCAGGACAGTGGGGTGGGAGGAGGTATTGTTTCATATTCTCTGTGTGTATATAAAGTCTGCTGCAGTTTCCACGGTATACATCTGATGAAGTGAGCTGTAGCTCACGAAAGCTCATGCTCAAATAAATTGGTTAGTCTCTAAGGTGCCACAAGTACTCCTTTTCTTTTTGCGAATACAGACTAACACGGCTGTTCCTCTGAAACCAGTGTTTGAAAGGCTTGGTTGAAGATTTCAGCAAAGCTGGGGCTTCGGAGACGTTGTGAGAAACCTAGAGTGGAAATTAATTTGGAGACTGGGATGACAAGTGAGATTCAAAAAGTTTTGGGGGATGGAGGAAGAATAAGATAAAAGGACAGAAAATGTATAGAAGGTGGGATTTTTTAAAACAATAGGCCAGAATCATCCCTGGTTTAACTCCACTGAAATCAGTAGAATGTGATCAGGAATGAATTTGCCCCAGTAAACTGGGGAAAAAGAAAATTTTGTTTTGCATTTTGCCTCAAGCAGAAACCTGACATTTGGTAGATGATCCTTTTCCTGGGCTAAACTTTGGGGTGTCAAAAAGAGAAGGGATTTCCCCTCTCAGAATGCATCTGCTAAAAAACCAAGCGGAATGACATTATTGAACGGACCTTAGAATCCGACTTGATCTATTCCTGACGGCTGGATGGCCCCTGAAATAACTAATGATAATTGAATAAATAATTAGTACCCAGCTGAGGTTTAATTAGAGGCTGAGGTATTAGAATGAGGCAGTTTAGTGAGAGGTGTTGGGTTTCATTACCTGTTGTAGTCAGTTTTCCTTTCTCCTGAAGAGTTCACATCTCTTAGTGCCAGAAATATGAGCAGCAACCAACAGGGTCTGTTTTGGTGGCTCAACAATACATGGCAAATGAGCTGGCAATCGCTTCTGCAGCCCTAATATATGTGAACCATGATTCAGCAGGGAACTCAGCCACATGCCTTTCTTTAAGTATGTGGCATATGCTTGAGTACCTTGATGAACTGGGGTCTTAGATACTAAAGTAATGGGTGATATACTGGAAAACCCTATGACAGATGCAATGCACACGACTATCTCTGGAGTTATTGAGAGTTTTGCCTGCATTAGGACTGTAGAATATGGGACAGAATATAACGGCTAGACAAAAGAAGTTGAGATTTGACATAAATCTCATTGCCTTACCTTCCTTGCCTTTGCCAAGCCCTCATGGTTATCAAGAAAGTTGGTAATTTTTTTTGGTAACCTTTTGGAGGAGGATGAGTTTGTTCCGACATGATCCTGTTGAGTCTAAAGATGTTAAGAAGAAAAAAAATGAGCGTTAGGTCCTACACCAGGGGCATCATTGGTCTTATAGTTTTACCAGGAATGCAGACGGATAATCCCATAGCAATTCAATGATCCTGTTGCGTCCATCATGGTAAAAAAAAAAAAAAATCTGTATTGGAGGGGGAATTTTTCAAAGGCCTGAGGCTCAGCTGTCTATTTTTTTCAGGTATCATTTACACCCACAAATGTGTGACCTTGTATTTTGCAGCAGGTGCAAATTGGAATAGTTGCACCTTTAACTACCTGATTTATACCTATTCTTCCACTGGAAGCTAGTGGTTGGTGTATCTTCAATGGAATTGTTAACTAAAGCCCCAGTTCAGCAAAACACTTAGCCTTGCGTTTGGAGTTAGGCAGGCTCTTAAGTGCTTTGCTGATGCTGGGCCTATGTTACCTGCAGGCAAAAATTATGTCATCAGTATTAGCTCTGTGACCTGCCTGATTATAATGGGGTTGCATGAGCATGACTGAAGGCAAAATGTGATGCATACAAAGGATCATATTCTGTTTTGCGTTATCCCGGTTTTTACCTCCATTGAAGTTAGGGAATTCCAGTATAGAACTAGAGCAATGCAATGGAGAATCAGATTGAGAATGGTTATTACTTGTACTGACATTTAGATTAGAAAGAACACTGCTTGACTTTAAAATCCCAAGTTGAGTTTGCATGGGTGACTGATACGGGGGGAAAAACTGAGCCCATCTTTTTACTTGTAAGCTGAGCAAATTTTAAGTGGAGTCATTACGAGACAATAAACGTGGAACCCCACAATGCTTTTTTTACCAAGTCACTCTACAGAGTACAACTGTATTCCAAACCCATTAACTTTCTGTTCTGCCCTACTTGGTCAGTAATAATTATTAGCCCCTCTGCTTCTTATTGCCTCTCTTTTTGTGCTAGTAGACTGCTAACCTATCTTCCCTTGGTTTTCTTTAGCCTGAGCAGAAGGTACACAGCAGTTTTAAGAGCCTAGAGATTGGAGCTTTTAAATATCCCTTAATCTTTCCTCTTCAAGTGAACACAAATGGACATATGCTGTCGTGGGCTGAATTTAAAAAAAAAACAAAAGTGAAGTAGTTGATGCTAATACATCTAGATTAAAAACCCACACAAATTTCATGTCAAATCCAGCTAGAATCAATACAATGTTTCTGTTGCATTCATGCAGCAAAAAGAAAAGAGTTTGGTGAATGGAGACCTGCTCTTTTAGTTTAATGAGTCTCTTCTTTCCAGCACCTGAAAGGTCATTTGTAGGCTAAAGCCTATATTCTACCATTTCAGCGCATAATGACAAGGTGCTTTCCAAGCTCAAAGAACAGCAGCTAGGATCTTGTTTCCCTGGGTAAGGGAGTTATATTGTACTGTAGTAGATTCTGTTTTGAAAGCATTTCTTGCTGAGACAACCTTGCCAGGTATGCTGCTCATGTATTGACGCTTTATAGCTTATATAAGCAGAGTTGTGCATATTGAGGTTTTGTTGTTGTTTTAACTTGAGCACCAAAGTCTACTTTTCAGAGGAACAGCCGTGTTAGTCTGTATTCGCAAAAAGAAAAGGAGGACTTGTGGCACCTTAGAGACTAACCAATTTATTTGAGCATGAGCTTTCGTGAGCTACAGCTCACTTCATCAGATGTATACCGTGGAAACTGCAGCAGACTTTATATACACACAGAGAATATGAAACAATACCTCCTCCCACCCCACTGTCCTGCTGGTAATAGCTTATCTAAAGTGATCAACAGGTGGGCCATTTCCAGCACAAATCCAGGTTTTCTCACCCTCCACCCCCCCACACAAATTCACTCTCCTGCTGGTGCTAGCCCATCCAAAGTGACAACTCTTTACATAATCAAGTCGGGCTATTTCCTGCATAGATCCAGGTTTTCTCACATCCCCCCCACCCCCATACACACACAAACTCACTCTCCTGCTGGTAATAGCTCATCTAAACTGACCACTCTCCAAGTTTAAATCCAAGTTAAACCAGAACATCTGGGGGGGGGGGGTAGGAAAAAACAAGAGGAAACAGGCTACCTTGCATAATGACTTAGCCACTCCCAGTCTCTATTTAAGCCTAAATTAATAGGATCCAATTTGCAAATGAATTCCAATTCAGCAGTTTCTCGCTGGAGTCTGGATTTGAAGTTTTTTGTTTTAAGATAGCGACCTTCATGTCTGTGATTGCCTGACCAGAGAGATTGAAGTGTTCTCCGACTGGTTTATGAATGTTATAATTCTTGACATCTGATTTGTGTCCATTTATTCTTTTACGTAGAGACTGTCCAGTTTGACCAATGTACATGGCAGAGGGGCATTGCTGGCACATGATGGCATATATCACATTGGTGGATGTGCAGGTGAACGAGTCTCTGATAGTGTGGCTGATGTTACTAGGCCCTGTGATGGTGTCCCCTGAATAGATATGTGGGCACAATTGGCAACGGGCTTTGTTGCAAGGATAAGTTCCTGGGTTAGTGGTTCTGTTGTGTGGTATGTGGTATGTATATAAAGTCTGCTGCAGTTTCCACGGTATACATCTGATGAAGTGAGCTGTAGCTCACGAAAGCTCATGCTCAAATAAATTGGTTAGTCTCTAAGGTGCCCAAAGTCTACTTTGTTTCTGTGTTACTTTAAGGTTTATCTGTTTCTTGATAAATGTTAGAAGAAACCTGGCAATTATTTCTGAAAATGAAAAATCCTGTAAGAGATAAAGGGCAAAAATCTGTAATGGTCAATTGATTAATATTCTGGTATATTTCACACAAACATATTCCCTTCCTCCACAACTACACGGTGGAAAAAAGAGAGAAAATTCAATTAAAAGGTCCATTTAAAAAAAGACACGAGTGTGAATTATTAGAGGGAGGTGCAGAATTTCATATAAAAGATACTTACTCCCCTTTCTGAGATTTAGGAGCCTGAAAAAATTGATTTAGTTTTTGCAAAGAGAGGCAATTTCTTTTAATATTCTGAAAAGAGAAGAGATTCTCTTTGACAGCAATATTACCATACTGCTGTCAAATAGTTTAACACACTGTTAAGGAAAGAATTAATGGCATTAAATAAGAATCATAGCACTGTGCTGGAAAAAGCCAGTGCCGAGGAAAAACAGAGGAATTGCTGACAGAAAAAGTTTGGAGATATTATTCTAAAAGGGCTTCTTGTAGGCACCACCTCATTTGCAGTGTCTCACGCTGAAGGATGGTCTTGTGGTTAAAGCATTGACTGGGACATAACAGATTACATCCATCTCTGGGTTCTCTATTTGATCATGGGCAAGTCACTGATTTCTGCTGTGGCCTCAGTTCCTCATCTGTAAAATGGGGATAATAAGAATTCCTTTTCCGTTGTCTGTCTTGTTTCTGAGGGGACCTGGGTTCTATTCCTGAACCTGTCAGTGAATTGCTGTGTGACTTCAGCAAGCCACTTCTCCCCAACCCTTTGTCTTGTCTATTTAGATGGTAAGTACTTTGGGGCAGGGACTGTTTTTTATTGTATGTGTGTACATCACCTAATATAATGGTGCTCCAAATCTTATTTGGTCCTTCTATCCTCTGTCATAACCCAAATAATAAATAATAATGCTGCAGAATATTCCTTGAGCAAATTAATGTTTCTTCACTAGCCTAATTCTCTAGGCTCGGTGTGTAACTAAATCATGTGCAACAGATAAGAGATACAGTTATAATAATGACACTCGCGTACCCAACCACTGGGGAACCAGGACTAGGACTCTGCTCTTTCAAAAGACACAGCCCTCTACTTCCTGAGCTGAAAAAGAATTACTTTAATAACTGACACTAGTGATCTCACGTCATCCTTGTGGGCTAGGAACAATAAGGTAACATCATTCACTGACTTAGATACGTAAAGCCAGGACATTACAGACTGGCTCTCCGATCAGAATGTGTTGAAGATCAAGGATCTCAGAACAATTGTTGTGAACATTAATTAATTAAACCATACAAAGACAGGTTTCAGAGTCGCAGCCGTGTTAGTCTGTATTTGCAAAAAGAAAAGGACTTGTGGCACTTTAGAGACTAACACATTTATTTGAGCATAAGCTTTCGTGAGCTACAGCTCTTATGCTCAAATAAATTTGTTAGTCTCTAAGGTGCCACAAGTCCTCCTTTTCTTCATACAAAGACAGTGGCAGGTAGGTAGAGCAAGAAAATATTAATATACAGCAACACCCACTGAGCGAGTGGCAAATTGAGGCACAAAGAGATTAAGTATCTAAAGTTCATGCAGCAAGACTGTACCAGTGCCAGGCATAGAACCAAGTCTCCTGATTCCCCATCCTAAACTCTAACCACTAGAATGTGCAATTAGGTTTATTTACAATAGGCAGAGATGTGCAGACGTGATGAGAGAGTAGGCAGGGGTCACTCAGAAGGCAGATAACAAATAACCCTCATTCTAGTTATCCTTCACATGCAGGATAAATTTGAGGGTTCTGCTGGAGCTTCCTTTATGAGCTTCTAAGCAGCACAATGCCTTCATGAATGCTAGCCATCACTTCAGGCTCTATTTCAGCTTGTCACATCCCATTTATAAACTGGGGTCTTTAGTGTGGAGAAGTAGTCACAGAAGAAAGAAGACCTCAGAAAATAAATACAATAAAAATTGAGGAAGTCAGTGATCATTAAAGATGACACCATCTTACTTGTTTATTAATTATGGATCTGTTTAGAAAAAGAGCTTTGTGAAATTGCTGACAGGTGCATTCAGTGTATTTCTGGGAAGCTCTGTGCCCAACTCATCATCTTTTGAGCACTGGGAACCCAAAAGCCTAGATTTCAATGTTTTAAAGTGAAATTCACCACTGTGCTAGAAGCCAGGCCAAGGCCTATGCACCACTTAGCTTCCATTTAACTACGAAGGCTGAAATCCTGGCCCCATAGAAGTCAATGGCAAAACCCTCTTCTGACTTCAGGGGGGACAGGAATTCAGCCTGGAGAGGGTGAATAGGATGTAAGTGATGCATAGATGTTGTCCTGGCCCCTCCACAGGGTAGCTTTCACTGTACTAAAAACACCTGGAAATCTTGTGGCCGCTTTTGTAGGCTAGGGAAGAGTGTTCCAGATTAGCAAAGCTGAGTTCCTATGTTTATTCCCATTGCAGCTACAGAGTGACCAGTATCAAGACATGCTTCCTCCAAGCAACTCTCCGCCAACATGCTCCTTCAACCCTGTCCTCCATATATAAAAGAGAGACCTCTACATATGAAAGAAAAGTTCCATGGCCCATGCCAGTCTGGGCCTCTCTGCAGTGCGTACCAATAGTGGTTCCAGCTCTAATGTTTGTTTCTATAATAAGTCCCATCTCCCTGGATTATGAGCTGAGACTCTCTAACCCATTTGACATAGACACCTGCACAGTCAACAGACAGCTTTCTTGGTTACTGCTGATCTGGGTTGTATGTAAGCCAGTGACCTAGAGGTGAATACCAGTGCATTCCATTATAATCACATCCTCCTGAAGAAAGCCTTCAGTTTGGCAGATGATGCGCATCAAAGCAGATTTTTCAAAAAACTGGGTCATGGTCACTGTTCTTCTTCCCTTACTTTTTAAGCACAATGTTCCCCACTTTTTTTCTTCATTGTTTCCCCTCTCTTGAATCCCACAGACTTTTTTTAGGGTTCATTTTAAGTTGTTCATGAAAGCTCCAGTGAACTCTAGATTCCTACTGACTGACTTCTTCTGTGGCCGAGCAGGCTCAGAAGAGCAGTGGCATCAATACTCAAGTCTTTGAAATGACGTACTGAAACCCATGTAAAGAAGAAGAAAAAAGATAAGGGAAGATACCTGTGAAACCACAAACCTAAGGCCATGTCTACATGACAAAATTATGTTGACCTAACTTAAATTGGCATTTAGCCATCGCAGTTATTAAATTGCTTGTGTTGGTGGTGCCTGTTCTCACCAGGAGTACTTGTATCAATTGCATTGTCAGTGTGGGGCACTGTGTGACATCTCCGGAAAACCAGTGACAGTCAACATAAGCAACGGAAAGTCTACACCGATACTGCATTGACCTAACCATACTGACCATGGCTCTATGCCGCTTGGGGAGATGGTGTTAGTAAGTCAGTGTAGCATGTTACATCAGCAGGAGTGAAAAGGGTAGACACATCCACAATTCGGTTGATGTAAACTGCCTTGCATCACCCTAGTAACGTAGTCCAGATGAGGCCGGAGTAGCCCTGAAGTGAACTTCCAGGGTTCAACAGCAGACGGACACTTCTGCTTTTCCATAGGCTACCTAGGACTTTAATAAGAAAGTTTCATGAAGTTATATTTAATCCTCTTGATTATCAGTTGAATGAATAACAGTGACCTCAACAATATTTTAATATCATCTTTAACAAAAATAAGCACAGATGAAATACCTTATCACAGAGGCAGTTATTAATTCCATTGACTGCTCTTCTTCTTTGAGGCGGGACAAAAACAAAGCAGATCCTGATTCTCCACTGCCTGGCACTTTGTCATCATTCAGACTGACCGCAAAGTGGGTGTCAAATAATGTTTTAATGGGGGTGGCATTTTACATCCTCTTTGTACTGGTGTAAATGACAGCATGAGTTACCGGGCCAGAGAGACTCAGGCCACAGTGTACAAGGAAAGAAAGGGAGAGTTGGAATTTTAATCTGAGATTTTCTAAAGCCTGAAACCTAAAGGATTTATTTGCTGTGTATTATGCATCTGAATCTCTTACGCCAATTGGGAAATCTAAGCCTTAGCTTTTACACATGGGTTAGAGTTACTCTCCAGTAGTTATAGATTATTTCCCCCCTCTGGAGATGGACCAGTTTACTGGGGAAAAATCTTGGTGACAGCTGAAAATGGGGCTTTTTCTGGTACGTACACACACACACACACACACACACACAAAGTACATTAAGGAAGGCATGGATATTGCATTTCTCTGGCATCTTGATGGTATTTTATGGGTCCTCTCACCAGCCCTTCTCTACTCTTTTCCATACAGGCAGCTGCAAGATCCTCAAAGAGCAATTTCAGGCTGAGATGAGCCATGTGCATCTCCCACCACCTCCCAACAGGAAGCTCTCCTGCAGCCCATGGACCACAAGCCACCCAGTCTGAGTATGTAGGACAGAAAGATGCAGCCAGTCCATCCGGATGGCAGGCTCCACTAATTGATTAATTACATTCGTAATGTCACCAGATGCCCTGCCTGACAGATGATGTTCCCCTTTAACAGCTGTCTTTCTGACCCCAAATATAAGGCGCATTACAAATAATAACTTTGTAATTACCTTTCTTAAACAAAGGCAGAAGCTGAAAAGTAGCCAGCTGAAAACCACGGGGAGCATTTGGGACAGATTTTTCCATTAAGTGAGTTTAAGTGTTCCTGTGCTGTGCAGCTCAGGATGCATGCCAGCAGAGAAGGAAAAGCTGCCTAAAACATGCACCCAGCCATAAATCTTCCAGACCCCATGATAAACAAACGAGTCCAGCATCTGTACAACCAGCTGATGAGTAGCTGAGAAACAGACAAAATGGGACTTAGAGCGTGGAATTTTCCAGCATGTTAGAACTCACACAAGTGCCTAAATATGCAAAGCTTTATAAAAAAAAGTAGGTCTAGAGTTAAGATCCTAATTTCATGGGTTATCAGGTGCTTTTGAAAATTAGGTCATTTTCTTAGGTGTCTAAATATGGATTAGGAGCCTAAGCACTACACTACAAGCAGAATTGCAGTGGCTTAACGTAAAGTGTGTCTGTAAACCAGTTTGGTTACATCAGTGCAAAAGGCTGTATGGACACTTAATTAAGTTAAACTGGAATCTGGCACTCTTATTTGGAAAGGAGCGTGCTCATAATAGAGATTTTTAGGAACAGCTATTCAGGAATACCTCCATGTGTGGACAAGCCTCAAAAGTGTCCACACAGTAGTTTAATTAAACCAATTTTATTACTATTACAAGTTTGTGTGTAGATGAGGTCTAACTTTAGGCATTCATTTTTCATTTTCTTGGCCCATATACAAATGTTTTTATAATGTAACTCTCCCTCCCTCAGCTCCCCTCCCACCCCAGATTAATTGAAACAATAAAGACAAGACATTGCCAACTTGGGCCAGATCTGGGTACAGTCTCTGTTCTGAATCCTTCGAGCCACTGCATTTTTCCTTTTCTGCTTCTCTCAAGGGCAACAGGAGGACTCCCTGAAGCCTGGATCAAATGCCAATCTATAGCATAAACTATCACAGTGTACTCTGTGTCTACGCTGCAGCTGCTGACTGACCCTGGGGCACTTTGTTGGTGACCTCTGCAATATGCACTGTCTCCACAGCTCTTGCGAAGGGAGCCTCAGGTAAGCTGCCATATGGCTTTGCTTGTTGGCCTAGTATGTTGCTTCCAGCCCATTGAGATATCTAGAAATAATTCATACTATGCATCCTGTACTTTCCTTCAGGTGCCCAGTATCTCATTCCCAGTCATCTCCTCTTTATCTGCATTGACTGTTGAAAACTGCTTAGTTAAACATTTTTTGCCTTGTTAGCAAAAAGTTTCCCTTGATGCTATTATTTTGCAGCTTCCTCACTCCCAGGCTAACTGCTAAATTGGGACTGCCATGTCCTCAGAGTCAGCATTATCTCAATCATCAGGAAGGAGGAATTTTTTCTTGATGTAATAACAAAGAACAATACTTTGCAACTTGCATAGTATCTTTCAGCTGAGGACAATGAAAACATTTAAAACATTAAACCTCGTGACTAGAGCTGGCTGGGAATGGGAATGGAACTTTTTGTTGTTGTTCTTGGAAAATACCTATTTTTCAAAAGCAAAACTTTTCACAGAAATGTGTTAGTTTTGATGAATCTTTTGTTGAGAAGTTTTCTCACACCCAGGATGGAATTTCTCAAGAGAAAGAGAAACACCTCAGAATACCCTGAGGATTATGGCAGTCATCTGGGATGTGTGGAGAGCCAGGATAAAGTCCCTGATCTCCCGCAGGGACTTGAACCAGGATCTCCCATATTGGAGGTGCATGCTATATTTACTAGGCTACAAGCTATTCTGGTAGCGGCATATGTTCTCTCTCTCACATATATTGGTGAACAATTTTGAGAGGTCTTGGTTTCATCCCCCACTGAATAAAAACAGGTTGAAAACCCTTGACATTTTCCAGAAAACAGATTTCTTGTTTTCTGCCCAGCCCTAAGCATGATTCACCAAGGAGATGGAGCCATTGTTATTCCAACTATCTGAATGGATAATTAAACCTACAGGTGGTGCAAGTGGCCCAAAGCCACACAGTGAGCCACTGATAGAGTTGAGACTAAAACTCAGGAATCCTCACTTCTAGCCCCTCCCACACTCTCACACTAGCTACTGTGACTCAGAGTCCTTCCAGAGCTGGGCACAGAGTCCAGGAGTCCCCCCCCCCTTTAGATACGATAACCTAGAACCCTTCCAGGACTGGAAATAGAATTCAGGATTCCTGACTCTGTCCTCACCAGGTGATTTTCTTCTATCCCAGAGCAGGGAATGTAACTCAGGAGTCCTGATTTTCACTTCCTTAATCCCGTATAGATCCTCCCTACACCATCTTAAAAATCTCCCTCTTCACAGGACTCAGTATCACACAGTGCTGAATTCCTCCTGAACAGTGCCATGGACTCGCAACTACCATTGCCTCACAGAGTTTAAATTGCCAATAAGTTCTTCAACCATAAACTTTCAGATAGTGTTGGAGGAAAACAAAAGTCAGAGAGAAGTTGTTAATTGATGTAATTATTTCAGAATTTCTGCATTGGGTTATTGTACTGTATTAACCACAGCACATGGTGCAGTAAATGAATTTGGATTTAGTTGCATATACTCTCAACAATGCATCTGCATATTTAAGTGTCACCATTCAATTACAAAACAAAAGTATTCTGCAATTTAAACATTCTTATTGGTAATTACATTTTGATTGCAAAGACATTATCAGGGCATCTTTCAAGCCTTGATTAATGCAAACCTAATTCTCCCTTAATACCAATCCCAAGAGGAGTTTAATTTAAGAATACTGAGATTTATCTTCAAGCTCCTAGATAATGTCAAATGCCTTCTTGTTAAATGTTCATATTAGGTGTATGTGTGCGTGTAAGTGTGGTCAGTGGAGCTGCACTGATTTATACCACCTGAGGCCATGGCCATAACAGTTCCTACCACAATGAAGTTCTAATGTTGGTTGAGGTCTTTAGGTGCCACATTCGATAAAAAATAAAAGAAGAACCAAATAACTAGCAGACATTTCTTGACTTACACTTTTGTGCTTAAATAGTGCTTGAGTATCAGGTCAGTGCACAATACTGCATACTTCATGATCTGGGCCACATTACCCTATCATAATGGGACAGCGTTAACTTTTAATTTATTTCCTATTGTCAGGATTCAGTTTTTGTGTGCTTGCAGTGCTTTGATATACTCTTATTGTGAGTATAAAAATTAAATGTGCATAGAAGTCAGCGTTGCATATTTCAGTCAAGTTATAGGTTTCATTAACATCACAGGACTTCTTTTTTATGGGTGTCCGTGAAATAAAAAAGGTAATAAAATTTGTATCTGGTTTAAAATTTTATAACTGAAGTTACACTGAACATTAAGTAGATGCTTACTAATACTGCAAAAGCATAGCAGCAAAAATATTGATGTGCACTGCTTCGGTGAAGTTGGAGAGATCTGTATCAAGTTTATGTGGCTCTCCCAAGTAGCCTCGTCCAAACTAAAATGATTTTTTAAATTGCCAATGAACCAAAAGATTCACCAATTCTAGTTATGTTATGAGATCTCAGAAAAAAAAACTTTTAGAAATGCTAAATATTATATTTTTATTATTATTATTATACTAAATATCTACACAGAAATGTTCCTGACAGAGAAAAGTTTGTCTTTACGATGGGATATCTATTATGTGCACTTCACTTTGCTTTGGAAGGTTTTCATGATGTTTTAATTAGGTTCCTACTTCCTACCGTCAGTCTATAGTTACTGGTGTATTTGGCTACTGGAGCTCAAAATATCCTTGTCTTCGTCTCAAGACTGCTGGGAGCTGTAGAAGCATCAGACAATAAGAAAATTAATTAAGTAATAATTTCCTAGCACCTTCCAATGATCTTAAAGGTATTTATAAATATGAATTAAATCTTGCAGCAGCTTCTGAGGCAGACAGGGGTTATCCCCATTTTACAGATGGAGAAAGTAAGGCTCAGGAAGGTGAAATGAATTACCTAGGATGTCACCGCAATTCATTAGCAGAGCCTAGGAGCCCTGACTGCTGGTCTTCTGCTTGTACGGTTAGAATGCAGTTCCTATAGGGGTAGATTTTCAAGGCACAAAGGTCTTTTAGGTGCCCCAAACTCACTAAATGTCAGAGCTGGTTGGGTGCCTAACTCCCATTTATTGCTATGAAAATCAACCCTTTAATATGCTCCCTCATGAGCTCTCAGATCCTGAGTAGACCCTGTTAGAGAAAGCCCTCAGGATATTTGGGCTTTTTTGAATTTCAGATTCATGGCTTGCATTTGGAAAAAATAATTGGGTTTTGGAAGCAGCAAGCCACTAAACTAATTTTACATTTACAGCATGCCATCTTAGGGTGCTACGGCCTGGTTCTTCTGATCTTAAATGGAAGTACCTTCCAGGAGATGCTTACTACTGCTTGACAGCTGGAGTCCACATATAACAATGCCTCCCTTTGGAGATAATTAGACCCACTGTCTGTCTCACTGCTGGACTTTGATTCATCAGTTTAGATTAGCTGAGAGCCCAAATTCATCCCTAGCCAATACACAACATCCTGTGCATCAGCTTAACACCTTGACAGAACTTTCCTTGGATGACAGGATGCGTTTCTCATGCAGAATAAAGCATATGTTGCCGTTTTCAAGTGGTCTTATGATTCAATCATGTCAGTCTTAAACAGCCTTGTCAGAAATTCAGAGATGGTTGAGAACCAGCTCAAATTAAAACAGGGCTCCTATTTCCACAAATCAATCTTTCGTCCTTCAGCAGGTGCCTAGGGAAGAATGTATATAATAGGGAAATGATAAGTAATTGTGCAAGAGTAGAAGGTTGGCCCAGGGGATTAATGCTGAGCACCAGCCAAAGGAGAAACAAAGTACTAGATGCCTTATTCTCATTGACATTAAGGCTCCACACCACTCTGGCTGTGATGGGGAGCCTGCCACACACAAGGCCTGAGTAGACAGAAAGGGCCAATTAACCCTGTGACAGGCTGCACCTGGAGGAGAATCCATGTGGATAAGCTTTTAATTGATGGTGAAGCCCACCTGGGCAAGGGGCAGGCTAAACTGCTATAAAATCAGGAAGCAGTACATAAGAAAGGGAGCTGTAGTCATTCTCTAGGTTTAGTGATGAAAAGGGGAAAACGAGAGGGAGAATACAAGTTCTGAGATCCTGGTTTTGAGGGAAAGGCATACCCAGAGGAGGATGGAGAAGGAGCTTTTGATAGAGGTAAAGAAGGAAGCAGACCAGGGAAAGAGCAGCAAGGTTGGAGACGGTGTAACTCTTGACTGCAGGTTGTAGGGTCTCTGGGGTGGAACCCTTAATAGAAGGTAGGTCTGAGTTCCCCTATCAATCATGGAGGAAGTGGCATCCTCTGCGCAATGAATGGGAAAACTGCCTCAGTCAGTTTATATGGAGAGACTTTAATATTCTAGAAGGAATAAAACACATAGGAACCTGGAGGGAGGGCCAAGCCAGGAATTAAGTTACAAAGAGAGAGAGCCCCTGAGTTGCAGAGAAGAGAGAGAGAGAGGCTGTGGGGTTTGTAAAGGAGAGAAGGAAGGGGGTGTCAGACCTGGGCAGAGCTAATCCCTAGAGCGGCTGGGAGGAGCCACGCTAGTAGTGAGTGAACCCCATGACACTGTCATCATAGATTGAACTTTAAGTGAATGTACGTGCACAGTAAGGCTCCTTTATGCTTCCAGGGCAGTATGAAGGGACCTCATAGTGTCAATGAGAATAAAGACCTTCCTCTTAAGGCTCACATCTTTGGGCACAGATGCTCTCTCCTCTGGCAACATTCTAAAGGGTTAGGAGCAAGACTTTCCGTAGCTTGGTCCAAAGAGGAGGTTGCAGTGCCAATTATAGACAGACAGGCTGCAGCTTGAGCAAACCAAAGTAAAGGCCAAATAAATAATCTTAATGAGAAGTATTCTGGTAAGACTCAAACAGTCCATCTCCAGTTTCAGAGGAACAGCCGTGTTAGTCTGTATTCGCAAAAAGAAAAGGAGTACTTGTGGCACCTTAGAGACTAACCAATTTATTTGAGCATGAGCTTTCCTGAGCTACAGCTCACTTCATCAGATGTTTACCGTGGAAACTGCAGCAGACTTTATATACACACAGAGAATATGAAACAATACCTCCTCCCACCCCACTGTCCTGCTGGTAATAGCTTATCTAAAGTGATCAACAGGTGGGCCATTTCCAGCACAAATCCAGGTTTTCTCACCCTCCACCCCCCCACACAAATTCACTCTCCTGCTGGTGCTAGCCCATCCAAAGTGACAACTCTTTACATAGTCAAGTCGGGCTATTTCCTGCATAGATCCAGGTTTTCTCACATCCCTCCCACCCCCATACACACACAAACTCACTCTCCTGCTATTGATCACTTTAGATAAGCTATTACCAGCAGGACAGTGGGGTGGGAGGAGGTATTGTTTCATATTCTCTGTGTGTATATAAAGTCTGCTGCAGTTTCCACGGTAAACATCTGATGAAGTGAGCTGTAGCTCACGAAAGCTCATGCTCAAATAAATTGGTTAGTCTCTAAGGTGCCACAAGTACTCCTTTTCTTTTAGTCCATCTCCAGGGATCTTCAAGTAATGGGGTGCCCTGGGAGCCTCTTGGCTCTGTTCTCTCCTAGGCTAGGAGAATAGCGAGGGAGATCATTTCCTTCTCTCCTCTGAGGGTCCTCAATTTACTTATCATTGATATTACTATAGGACCAACAGGCTCCATGTGCCACTGTTGATTCACTGAGCTATTAGCGGACGCTTCTAGATTAAGTTTATTGAAGCTCCATAGAGCTGACTGCCACCGTTCCTGGGAGGCAGCAATCACCTCTATTGTTCTAGCAGAAGGCAAGCTAATGAAACCCCACAAGCTATCTTTCAACAGAATTCAGCTGCTTCTACAAAGTCACAGTTTTGTTTGAAAGAGTGGCTTAGAGAAATTGTATTGAGAAAAAAATCAATATTTTTTTATGATCCGGAAAGGTGAACATTTTATGAAATGGAGTGAGTGTAGACACACGGGCATGCACACACATGCTTGATTCTACATCCAACATGGCTGTAGAAGGCAGCGCAACAAAGCTGGGTTTACAGAGTGGGATGAAAGAGTATATTGTGACTTAAAATTTTCATGCTCCTCTTAACTGAGTGGGTTTCCACTAATTCCAAAAGCCTGAGGAGTCAGAGGAGGAGAGATTTGTGGAATTGAGCAGGATTAAGGAAGCAGCTTTATGGCTCAGGATTACCAGGATGCCAGTGATACATGGCAAAACATTGACAACTGTTTCCTGAATTTTGCTTACATAAAATTTGGTGGGGATGAGAGCTGTAAAAACCTGATCCAGCTGTGGAATTTAAAGGTCTTTATTTATTTATCACTGTCCTTCCAAGCATTTTCTAAAGTATGCTGGTATTGAACAGTGGAACACTTTTCTTGTCCTCAGTCAATTATCTCCCACCATTTTTATTAAATTTGGAGTTTAAATCCAAGATTAAATCCAGATTTGTAGCTGACTCCTTCATATGGATAGGTTTGCAGTTATATAGTACATCTTAATACAGAAATAATTATATAGTCCACAAGAAGTTTCCTAATTTTTAGAAGCATTTGAAGAGAATAGGCAGGTACCCTGTTACATACTGGTGTATTCTTTCAGTATCAATAAGGGAATATGAACATCCTGGTTCTTATCTAAAATAAGGTCTCTTTCTGCCACTTTGACAGTGTAAAGGGACCTTAAAGTGCATGTAATTAGTACATATTTACAAATGAACAGTACATAGTTACATTCATTTTAAGGCTCCTTTTTGGTACCATAGTAGCATAAAGGGACCTCAATGTAAATGAGAATCAGGCCTGAAGACTTTACAAATCACTGACTCATCAGTTTATCGTAACTGTTATACTTGCCCTTCAGAAGAGGTTACCAGTGGGTGAAAAAACCTGCAGGGACTTCTGGACAGTCAAGCATCAACAGAGCAGAGGTCTGGAGTAATCTCTCAGCTCACGGTTGTCTGTAATGGAACCTTGGATGTGGGTCTGTAGAAGATGGCTGCGAATAGCAGTCCTTTGTGCATGAGTTGTGGTGATTATGAAAAGGTGATGGGACCTCAGAAGCACTACAAGGGAAGAAGAATAGCTACATAGACGAAACCCTTAACCACATCTAGCAGGATGTGATTAGTACAGCGCATTTAGAACTTTAAAAAAAGAAACAGAAAAGATCAAGCTAAAACCTAAAGCTAGTAAACGCAAAATTATCTTATTAAAACCTTTCCTTTGCTGCCTGGAGAAGATATACAAAAACCTTGAATAGGATTAAGAAAGGGCATCAAGATGAATGGAGTGCAGCTAAATCTGCTAGGGGTCTTGCAGATGGCATCACTCCCTTTCATGTAAATCCTTTTCGACCTTAAAATAACATTGAGACAGCTCAACATGAGACAGAAAGAAGTGTGGACTCCAGAGGATGAATATGCAGGAGGCAAATATTATAGGTAGGGTGGCCAGATGTCCCATTTTTAAAGGGACAGTCCCATTTTTGGGACTTTTTCTTATATAGGCGCCTATTACCCCCACCTCCATCCCGGTTTTTTACAGTTGCTATCTGGTAACCCTAATTATAGGCGATGCCAAAGAGAATATCTTTTTTGGGGTGGGACTGGATTTCAGGCTGAGGAAAGCACCCTTATTCCAATGTTGCCAACTCTCATGAGTCTAGCAACATTGCATGCTTTTCTTAATGTCCCAGCTCCTGGATTCAGGTGGCTACATGAGAATCTAAGATTATATATTTTTTTAAAATGTAAGTTTCTAGCCTTCCGGGTTGCAGAGGAGAGCTTGAAAATGTGACCCCTAATGACAACAATACAAGAAGATAAATAAAATCTATATTTATTATTTTTAAAAAGATTGATTTCTTTTTTAGCCCCTCTCATTATCTTTGGGAGCCTGACTCATGATTTGTCACTGCCTGGGAGTGGCAATACTCATTTAAACATGTGCTTAAGTGCTGATCTGAATAGGGATGGATGAAAACACTTGTCTAAGTGCTTTTCTGAACCAGGGCCTTAATGAGTATCAGAAACCATCTTAGCAACATGGATTCTCAATGAGCACAGTATAAAAGCGTTGTGTTTATATATATATATGTGTGTGTGTGTGTGTGTGTGTATAAAACCATCAAAATGAATGTGGTCACTTCCCAAGTGGCCACATAATCATATGGTCCTTGCCTGACCATTTCCCCTGTCTGTGTAGATTTCTCCCCCTATTGATCTCATCTTCATTTAGACCCCCATCCTGCATTGCACAATCCCATTGGGGTTGCTGGGCACTGGGTTTGTGGAAGCAGATTTTGAAGTAGTATCAAGGCATTAGCTCTGTAAGCTTGTCTTAGCAGATAATTCAACTTCATTTGCTTTGTGAAGCAAAATGCACATTGGCACTATACTACTACAAGATTAAATAACATTTTTATGACAATTTATTATTTGTATTATCATCGCACCTAGGAGCACTAGTCGTGGACCACGTCCACATTGTGTTAGGAGCTGTACAAACAGAGAACAAAAAGACAGTGCTTCATTTCCATGTAATATGCCATAGTCCCCTTTTATCTCCTTTGTCATATGCTTGCTGCAATAGCTCAGCCTCATACTTTCTTTTTCTGGTTCCCCATTATTATTAAAAATCATGCCACTATTTTTATTATTATTTACTGAACAATGTTGCTGCACTCTGCTATGTATAGAATATCTCAACAGTCGTAGTCCTTCCCCTTGTGGCATTTACAATCTAAGGCCCCAATCCTGCAAACATTTGCTCTTGTACATAACTTTGTACCTGAGAGCAGCTCCTTCTAACTGAATTGGGCCTCTCCCCTGAGTAAAATTATGCAAGTGTTTGCGAGAATGGCACCTTGCTGAGAGACAAATAAAAGGAGTTTAAATGCAAGAGGACATGGAGACATTGCTGGTGAGATCAGCACAGGGGGGTTTTGTGGAAGAAATGTGGTGGAAAGAGAGGACAGAAGAGACTTTGGCACGTGAACAGTGGAAAGGTATTTCAAAGGACAAGGTGTGGCATGAAAGAAAGTACACATCAAGTACCAGATCCACAATAGTACAAAATGAAACTTTCAGACACCTCCTTTGGAACATGCAGATTTTGAAAAATTTTATCTGTACACAGTTGTCAAAAACCCCAGTGACAGCTTTAAATGCAAGGCCTGAATTATTTCCCATTTAGCTCCTAAGAGGGAATATTGACTCATTTGGTTTCTCTTCCCCCACTTCCCACTTCTTTTAGTGTCACTCAGTCACAAGATTCTTAAACACAGCTTGCTACCAAACATTATTTATGCTCCTTTTCCGAGCTGTACCTAATAACTGCTAATTAAGTCTTTTGTAGCCTGACTCTGAACTAATTAGGGTTAATTGAGCCTGTTTGTACATTAGCTACTCCAGCACTTGCCCTGATAATCAGGGGGTTTGGAGCAGATTGAATATGTTGTCATTAGGTAGCCTAGAAATCACATACTCACCAGTTTCTCCATGGCCTTTAGGATTATTCTAATAGCCAACAGGAATCTCCCTGTGCTAACTTCTTTTTATGCCAAAACAATAAGATGGCGGGAATTATGGGTCAGGACTGCTGGCTTAACCTCAGTCCACTTTATGGTGATAGTAGTGACATAAGCACCTAGGCTCAGATTTCCAAAGGTATTTAGGCACCTAAAAATGCAGATATTGTAAAGAGCCTAGTTGCCTAATGAATATTGATTTTCTTTAATCCAGAATATTGTATTTATAGCAGCACCCAGCACTGTGCAGGGGACTGATTAAGTACTGGCTGAGAGGGAAGAATGTCACCTACTGAATCCCTGCCATTATTTACTGCAGCACAATATGTTTTGTTCCCCATTGGAGGGGTCCCATCCCAGTCCTTGGCGCAGTCTGACCATGCCTGGCTTTGTTGAGAGCACCGCCAGAGTTGAACATGATAAAGCAGTCACTCCCATGGCCTCTCTGAAGCGGCCAGTTTTATTTGTGGTTAATGACAGGTAGGATGGTGGGATTCTCATCATGCTATCCAAGACACTTTACATTCATCAGGTTACGGCTGACAATGCAAACCTCTGTCTATAGAAATGATGTTACAGCTGTAATTCTAACCTAAAAGGATCCCCCCTCCCCGTATACTTAGCTGCTGGGAGCATTGCATTTGCAAACTTGGTGCATAGTGTCAGACATACCCTATTGCAAATCACATGTGCTTCAGTGAACGTGTATATGCGTGAAAAGTGGGGGCATTGCTTCATACTGAGATGATGACAGAGGAGATGAACAGTGTAATTCAGGTTTCAGAGTGGTAGCCGTGTTAGTCTGTATCAGCAGAAAGAACAGGAGGACTTGTGGCACCTTAGAGATTAACCAATTTATTTGAGCATGAGCTTTTGTGGGCTACAGCCCACTTCATCAGATGCAGACCAATCGATTAAGTGGGGCTATTATCAGCATGAGAAGTTTTTTTTCTCCTGCTGATAACAGCCCCCTTAAATCGATTGGTCTCGTTAGAGCTGGTACGGCAACCCCCATTTTTTCATGTTCTCTGTGTGTCTATATGTATATATCCTCCTACTGTATTTTCCACGACATGCATCTGATGAAGTGGGTTTTAGCCCACGAAAGCTTATGCTCATATAAATTTGTTCGTCTCTAAGGTGCCACAGTGTAATTCAGGTGTGTTTCATGCAAAGTGAGGATTTTACAGCACTAATGCAGACTCTTCTGTCCCTGTGTGTGATTAGCACCAGCAGAAGGCTCCCTTCCCCTCAGTATTGGGACCATGTAAGTGACAAATATTTTGGATTTCAAACTTTCAATCTTGGTGCTAATGCACATAGAACATACTGTAGCACTCCATTAAGCAGCAGGCTATGTATGAATATTCATTTTCTTGACTTTGTTAGTTACATACATTTGGTGTAAGACAAATCTTCCCTACAATCACTTTAGCCTTTTCCTTTTTTACAATATAGTGTAAGATCCAGCAACACATATTTTTTTATTCCTCCTTTTCTGTTTTCCCTCACTGTTAGAATATGGGATCTGTGACCATATAATAAGGTAAAATGGTAAAAGTCATTCTGCCTTCTGGCACAATCTCATTTTAAAGATCCCGGGCTTCACTCACCACTCCCTCAACACCAGTGTATGTCAGTGTAAATGCATTGATTTGAGTAGTGTTACACTGGTGTGAAATTAGTGTAAGGTGGTTGAGTAGCCTCTCTCTCTCTGTATGGTTCTTTTTATATGTGTGTACATTTGTGCATGCATATATCTAATGCATACACATATATACATTAATTAGGCATTACTTTTTCCTCTCCGTCTATATATAGCACGCACAAGCATATATATATCCACACACACACATATCCATTGGTAGTCAATACAAGCAAAATAAGGCCTAAATCCCAGAGAAGTTAGGATTTCCAAATGAGAAACAGGAACCATAGCTTTAAAATAAGGAAGCAGCTATTAAGATTTATGATCATAATAATAAAGCTGATGTCAGGATTTATTTCATAATGAGCATTTTATGATTCAGGGGAACAGCGATAATGACTGAGAACAAAGTTAAACAAATGGATTTCCATACTAAATTTCCTTCACGCAGAGTGGTATTAGTATGTCCTGGCATACTTACTGCATAATTTCATCTCTTTGTATTCTTACTGCCCCCTTTCTAGAATCTAATTAATATTAATTGTTCAGTTGAATCCTTCTGGTTTGCATGCATGGGGGTGGCTGTTGTTCTGCTGTCTCTGTTCCTGCTAAAAATCACCGCCATGCCACGCTGTCTAAAATGCCTATCTCTCGTTTTCCACTAGCATTCGTGCAGTAGCTGAAAATTGGAGCGCGATGTGGGTGAAGTTTAATAAGATATCAAGAAAGTCAGGCTCTTTTTTAGTGCAATTAAAAGGCTTTTTAGATGGAACTGGGCCACAAACCGGACAGATTGTTCCTCTCCCCCATGTGATCCTGACCTGAGGACATTTTCTGCACTGGGTAATAAGAACATAAGAGTGGCCAGACTGGGTCAGACCAAAGGTCCATCTAGTCCAAGATCCTGTCTTCCAACAGTGGCCAGTGCCAGGTGCCCCAGGGGGAATGAACAGAACAGGTAATCATCAAGTGATCCATCCCCTGTCACCCATTCCGCTCTTCTGGCAAACAGAGACTAGGGACAACATTGCTGCGCATCCTGGCTAATAGCCATTGATGGACCTATCCTCCATGAATTTATCTAGTTCTTTTTTGAGCCCTGTTATAGTCTTGGCCTTCACAACATCCTCTAGCAACAAGTTCCACAGGTTGAATGTGCTTAGTGTGAAAAAATATTTCCTTTTGTTTGTTTTAAATCTGCTGCCTATTAATTTCATTTGGTGACCCCTAGTTCTTGTGTTATGAGAAGGAGTAAATGACACTTCCTTATTTACTTTCTCTTCACCAGTCATGATTTTATAGACCTCAATCATATCCCCCTTTAGTCGTCTCTTTTCCAATCTGAAAAGTCCCAGTTTTATTATTCTCTCCTCCTATGGCATCCGTTCCATACCCCTAATCATTTTTGTTTCCCTTTTCTGAACCTTTTCCAAGTCCAATGTATCTTTTTTGAGATGGGTACCACATCTGTACACAGTATTCAAGATGTGGGCGTACCATGGCTTTATATAGAGGCAATGTGATATTTTCTGTCTTATGATCTATCCTTTTCTTAATGATTCCCAACGTTCTGTCGGCTTTTTTGTCTGCTGCTGCCCAGGGAACTATCCATAATGACTCCAAGATCTCTTTCTTGAGTGGTAACAGCTAATTTAGATCCCATCATTTTATATGTATAGTTGGGATTATTTTTTCCAATGATCATTATTTACATTTATCAACATTGAATTTCATCTGCCACTTTGTTGCCCAGTCACCCAGTTTTGTGAGATCCTTTTGTAGCTCTTCTCAGTCTGCTTCAGACTTAACTATCTTGAGTAGTTTTGTATCATGTGCAAATTTTGCCACCTCAATATTTACCCCCTTTTCCAGATCATTTATGAATAAGTTGAATAGGACTGGTTCCAGTACAGACCTCTAGGCTACACCACTATTTACCTCTCTCCATTCTGAAAACTGACGATTTATTCCTACCCTTTGTTTCTTATCTTTTAACCAGTTACCAATCCATGAGAGAACCTTCCCTCTTATCTATTCACTATATTCACTGGATCCCCCTTGTCCACATGCTTCTTGACCCCTCAAAGAATTCTAGTAGATTGGTGAGGCATGATTTCCCTTTACAAAAAACATGTTGACTATTCCCCAACAAATTATGTTCATCTATGTGTCTGTCAATTTTGTTCTTTACTATAGTTTCAACCAGTTTACCCGGTACTGAAGTTAGGCTTACCAGCCTGTAATTGCCAGGATCACCTCTGGAGCCCTTTTGAAAAATTGGCGTCACATTAGCTATCTTCCAGTCATTTGGTACAGAAGATGATTTAAATGATAGGTTACGAACCACAGTTAGTAGTCCTGCAATTCCACATTTGAGTTCCTTCAGAACTCTTGGGTGATACCATCTGGTCCTGGTGACTTATTACTGTTTAGTTTATCAATTTGTTCCAATGACACCTCAATCTGGGACGGTTCCTCAGATCTGTCACCTAAAAAGAATGGCTCGGGTTTAGGAAACTCCCTCACATCCTCAGCAGTTAAGACCAATAAAAATAATTCACTTAGTTTCTCTGCAATGGCCTTATCATCCTTGATTGCTCCTTTAGCATCTCGATTGTCCAGTGGCCCCATTGGTTGTTTAGCAGACTTCCTGCTTCTAGTGTACTTAAAAAAAAAATTGCTATTACTTTTGGAGTCTTTGGCGAGCTGTTCTTCAAATTCTTTATTGGCCTTCCTAATTGTACTTTTACATTTCATTTGCCAGAGTTTATGATCCTTTCTATTTTCCTCACTAGGATTTAACTTCCACTTTTTAAAGGATGCCTTTTTGCCTCTCGCTGCTTCTTTTACTTTGTTTAGACACGGTGGCTCTTTTTTGGTTCTCTTAGTATGTTTTTTAATTTGGGGTATACATTTAAGTTGAGTTTCTATTATGGTATCTTTAACAAATTTCCATGCAGCTTGCAGGGATTTTACTTTTGGTGCTCTACCTTTTAATTTCTGTTTAACTAACCTCCTCATTTCTGAAATTAAATGCTACAGTGCTGGGCCGCCTTGGTGTTGTCCCTGCTACAGGGATGTTAAATTTAATTATATTATGGTCACTATTACCAAGCTGTCCAGGTCTTGGACCTAATCTTGGACCTGATCCTGTTCTCCACTTAGGACTAAATCAAGAATTGCCTCTCCTCCTATGGGTTCCAGGACTAACTGCAGCAAAAAGCAGTCATTTAAGATGTCAAGAAACTTTATCTCTGCATCCCTTCCTGAGGTGACATGTATCCAGTTGATAAGGGGATAGCTGAAATCCCCCATTATTACTGAGTTTTTTTAAATTTTAGTAGCCTCTGTAGTTTTCCTGAGCATTTCACAGTCACTATCACCATCCTAGGCATGTGGTCAGTAATATATCCCTACTGCTATATTCTCACTATTCAAGCATGGACTTACTATCCATAGAGATTCTATGGTACAGTTTGGTTCATTTGAGATTTTTACTTCATTTGATTCTACGCTTTCTTTCACATATAGTGCCCCTCCTCCAAGGGTGAAAGGAAGCCGGTATGGACCAGAACTGGGTACCGGTAAGAAGTGGCTGCCGGTACCGGCCCGTACACAGCTGATATTAAAGTGGTGCTGTGGCAGAGCTTTAACATCGCTGCCCCTTTTGCACCCCACCGTTGGTGGCCCTGCCGGTAGGGACCCTACCAGCAAGGCTGCCAATGGGCGTATAAAAGGGGGAGCTGCCCCGGGGCTCCGCAGCGATTTAAAATGGCCGGGGGCTCCCAGTCGCCACCGCTGCTGTCACAGCAGTGGCTGGAGCCCCAGGCCCTTTTAAATAGCTGCCGGAGCCCCAGGTGGCGCAGGCCAGACAGTGCAGATGAGCGGGCTGGGGGAGGCTGACCCCCAGTTCTGCCTGAGGCCCCATCCCTTCCGCCCAAGGCCTCGCCCCTTCCAGGGGCTCTGAGCTGGACCCCCAAATCTGTAAGTATTTTATCTTACTTTCACCCCCTGCACTCCCCCGCCAGCACAACCTGTTCTGTCCTTCCGATATATTTTGTACCCTGATATTACTGTGTCCCGTTGATTATCCTCATTCCACCAAGTTTCTGTGATGCCTGTTCTATCAATATCCTCATTTAATAAGAGGCAGTCACGTTCACCCATCTTGTTATTTAGACTCCTAGCACTGGTATAGAAGCATTTTAAAAACATGACACTTTTTAGCTGCCTGCGGTTACATGATGTAACTGAATGGGACTTTTTTTTTTAATTTGACTCTTTTTCATGAGATCCTACCTGTATTTTATCATCTTCCATCCTCTCCTCCTTATTAGGACCTAGGGAATCTCCATTTATAGACTCTTCTGTAAGGGATGTCTGAACCACTTGCTCTTCTGCACCTGTTGGCTTTCCCCCAGCCCTTAGTTTAAAAACTGTTCTACAACCTTTTCAATTTTAAGCGCCAGCAATCTGGTTCCATTTTGGTTTAGGTGGAGCCCGTCCTTCCTGTATAGGCTCCCCCTTTCACAAAAGTTTCCCCAGTTTCTAATAAATCTAAACCCCTCCTCCCTACACCATCGTCTCATCCACGCATTGAGACCCTGCAGTTCTGCCTGTCTGACTGGCTTTGCGCCTGGAACTGGAAGCATTTCAGAGAATGCTACCATGGAGGGCCTGGACTTCAGTCTCTTACCTAGCAGCCTAAATTGGGCCTCCAGGATCTCTCTCCTATCCTTCCCTACGTCATTGGTACCTACATGTACCACGACCACCGGCTCCTCCCCAGCACTGTACATGAGTCTATCTAGACTTCTCGAGAGATCCGCAACCTTTGCACCAGGCAGGCAAGTCACCATGTGGTTCCCCGGTCATCACAAACCTATGTTTTTAATGATCGAATCGCCCATTACTAATACCTGTCTCTTCCTAATAACTGGAGTTCCCTCCCCTGGAGAGGTATCCTCAGTGCAAGAGGATACCACATCATCATCTAGGAGGAGGGTCCCAACTATGGGATTGTTTCCCCTGCTCCAGTTGGATGTTCTCCTTCCCTGAGGCTTTCATCCTCCTCAACAGCACAGAGGCTGTCAGACCGGGGGTGGGACCGTTCTACTGTGTCCCGGAAAGTCTCATCTAGGTACCTCTCTGTCTCCCTCAGCTCCTCCAGCTCAGCCACTCTGGTCTCCAAAGCCTGTACCCGGTCTCTGAGGGCCAGGAGCTCCTTGCACCGAATGCACACATACGCCACCCACCCACAGGGCAGGTAATCAGACATGCTGCCTTGGGTGCAATAAACTGGATATCCCCCACTCTGTTGCTGGACTTCTGCCTGCATTCTCTTTTTACTCCTGCCACTGGTTCCTTTGTTGTTGTTTTGTTTTTAACAGGCGGTGTTTTTTAGCTTAAGTTTAAAGAAGTTTAAGGAATGTTGAGTGTATATAGCCCCCCTCCTCACACTCCTCCTGTAAACTCCCTCGCAAAACTCCCCTGTTCGCTAGCTCCTCTGGTCGCTTAGGAGTGGGCTTTTTAAAGCCCTGGTCTTCCTGAGTAGCCCCACCCGTTGGCTAAGGGTTGATGGGTGCTAAAGGGCTTAGGATCAAAGCCTCATTAAGAAGCTCTCAGCCTTGCCTAGCAGGCCGCTAGGCTCAGCACCCATGTGGTCAGCACACAGTCCCTCAAACAAACAGACCACACGATATATTTCAGTCCAGCAGCAAGCACACTGCAACAAACACAAACACACAGAGAACAGACAACAAACTTACCCCAAGGTTCACGTAATTGCTCCTCCTTCACCTGGAGAAGTCCCTCGCAAAACTCCCCTGTGAGCAACTCCGGTTCGCCAGCTCAGACTGTTCATGATAATAAGCACAGTGTTGGCAAATAACCTCACTGGGTCATTCCTGTCTAGAAATGGGTGGACTAATGCTAAGCAAATAAACTGACCTTCCATCCTAACGAAGCCAGGCAAGTACTGAAAAGCTTGTGAGCATGCTATTGCACGGTCCCCATAGCCTGTTCAGCTCTTCTCCTCTTTGCAGAGATTCCCAACAAGCGTGTCAGTTATGACGGTTGTTTTTAGGTAATAGGTAGGTTCCTACCTTGGAACTTACATAGATCCCCACAGTTCATTCCGCACAGGCCACTGAACCACCAACATAGAATGTATTTGAACGGGTGAACAAAGGGAAAAGACTCCATATCCCACTGGCACAAACAAGGGGCATTTGCTCCAAGGTTTCCTCAAGAGAGAAGAGTTTTCAAGTGTGGACAGAGTTCTGCTGGAGGAAAAGGCTGTGGATTCTGGCATAGCCCAAGGCTGAATCAAACTCACCAAATAATCTTTCCATCTAGCTACTCAAGATAATCTATATAAGGTATCTATCCATCTTCATACATATAGCCCTACCTACCTGCTTACCTATGTAAGCTATTTCCATACATATTTTTTTATCTATCCATCCATCCGCTCAATGGTCATATCCTTAAAATATATTTTCCATCCCCTTTAGATTTTAACCTCACCAGGACTAGGACCTTGCTTCCTTTTTCTGTTTGGAGACCACCTAGGGCACTTGGTCATTACCTGAAATATGTAATCATAATGAGAATTTGTGACTACAACGTTATTTGCCAGCACTGACAAATTATTAATATTTTAAAACAGTTATGCATAGTGTAACAAAAAGGAAATGTCATCTGGAATGGTTCATTATGTAAATGAAGCTTCAACATTATATTTTTTATGGAAATCAATATCCTATATGTATTACCCAACTGCAAGCCTAAAATTGATGCCACATCAATTAGAAAACATAACTGATAAAATCTTGATGAACGCTATAACAATGCATCTAAGTTACTAATACTCTGATTAAACAAGGTGATATACGGTGAGGAGGAAAGCTAACTTCTCTGGCTTCTCCTGAATGCTGGTCATGCTCCGTCTTATCCTAACATGCCCCAAAACAATGGATGGAAAGTAAACAGACAAGCTGTTTATGACACTTCCTATTTCAGTAAACACACTGCTGGAGGGTGGAGGAAGGATCTGGGCTTCTGTCCTGAAAGTTAAATATCAAATCCTGGGAAGCTCACGTTACTGAATGTGGCAACACTTCAAATGTTGCAATCAATGTAATGTTTAGCCAGGCAGGAGGCTGGAAGGGAAGCAGAATTCATTATTGGATGCTGGACTTTTAATTCAGTCACCGTCCGCTCTCCTCTCCTACTGCCATGCATATACGTTTCTATCTAAATGTCTCAGGCTTTAAGGAGGCACATGACTGAATTGCAGGAGTAGAATAAAAATTTCCTGTGAAAGGCAAAAAGGACAACACTTTGCCTTTCTCTTGGATATTTCCTCTGATGATCTTAAAGCACTTTGCATCTGTCAAAAGGGTATCATTATTAGACCCACTGTACAGATGGGAAAACTGAGGACAGAAAGGGGCAGATAATTGCCTGAGGTCACATAGTGACAGATTCTCAGTTCCTTGCTCTAACTAGCAGTCGACACACGCTCTCTGTCAATCCCAAGAATGTTCTTTCAACTTTTGAAACCCCCTGTCCCATTTGAAGTTCACCTATTGCTATTCTTAATGTTGTTTACAAGCCTTAAATGAAGCCTGATATTGAGGCATGCAATATTAAATGAGAAACCAAGCTGCTTTCTGCAGAGAGCAATTTAATTGCTGTTTCAGCTGTAACAAGTATGGAGAGAAAAATCAAGTAACTGCTTTCATTGCCATTCCAGCCACATTTTATAAACGTTTCTATTTTCAGTATAAGTTTGTTTACATTAGAAATCAAGGAGCTAGACCTGATGCTAGTGAGTTCATTTACTCATCCCAGTACCGTTGCATTGAGAACAACTCGTTTGCTATTTGCATAGGCATCAAGACAAAGTTCTGGCAAATGCAAAAAGCAGCCAGTTTGGGGATTGTATAACCCAGGACTGCTCAGAACACTTTTCACTGATTTGATTCCTAACCACGCTGGCAATGAATAGATGTTGCTGTTTCAATTCGGGGTGAGATTTCAATTTGGTAGGAATTTTGCCTGTGAAAGGTAGGGTTGCCAATTTTAGTTGGACATATTCCTGGAGGTTTCATCAAATGACATAATCTTTAATTGAAGATCACTCTTTAATTCCTGGAGACTCCAGGATAATCCTGGAGGGTGGGCAACCCAAGTAAAAGGACTAAATGAAATTGAAATTGAAGAAGGACGTCAGGATCGGACCCTGTAGGGTTGGATCTGACCCTTGTAGGAAATTAAATGGTGATCTCAGCCTATTTCCTAAAGAGCAGGTTTCCACATTACAAAACCACCACTGAAGCTGGCTCTACTTGATGCTTTTAGCCAAAGCTTGCATGAGACTGAACACTGCTCTGGCTCCTGACAGGGGTCACTCCAGGAAGTGGGTGAAGTGCAGTGGTAGTGACACCTGCATTTCGGAAGGTAGAAGGTTGTGAGAGGAACTTTCCCTGCTGCTGCCTATGCTGTCCAGTTCTGGAGGAGACCAGAAGACTTCTGTTTCCAGAATTAGGAAGGTACCTTTCACCAGCATGAAATTCACTTAAAAGAAAAAAAATGTGTGTGCGGGGGGAAACGCCTGAAGCTACAATGACACCCCTCAGCTGCTGGCAGTATGTTGTGATTCTCACTCAGACTATACAAAGGAAGAGAAACAAAGACTTGCATCATGTGTTCACTGGCTTAAAATATGTTGATGGTTGTGAGACATAAAGACTGTCTCTCCCTGGGGAAACCATGAGAGAAAGACCAGGCCTCCCACGACAGATGTTGGTCACGTTGCTCAGTGCACTACTGGAAGGTGCTCAGACGCCCCCATGGTGAGGGTGGGGTACGAACCAGAAAAGAATAGAATAATCCTGTCACACTGCTCATCAGGGTTGCCTAAGACGATGACACCCTCCACGTGGATGCTGGGGACAGACCATTTTGAATGATGAGTTCTAAATTGTGGAATTTATTCCCACCGGCAACAAGGAAGAATCACCATTTCTAGGATGGTTAAGCCACAATGGAAGGGACATCTCTTTGTGAAGGCTTTCCAAAATTGATACAGTAGAGAGAACAGCCGTGCTGTGCCTTCTAGGGGAGGAAGCGGGAAGGAATATGAATGAATCCAGCTCGACAGCAGATTCTGTTAAACTACATTTTTTCTCCTGGGGATCCCAAAATATTGTTTTCAGTACCCAGGAATCACAGTAATTGGCAAGAAGGGGGTGCTAAGCAGTTGAAGTTAAAACAGAAACAAAGACAAGGAGTTTCAGATGGCACTTTCTTTTGGCTGCGTTGAAAGAAAATTGATTTTTCTTCTGAAGGAATTATCTGTTGGCCAGCTAAGAATATCCATTTATCTGGGTCAGGCTGGGTCCATACTGCATTATGCCCTGTGGGGAGCCGGGGGGAACAATACAACTAGTAGCACTGATACAAGTGCGCACAGTTCCCTACTGCCCATCCATCGCAAGACTCTTTTGCGTCGATGTTGTTAATGTATTGTGTGGGGTCCTTGAAGCAAAAATGAAATAAGTTTATTAAGGAGTGGCAAAGCAGCTCTCACCGGTGTGTGTGCACAGCCGATCGATACAGTGGGATGCTTTGTAAAATAGGCTATAGCCTTCACAGCATGCCCATCTTCTCTTCTTTTTTTCACTTTAACTTCTACTAAAGGTCAGGAACTATATTTATCACAACCAAACATACACTGGAGAGGGGAGGCGAGCTTCTTTTTACAACGTTGTTCTGAAGTGGGGACAAAATCTATTTACTTGTGTTTCTTGATTATCGGAGCGAAAATCTATAAACATTAAAAAAAATATTTTCCACTTCTCTGGAGCCTTTTATCCAAGGGTCTCAAAGTACTTTACTGACCCTGATAAATTCTGTCCTGGGGATGAGCAATCCAATTGCTCTGCGGAAGGGAAAGTGACTCATTGGAGGTGAGGGGGTTGTCAGGACTCACATTTTCAAAAGCAGCATCTAATTTTCGGTACATCCCACTTTTAGGTGCAGAATTTCAGGTGTATAGGGCCTGATTTTCAGAGGTGCTCTGGACTCCTGAGTCCAAGCAGAGTTAACCAGGCAGCTAAAGGAAAAACTGAGCCTTCAAATATATTGTGAGATCAAAACATTTTTAAAGTGTTGTAAAAAATGAAATTAGATTAAACTGCGGAAATATCACCTCCCAAGAAAGCCCATGAAATAGACACTCAAATCAAAATCTGTAAAGCCACCACCTTATCTCCTTCAAGTACTCCTTATAACTCATCTCTGCCATAATGCTTACAGGAAACTGTCATCTGACGATGGCTAGGCAGGTGGTGAGATGTGATTACTGGGGTTACTGCTACTGATGGGCTAGGAGCTGTGCACACAGCTAGTCTATGCTAAAGCATCCCATTAGTTGATTACCCTGTACTCCTTTTCCCCCTTACCCACTTGTTTGTTTCATCCATCTTTGCCAGGCTTGTTTATTTAGAATGTATGCTCTTTGGGGCAGGAAGTGTCTCTTACTATGCTGTTCCTGAACTGAAACCTTTGTTTGTTTCATCCAACAAAGAAAAGAGCACTTAGGAACTACTAGGTTAATGTAAAAAGTATAGAATTATAATAACAAACTATAACTCATTTATTGCACAGCGGCTATAAGGGGCAAATTAATTTGTTTATCAATCCGGAGCCAGTTCTGAACACTGACTTATATAGAGGTTAAAGGCTCTGTATTCCCTTCCCAATACCCTTAGCCAACCATTCCCCGCTACTAAAGAATAATTTAAGATTTGCATCTATTTGGATTAAGTATTTTGGTTTGCTTCTAAAACTCCTCACCCTTTGGGAGATGGGGGAAATTGTCATCAGTTGTTGCATAGATATTTAAATTAAGCTTTTTCAGAAAACTAAAGATCGAAAACAAAATCCCATAGATGTGGAATTAATTGTTGGATCTGCATCGAATCACCAAGAGACCTGATTTTATTTCTGTGTCACAGCCAAAAGTACTTCATCAGTAGGAATTCATGTGGAGGAAAACCAAGCATGTCCCACTTATTTTGTGTTCAGTATGCCTGAGATGTTTAATTATTTTGTGATTAATTCATTTAACATTTAACTCGTCAAGGACTTTAACGTATTCAGCGCGGCATGGTTTGCCACCTATACACACCTTCAGCTCTTATTTAAATCCACCTTGTGGTTTTTACCTGCAGCTGTTGTGAATGAATTAGCTTTTCAATTCTAAGCTACCTTCATTACCCTGAAGAAATGCATGGATACACACTGGAGCCTGAGATGATCTGAGACATCTGTGGTTAAATTTAATGTAACATAACCCACATTTTCAAGGATAAAATATCCTTTTGGTTAAAGGGTTGGGGTTGGTTAAAACATATGTCAGGCATTAATCGTTTGGAAACATTTTTTTCTTTATTGTGCATTTTTAATGTGAGTTTAATATATGCTGAAAGGTGGTAAATTAACATATGTAGAGACTAAAACCCGCAAATTAGCCAAAATATACACACAGGAATAATGCAGAGACAGCAGCAGTACAAACCACTCCTGACTCTCTTTTCAGTATATACTGGCCCTGACCAAGAGACACCAAAGGATGTGAGATCTCTTCCATTCACCCTTCAGCCACTCTGTTGAGACTGCCAGCTACCTTGCTAAGTTGCCATGGCTGCTCTTATTTATTTGTATTGTGGTACCACCTAGGAGCCCCAGTCATGGACCAATCTAATTAACAAAGTCCCTAGTGACAATTAGGTGGTGTTGTTTCCTTCTGGGGATATTTGCCTGCCCTTGGAACTAGATGGAGAACCATCATAGGCTATCAAAGAGCCATCAAGTTGGGACTACTTTAAATCACTGCTGATCGGGGTTGGGTTGAAATCAAAAAGAGGGTCTATCGCCCATCACCGACTCTTACATTTTTACATGCTAACATAATATTAGTGCTTGTGGTAGATTATAAATTCCTTACCCAATCTGTCCCCTATTATTATTATTTTTGGTAATGTGCTGACACTCAGGGACCTTAAATATTCTTGGGACCGATTGTGCTAGGTGCTATAAAGACATATAGGTTAAGGAGACACAGTATAATCTTGCACCAAGTGATGGTTCTCATTTGTAAATGCCTCAGCAATTAACCTACTCCAACAAGTACAAGCAGCTAGAGCATGTGAGGAATCTTGTTATTTGACTGTATTCATTATGATCATAATGTGGGCACAATATTTACGATGATCTGTTTTATACCTTACTCTACTATGGATGACAGGACTGCTCAGGGCTTTGGGAATGGGCTAAAGAGGCTTTCACGGTAGGCTACAGGTAGATAGCAACTACCAGCTTTCAACTAAAATGTCAACCCAGTGAAAGATTAGTCATCGGCAGCTTGGTGATCTGTTTGAAAAGAGCTGATGGGTCTTAGTCTAGTCCACAAAATTGTCTATATGATAAAAATGTTGTTGGTAGCCTCAGTAGAGGGGCCTGGAGACTTAATTCCAAGGTGATTCATCTAGTTCAGGGCTGATGCACATTGAAAGGGTACTGGATTGCACTGAGGTCACCAATTCTGTTCTTCTTTGGACTCCAGTCTCCAGAGCTATCAGTCAAATAACTCTGAGGAACAACACATTTTACAGACATGTAAACACAGACAAAATCAGCATTCATAAATTTTAAAAAAAGCAGAAATTAAATCAGCAACTTCTGACAATACAAATCTGAACATTACTGAATAAAAATATATGTCCCTTTTCAGCATAACCAGCCAGGCATACCTATGTCAAGATAACCCCTGTAGGCCTTGTTTGGAATTATGAATACTCACAAATACTCGGTTGCTAATTGCTAAGAGCAATTCTGCAAAGTATCCCTTAATACCTTGCATAATATGTATCATTAGTGTGAATTATTCTTCTTTATTTATTAAGGCTAAAATGTATATAGTTTAAGGTCTTGGCTTGTTTTCCAACTGGATTTCTAGGGAAGAAATTTATACCACAAGACACCATTAAGATTATGAGACAAATTAAGACTATCAAAGATATGATGCCTGAGTAAAGAAATCAGGCCTCACTTTTGAGACCCAGACATAACCGAGAGCAGGAGGAAGGTATGCAGAGAGAGCCTAAGAATTGCACGCCATGTTGCTTCCAACTTTAGACACCTTCTTCTGATTTTCGGTTTATTTCAGCATTCATTTCAAAATTGCCCTTTGATTTCTTAATACCCCTGGACTCACGGCAGCCCAGCTCTGAGACAGTTGTTGCTTTTTAGTGCCTTCTGAGCTCCCTTTGCATCTCTAGCACCACCCACTTTCCCCTCACTTCTCAAAGGCTTACCACTGATGCCACAACAGCTTTGTCCTCTGCAGCCTCCCTTAGCCTTGCATCTCTTCATCAGCTCGCCGGATTTTCTGTTGCCCAGCATTTTATGTCATCACTTACACCAGCACAAGATGAGTGATAAAGGGCCTGCCTCTAAAGCCAATTTACACGACTCAGTGTAAAGGGGCCTTAAAGCAGATGTGAATTATATTACACGTACACTGCCAGAGTGGCGTAAAGGGACCTCATTGTAAATGAGACTTGCATTTTACACTCATTTTGCATTAGTTTAAATCACTACGGAAGGTGCAGGGCAATGGAGCGTCAGGCCCGCTTTCTTCTCAAGTCTCATCTCAGAACAAATCTTTCTGCTTTCTGCAGTTATTATTGTTGTTAATTTTAACTCTGTCATCTGTACCACAATAAAGTGCTGTGTGCACAGAGTGCATGCAAAGGGCTAGAGAAAGTCAAGAAGCATTTGTAATGAAGTCTGCAAAGCCAACAGACATTCAGAATGAGGAGAGATATCTTCAGTGAAAATTTTATAATCAGGAAGGGCTGTGCTACAGAAATTACCATAAAGGCAGAGCTTAGCAGCGCCAAATGCTGTCAGCTCAAAGTCTCGCAAAGCAGCATGCCAAGGCACAAACAGAAACCACAGGATATCTTTACATTTATTGGGGGCTCATTAATGAGGGTGCAGCTGTCCACTTAATTTGTGGAGGTTGGCATCTATTTTTTTTAACCTCTCTTTTCATGATCCATGTCAACTATGTGAAGATTTTCATAGGTATCTTTTTCTAAAAGGAGGTGTTACTGGGTTATGCCTCCCTGTGTAGCATCCCCCATGATTCTGAGTTGGATTGCAGGAAACACTGTCTGTTATCTTCTGCATCCAGAGAAATCTGGCAGCTAGCACTTTTGCCAATGTCCATTAATGCCTAGCAGTTGCTGCCTGCAATATTCACACATGGTGTCTTGCAGCAATACCCCACCCCAGACCTTAGCACTGGGGTAGTAGGTGTGAAAGTCTGCACCCCACTGTGCCCAGAAGTTGGAGGCCCAGCTTGGAGGTATTTCAGTGGTGTTGGTGCAATGTTAGACGTAGCTGGTCTTTCTAAATCTTTCCCTTCGTGAGCCCAGAGAACTACATTTTGTATACCACTCGTTAGCTGTGCAAACCTGCACGCACACCGCAATTCAGCGATTACACTACCAGAATAGACAAACGGGCCATTAAGTCACTTGTGTGGTACCTCCGAGCAGCATGTCCTAGCACAGGGGTTCTCAAACTTCATTGCATCGTGACCCCCCTCTGACCACAAAAATTAGTACACAACCCCAAGGAGGGAGGACTGAAGCCTGAGCCCTCCCAAGCCCCGCTGTCCCAGGCAGGAGGCCCAAAGCCAAAGAGCTTCAGCCCTGGGCAGGAGGCCTGTAACCTGAGCCTCACTGCCCTTTGGGCTTCAGCTTTGGCCCCAGGCGGTAGGGCTCGGGCTTCAGTCCCGGGCCCCAGCAAGTCTAAGCCAGCCTTGGTGACCCCATTTTAATGCCTTGGTGACCACTTTGGGGTCTCAACCCACAGTTTGAGAACCACTACCCTAGAGGAAGACATAAACCCCACCAACATCCCTTCCCTAAGTGAAACTGAGGATCTGACTGAGTGTCCTACTGTGGCTCCTCTCACAGGGGATATCTGCAGCTTTAAGTGAGGAACTAGCCCTTGGGTGGAAAACTTCCAACTGCCATGTGTGGGTTTTCTGGCAGGAATCTATGCACTGAGCCCTGCCAAAATTGGTTGAGGTATGTGTGTGTATATACTGGGCCAATTTTGGAAGGCTTTATAGCAGCTAGGGATGAGGATAACGATTGATTGAAGAATAGGAAGGATGTATACATTTTGCATAATAATACCTAGCTCTACCGTAGCACTTTTCATCAGCAGATCTCAAAGATCTTTAATGGAGGAAGTCAGCAGCATTTTTAGAGCTGGTTGGGAATTTTTCAACAAAATTATTTTTTTAAAATGCTGATTCATCAAAAGCAGAACTGCTTTGACAAATTTCCTGACTTCGAAATACGTTTTTGAAATTGTCAGAAGTCCCATTTTTGACATTTTTAAAACATAAAGGTTTGTTCTTCAGTTTGAAATTACTTTTTGTTTTAACTAAATCTATATTTTAAAAAAAGTCAAAATCAAAATTAAATACTTCAAAATTATCAAAACAATTTGTTTTATTAACCATTTTGATTAATATTGACTTTTGTTTCAGTTTGAGAAAATTTTCAAATTTTCAAATTTTTTATCCTGATTTGGAATGGGAATTTTTTTCAAAATCTCAAAAATTCTCATGGGACAGAAAAAATGTTTCCCATCTAGCCCTAAACATTATTTTTGTTTTACAGATGAGGAAATTGAGGCACAAGAAAGGGAAGTGACTTTCCCAAGGTAACTTAGCAAACCAGTGGCAGAGCCCAGTTCGTCTATTCCCAGCCAATTCACCAGTCTTCTGCTAATTTGCATCTGTGTTTTTTGCTCACCAAATGAGTTGGAGGCACAAATCCATGTGCATGAACATAGTTTTTGTGCTGCCATACAGTGAGAAAGGCAAGTCTCCCAGATTCTGGTTTTGTTCAGATGAGGGTGATAGTTCCATCCCTAATACAGATACAAATATCTTCTCTCCTGAAGTATGGTATTGTATTTATTTATAAGATGTCGATAAATTAATACTGGACTCATGTCTCAGAAACACACACTCTTGGCCATCTGTCTATCAGTCTAAAATGCTGGATTGGTGGGGAAAGGTTTATAATTACCGCAGTCATAAAGTTTAATAAAATGTTTTGATTCCATTAGCCAATTTAATTTAGATGATAAACTGCCAGGAAATGACAGCTTTAATAAATCCTTATTAAAAAGGTTCTGGGAGCCACCAGCTGTGAAGGAATAGTACTGTGTTTCCTAGTAAATGGTGGAGAGGGATACCTTGTTCTTTGAACATCTCAGATGTATAGGCACTCAGATACTATGGTAATATGCATGGCATAAGAAACTAGACAGAAAGTTCTGCTGTGTAATATCGAAAAACAAGACATGAGGTGCTAGAAGCAAAGGAATCAGAAAACCATTCTCCTGTCCTGACAGTGGCCAGTATTAGATGTTCCAGAGAAAGGTGAAAGAAAAACCCTATAAATGGCTATTATAGAATAATCAGCCGCTTGGGAATTAGTGGTTGGCTTTTGCTCTGAAGCATAAGGGCTTATATCCCTGTTTCAGAGTAGCAGCCGTGTTAGTCTGTATTCACAAAAAGAAAAGGAGGACTTGTGGCACCTTAGAGACTAACCAATTTATTTGAGCATAAGCTTTCGTGAGCTACAGCTCACTTCATCGGATTCATCCCTGTTGTTTCCGGATCATGTGATGTAATTGTCCCTGATCTCATTATACTTATAAATCTGCAACACTTTTTTATGTAATGCTGCTTAGCTCTTGACTTAAGTGATATCTTGTGGCAGTGAGTTCCACGGATTGTGTTGTGCAAACAAGTATTTATCTTTGTTCGGGTTAAAATTTTTGTTTTTCAACTTCATTAAATGTTTCCTTGCTCTTGTGTGATAAGCAAGTGTAAATAGGAGCGAGTGATCTAATTCCTTTATACCATTCACTATGCTCCCTCTGTCATGCCCCCTTTTTCTACTTCTCTTCTCTAAATGAATCACAGTCTTTTCAACAAAAAGAAAAGGAGTACTTGTGGCACCTTAGAGACTAACCAATTTATTTGAGCATAAGCTTTCGTGAGCTACAGCTCACTTATCCGATGAAGTGAGCTGTAGCTCACGAAAGCTTATGCTCAGATAAATTGGTTAGTCTCTAAGATGCCACAAGTACTCCTTTTCTTTTTGCGAATACAGACTAACACGGCTGTTACTCTGAAACCAGTCTTTTCAACGTTTCCTCATACAGAAGTCTCCCCAGTACTCTGATCATTTCCATCCCCTGTCTCTGGACATCTCTTCTATAGCTTTTCTTTAAGGTAGAGTGGCCGTATCTGAACACAGTGTTCCAGGTGAGGGTGCCTGACCACTATATTGTCACTACTATTTTCTAGGCCTTTCTTTACATCTAGGAATAGAGGCTCAATAACGAAATGGTGTTTGGAACTCATAAAGAGTGACACTCATCCTCATTTCTTGATTTAAGACCTGATTCAATGAGGCATTAAGCAACATGTTTAACTTTAAGCGTGTGAGTCGTCCCATCTACTTCAATAGGACCGCATCTGCTTAGGGAGAAGCTTGAATACTTTGTTGAAGTAGGGCCTTATATTCAGGACTTTTAAAATTATAGCTGCTGCCAAGGTAAGCAAAGCTTGCCACTTCTGGTCAGCTCTACTCCCAGGAAGTAGAATCTAGTTCTTTTCACGCTATCTTAGATAGTCAAATTGATCCAGTGAAAAAACTACAGTGAGAAATATGTTCTGCTTTTTCGCCATTGACTCAATTAATCATAGAAACTTGTTTCTTTTAATTAGCTTCCATCCCCTGTTCCCTCCAGATGAAAATCATTATTGGCTGCAAAGTGCTCTGGTTCCTGGAAACATTCTGATGTGCATCAAGTCAGCTGGGAGCTTCAGAGAAATCCAGTTGCCAACATGTTCCAGAAAGTTGAGTACAGCCTTAGGTTTGTCTTCCATTCTGGTGCCAAAGAATGGAGATAATGAATGGGCGACTTCATTAACTTTTAAGCCCCTGTAGCTGGAGGTTCACAGTCTTTGTGAAAGGATGTGGTCTGCTCTGAATTTGTTGCAGTGGCTGCCAAGCACCTTCCCCATTGAAATGAAAACTCTGCTTGGGTCTAGATAATTGCCACAGAAGCCTGCCAAGCCCCGACATCCTCCTCTGTGGACCAGCTCTGTGGGGTTTGAAATTTACATTTATAACCATTTGCTTTCAATAGAACTGTCTTATGGGCCAAATCTCAGACACACAACCTTGGGGTTACACTTGGCTGCAGCCTGAGGTGTGACTGCCACAGCTGTAAAAGAAAATCAATGTTTTCAGCTGCTTCTTTGCACTCAGAAATAGTTTGAGCTTCATTCTCCATTCCCTTGTACTTTTTTTGCAGCCATTTACACCCATACAAAGTGAGTGTAAATCATGACTCTTCTGATTTATTAGTATTTCAAATCTACTTGGCATGTAAATGGCTGCACAAGGTGCAGCACACTGGAAAATCAGGCCCTTCATGTTTAAATTTAAGCTATACTATGTGGCAGGAGGCTGAACATTACGTAAGAAGCTATTGTTCTTGTATTTCTTGCCCAGACCAGTAGCGACTGACCTAGAAAATTCACAGGCAAACTTCTCTAGGAGCCTCACTTCTAGGGACGTTACTGTGTTGTACCAATAAAATAAAAACCAGCAGGATCTTATTAAAAGGGAAAAGGGAAAAATACCACATTTATTGTGAATACAGAAAGAATCATAGTAAGCAGTTAGTTATAGTTATAACATTCCATTCAGTCTCATATTTATTCACACATTCATTCATACAAACACACACACACACATACATACACACACACAGAGGTTCTGCAAGGTTGTTATCATAGTTACCAGCCTTAGAGTTGCTCATGCCAAGCCACTGGCCAGGTGGCCTGGACATGAAGAGGGAGCAGGGCCTTGTCAGATGCTCATCTGATGCTCCTGGAAGTTGGTTTGCAGAATCAGACCCCCACAAAGTTCTCACTTTCTAGAGTCCATTTTTATAGGAATTTCTTCCTATGCCAGTCTATGGGAATTGCTTCATCATGCTGTTGCTGAATCAATCAGCAGATGGCACATTCCTGACGGCTCCGTGCTGCTAAATGTTATCTTGTTCTTTGGTTCTCCCATTCTTGAGGCTGTTGGGTGGATTCCAGTCTGCCTTCCAGGGGTCCTCTGGTTATTTCCACTTGACGCCCTCTTCAGCCGATGGACACTGGATTCTTAGGCTGGCACCTCCCTGACCATTCAGTTATTATCCACACCAAGCATCCATCCACATACATCCTCTATTTCTATTTTAATCACAATTGTTAACAAAGCAAGATGAATACAACAAAAGGGCGGGGAGTCTCTGGGTGCTCTTTCTATTGTTACAAAGTATTGCTTTGAGTCTCTCTCTGTGTGAGTCGGTTCAGAGTAACAGCCGTGTTAGTCTGTATTCGCAAAAAGAAAAGGAGTACTTGTGGCACCTTAGAGACGAACCAATTTATTTGAGCATAAGCTTTCGTGAGCTACAGCTCACTTCATCGGATGCATCCGATGAAGTGAGCTGTAGCTCACGAAAGCTTATGCTCAAATAAATTGGTTCGTCTCTAAGGTGCCACAAGTACTTCTTTTCTCTGTGTGAGTAGTTGTTGTTACAAAGAATTGCTTTGAGAACAGACTCTGTCTTAGAATCATGTCTTAGAATGTACTAACACAATTAGCAGCTTGCAAGTTTCACACATAGAGGGAGAAAAACAGTACCAAAAACCAAGAGACCTCTTAATTAGTAATACTCTGGAATTTAAACTATGGAGAATCAAACTCATTTGTGATTTTAATACAGAACTTCTTTAATATGATCCAACAACTGAGTGTTGTTCCAAAACTCCCTATAATCCACACACACAGATTTGATGGTCTCTCCTCCCTTTTATTGTTAAAAATTACTTACATCAGAAATAAAGAGTCACAGGACAGACGTTAAAGAAAGAGCTGTTTTTACTACAGGAATAAATCCCTGTATTTTCAGTAAACAACTGTATTTTCAGTTTGCATACAGTTTAAGGCCAGGTGGGACTCCAGGATCATCTAATCTGACCTCTTGCATAATACAGGCCAGCGAACCTCACCCAGCAATTCTCGCCCGAATTCCAGCTGAGTTACAACATATCTTTCCTTCGTGAATATTATTTTTGTATGCTTCATTCTGGGACTTTAGCCACACATTGCAGCCAATATTTGGACCTTGGCAGTCTGAGAGATATGTCCACGAGACAGCTTGTTCTTGTGAGATTTCCAGCTCATTTCTGAAACTGCCAGAGGATTTTGATAAACATTTGCATTTTGGGGTGTTTTACCAAATGAAATCCAAGCTCTGAAGGCCAGATTTTCAGCTGGTATGAATCGGAATAGCTCCACTGATGTCAAGAGAGCTATGCCGATTTACACCAGCATGGGTTTTGGTTCTGAAAATGTTGAGGTTCTCCCATTACTAAATAAGAGTAAGGATTTCACTGACAGATGTGACAGACCCAGACCAGTGGGGTACAGGAGTCTGGTAGAAGGTGTCAAAGTTTGACTCAGACTCACAATTTATCAGACCACTCTGTTTTATTAGCAAAGCTGCTCTGCTAATACATTTAGAAGTGAGCCCCCCGAGTGGGGCTTGTGTCTTTTAATTTATACAGTTTTTGGAGAACAAGTTACAAAGAAGTTACAGACAAAAGAAGAAAAAGATTTTAGTCACCACCCTTCGAGATCCCTGAGACCAGTCAAGTATCTTCAATTACCTGCCACCCTTAACAATCTCCTTTAACAGCTTCCAGTTAACTTAACTAATTGCCCTTCACACCTTCCATTCTGATGCCTGCTTCTTAGAGGTGCTGGCTCTATCTTAATTGCCTCTCCATTCAAAAGCTAACTGTCCCTACGTGTGCTCCCTCAGATACTTTGTAACATGTTTTGGCATGCCCTCTCATATACAATGTATCCAGCATGTCCCCTTATACAATGTTATACTTCTACAATCCCCCGTTTTGGTCAAGGCTACGCCCATGACCAATGACTTACTGGATTCCATACATCAATCGTTCTTTTTCATTACTTTCACTGGTGACATTTAACAACATTAGATTAGCACTCTGGTTAGGGGTAACCTGATGGATGGTGTGTCTTGTGCAGTTTTGGATACAACAAGAAATCAATTGAAAACACACAAAGATTATTAGAATTCCAAATAGGATAGTCAAGATTCCTTGAAACAACCAGTTTCCCAGACTAGAGAAATTGAATAAGTTACTTATCCATTTCCACAAGGAACTTGGTTCTTCGTGGGGAAGGTATGCAATTTGCTCCAGATGGCTAGCACGATTTATTACCTCATTAGTATTATCAGGTATGTATACACAGCATTCTGTTCCAATTAGAGCACAGGTCCCTCCTTTGGCTGCCAGTATTATATCTAATGCCTGACGGTTTTGGAGGGCCACTTGTCGGACCGCTCCTGCTTCTTTGGCTAGAGCTTTTAAGCTCTCTCCTGTTTCATTGGCGATGATCTCAACCACCACTTGTAACCTTAAAAGCCTTTTTGCATGGGGGATTACCCCCCCTACTGGGACTAAAGAAATGCCAACAGCTTCTTCGCAAGTTAGGGGGCTTATGTTATCCACATACCATTTAGCATCTGGCAAGTCCCTCCTTTTTCGCCTGAAATTATGGAGGTGATTTTGTGGGAGGGATTGAAGCACCCGGAATTGTGGGAAAAGCTGAGCAGGATAATAGATACCTGACCAATTTGCTGGTAACACAGTGTAAGCATTTTCCCCACAAACCCAATGATGTCCCATTAAAGCTGGGAAGGGTTGACTGCAACCCTTTGACATGTAAGAATTTATGAAGGAGGAACAGTATCCCCCAAAGGGCACAGGATGATTTTCACTGGGAGAAGAGGTAGCATTCACATGACATTTGTGGATGGTGCTGTTTTTCTCAGGGAGGCTGTAGGGGGAGCAAGAGATTGAATCTTTGGTTTGATCCCAGGTTGAGAGGAAGTTTATCCTTCCATACCCAGTTCGCCATTCTCCAACCTTGTTTGAATAGTCCCATACACCATGGGACACGATGTATTGGAGACAGCTGCTCCTCCCTAGATTCAGCCCTGTCCCATTACACACCCAGCACCAGTGGCCCTTTCCTTTCACCACACTTATAAGTTTAGGAACATATGTTTTTCCCAGCCCCCAAGTGTCATTTTCCTTCCATGTCCTTTCAAGGGGATAGGGTTCTCCAGCAAGCTCTGAGGAATTCAAAGGGATTGCCATGGTGGGGATACTAGCTTGTGAGTGAGCTGGGATGTGGCTGCAGACCCAGCAATTAGAAATATTCAGGATCTGGGCTATCTGCACCTGTTGTTGGATGAAAGAATTGTCACTGTCACTCTGGATTCCCCAGACCCTCAGGACACAGGAGCTGAGGATTAAGCTTCTCAAAGGACACATGTTGGAAGCAGGACCCTTTCTGGTTCCGACAACCCCTTTTGAGGGAACCGCAGTCACGGTTTTACATCCATCAGGCAGCAGGCGCTAGGCTCACTACTGCTTCTTGTTTGTTGGGTCCTGCTGCCTGCTTACCCTCTGCTTCTGGCAACCCTTACGAGAGCGCAGATTGTAAGGTATTGCAGGCTGTTCCTCTTTGTCTTCTGGGGTTGAAGCTGGTTCTGCGTGGTCTTGCAGAGGTGCTTGGTCCCCTTGAGGTGGCGCTGGCTTACACTGTGAGGCGTGGATCCATGCAGCGATGCCGGATAATTTCACTGCTGTCTGGGTGGTGAGCAGTACCTGGTATGGACCCTTCCACCGGGGTTCCAAGGCGTGCTTCCGAAGGTGGTGCCGCAGGTAGACCCACTCACCAGGCTCAAGAGTGTGACAGGCAGCAGAGGTGGGTTCCCTCGGCCAAGCTGCTCACATCTGCCAATGGAAGGAGCTCACAGCTTGCATTAACCCTTTGTAGTACTGGAGGAGCGTGCTGTGAGTTAGGTTTAGGACTGGGGCTGGGGTAATAGTAGCCATTGTTCGCATAGGGCGTCCCATGATGATTTCAAATGGACTCAGTTTGTGTCTCTGGGATGGGGATGACTGAATTTCCATAAGGGCCAGTGGTAAAGCAGCTGGCCAGTTTAACCCTGTGGAACTACAGATTTTTGCCAGCTTATTTTTAAGCACACCATTTCGCCTTTCAACTGCCCCTGCACTCTGTGGATGGTAAGGGCAGTGCAACAGGTGGGTGACATTTAATACCTGGTTTAGATGATGAACAATTTTTCCAGTAAAATGTGTTCCCCGGTCATTAGACAAAGTGGCAGGAATTCCCTTGGTAGGGATAATGTGGTTTAACAGACATTTTGCAACGGACAATGAATCAGCTTTGCAACAGGGAAAGGCTTCAATCCAACCCGAAAACAGACATAGTATAACTAAAATGAATTCATATTTCTGACACTTTGGCATTTGTACAAAATCAAGTTGCCAGTGTAGGAAAGGTGCTTGAGGCAAACCCCGGAACCCTTGTGTTACTTTTACAGATTTGCCTACATTGTGGCTTTGACAAGTAACACAAGCGGCACAGTGGCGGGTTGCAAAGGAGCTGAAATGGGGAGCCCACCAGCCCACTCATAGCAGAGACCATCCCCTCCTTGCCGACATGCAAAACACCACGTAGCAGGGCGGCTAGAGATAGGTAGAGTGAGAGGGGGGCTACAAAGGTACCGGTGGGCGATCACCAAAGGGAATCAGAATGCAAAGAGCAACCCAAAGCACTCCAGGAGTCTTTCATAGAATCATAGAATATCAGGGTTGGAAGGGACCCCAGAAGGTCATCTAGTCCAACCCCCTGCTTGAAGCAGGACCAATTCCCAGTTAAATCATCCCAGCCAGGGCTTTGTCAAGCTTGACCTTAAAAACCTCTAAGGAAGGAGATTCTACCACCTCCCTAGGTAACACATTCCATGTTTCACCACCCTCTTAGTGAAAAAGTTTTTCCTAATATCCAATCTAAACCTCCCCCACTGCAACTTGAGACCATTACTCCTCGTTCTGTCATCTGCTACCATTGAGAACAGTCTAGAGCCATCCTCTTTGGAACCCCCTTTCAGGTAGTTGAAAGCAGCTATCAAATCCCCCCTCATTCTTCTCTTCTGCAGGCTAAACAATCCCAGCTCCCTCAGCCTCTCCTCATAAGTCATGTGTTCTAGACCCCTAATCATTTTTGCATGAGCTTTCGTGAGCTACAGCTCACTTCATCAGATGCATACCGTGGAAACTGCAGCAGACTTTATATATACACAGAGAATATGAAACAATACCTCCTCCCACCCCACTGTCCTGCTGGTAATAGCTTATCTAAAGTGATCAACAGGTGGGCCATTTCCAGCACAAATCCAGGTTTTCTCACCCTCCACCCCACCACACAAATTCACTCTCCTGCTGGTGCTAGCCCATCCAAAGTGACAACTCTTTACATAATCAAGTCGGGCTATTTCCTGCATAGATAAGCTATTACCAGCAGGACAGTGGGGTGGGAGGAGGTATTGTTTCATATTCTCTGTGTATATATAAAGTCTGCTGCAGTTTCCACGGTATGCATCTGATGAAGTGAGCTGTAGCTCACGAAAGCTCATGCTCAAATAAATTGGTTAGTCTCTAAGGTGCCACAAGTACTCCTTTTCTTTTTGCGAATACAGACTAACACGGCTGTTCCTCTGAAAACTAATCATTTTTGTTGCCCTTCGCTGGACTCTCTCCAATTTATCCACATCCTTCTTGTAGTGAGGGGCCCAAAACTGGACACAGTACTCCAGATGAGGCCTCACCAATGTCGAATAGAGGGGAACGATCACGTCCCTCGATCTGCTCGCTATGCCCCTACTTATACATCCCAAAATGCCATTGGCCTTCTTGGCAACAAGGGCACACTGCTGACTCATATCCAGCTTCTCGTCCACTGTCACCCCTAGGTCCTTTTCCGCAGAACTGCTGCCTAGCCATTCGGTCCCTAGTCTGTAGCTGTGCATTGGGTTCTTCCATCCTAAGTGCAGGACCCTGCACTTATCCTTATTGAACCTCATCAGATTTCTTTTGGCCCAATCCTCCAATTTGTCTAGGTCCTTCTGTATCCTATCCCTCCCCTCCAGCGGATCTACCACTCCTCCCAGTTTAGTATCATCCGCAAATTTGCTGAGAGTGCAATCCACACCATCCTCCAGATCATTTATGACGATATTGAACAAAACCAGCCCCAGGACCGGACCCTTGGGGCACTCCACTTGATACCAGCTGCCAACTAGACATGGAGCCATTGATCACTACCCGTTGAGCCCGACAATCTAGCCAGCTTTCTACCCACCTTATAGTGCATTCATCCAGCCCATACTTCCTTAACTTGCTGACAAGAATACTGTGGGAGACCGTGTCAAAAGCTTTGCTAAAGTCAAGAAACAATACATCCACTGCTTTCCCTTCATCCACAGAACCCGTAATCTCATCATAAAAGGTGATTAGATTAGTCAGGCATGACCTTCCCTTGGTGAATCCATGCTGGCTGTTCCTGATCACTTTCCTCTCATGCAAGTGCTTCAGGATTGATTCTTTGAGGACCTGCTCCATGATTTTTCCAGGGACTGAGGTGAGGCTGACTGGCCTGTAGTTCCCAGGATCCTCCTTCTTCCCTTTTTTAAAGATTGGCACTACATTAGCCTTTTTCCAGTCATCCGGGACTTCCCCCGTTCGCCACGAGTTTTCAAAGATAATGGCCAATGGTTCTGCAATCACAGTCGCCAATTCCTTCAGCACTCTCGGATGCAACTCGTCCGGCCCCATGGACTTGTGCACGTCCAGCTTTTCTAAATAGTCCCTAACCACCTCTATCTCCACAGAGGGCTGGCCATCTCTTCCCCATGTTGTGATGCCCAGCGCAGCAGTCTGGGAGCTGACCTTGTTAGTGAAAACAGAGGCAAAAAAAGCATTGAGTACATTAGCTTTTTCCACATCCTCTGTCACTAGGTTGCCTCCCTCATTCAGTAAGGGGCCCACACTTTCCTTGGCTTTCTTCTTGTTGCCAACATACCTGAAAAAACCCTTCTTGTTACTCTTAACATCTCTTGCTAGCTGCAGCTCCAGGTGCGATTTGGCCTTCCTGATATCATTCCTACATGCCCGAGCAATATTTTTATACTCTTCCCTGGTCATATGTCCAACCTTCCACTTCTTGTAAGCTTTTTTTTTTTATGTTTAAGATCCGCTAGGATTTCACCATTAAGCCAAGCTGGTCGCCTGCCATATTTACTATTCTTTCTCTGTTTCTGGGGCAGAATCCTGGAGCTGAGCGAGATGAGACAGGGATGGTGGCGTTACAGAGTCAGAGAGGGGACCAAGAAACGCTTCTGGTGAAGGTTTTATAGTGGAGGCATGTTTTGCAGCAGCATCAGCAAGTGCATTACCTTTTGCCACCTCGGTGTCTGCCGCTGAGTGGCCAGTACACTTAACAATTGCCAAGGCAGACGGTAGTAAAACTGCATACAGGAGGGCGGCAGTGTAGGGGCCATTCTTGATACGGGTACCAGTAGAGGTAAGAAAACCTCGAGCCTGCCAGAGGGTGCCAAAGTCATGCACAACCCCAAAGGCATACTGGGAATCAGTAAAAATAGTGGCATAGAGCCCCTCGGCTAGAAAGCAGGCACGGGTTAGAGCAATCAGGTCAGCCACCTGGGCAGAGGTCACAGAGGGTAACGGCGCAGCTTCTATGGTCTCAGAGAGAGAAACCACAGCGTACCCTGCAAGAAGGTGGCCTTGGTCATTTCTATAACAGGACCCATCAGTGAATAATACCAGGTCAGAGTTAGGGAGAGGTACATCTGAAAGGTCGGGGCGCGGGACAGTGATAGCGGAGACAGTTGCAAGGCAGTCATGGGGTTCACCATCACTAGGTAAAGGAAGGAGGGTAGCAGGGTTTAACCGGGAGCAGCGCTTAATAGTGATATGTGAGGCTGAAAGCAGCAAAAGTTCATACCTAGTGAGGCGAGCAGAGGAGAGGTGAGCCGTGTTGCGTTGCAGAAGGAGAGTTGCCACAGAATGGGGAACCATGAGAGGAGAGCGGAGGACAAGGGTCTCAGACATCTCAACCAGGTGCGCTGCAGCAGCTACAGCGCGTAGGCAAGGGGGTAAACCCTGGGCTACAGGGTCCAAGGTTGCAGAAAAATAAGCCACCGGGCGATTTCTGTCACCGTGCTCCTGAGTAAGAACCCCGAGGGCACAAGCAGATTGTTCGTGACAGAAAAGGGTAAAAGGCTTATCATAGTTAGGTAACCCTAAGGCAGGGGCAGAGGCTAAATTCTGCTTAAGGGAGATGAAAGCAGCATTTGCTTCAAGTGGCCATGGCATGGGGTTAGGTACAGAGGATCGAGTGAGTTCTTGGAGTGGTTTAGCCAGAGAAGCATATTGGGGAATCCATTGCCTACAGAACCCTGTCATGCCTAAGAATTTTCTCACCTGGCGTGGACAGCAAGGCTGGGGAAAGCTAAGGATGGCTTGTACCCGGGCTGGATAGAGTGTACGGGAGCCCTGGGAGAGAAGGACGCCTAGGTATGTGACAGAGGTTTGGCAGAGCTGCAATTTTGTGCGAGAAGCCTTATGACCCTTGTTCGCTAAAGCTGTGAGAAGTGTTAGTGAATCAGTTTCTGAGGCAGACAGAGAGGGGGAGCACAGGAGTAAGTCGTCCACATATTGGATCTGTGTGGATCCGGATGGGAAAACCAGATCAGCGAGATCCCTGGCTAGGGCTTGAGAAAAATAGGATGGACTCTCTGTATACCCCTGGGGAAGGGTAGTCCATGTATATTGCTGACCCTTGTAGGAGAAGGCAAAGAGATACTGGGATTCAGAGTGAACTGGGACAGAGAAGAAAGTGGAGCACAAACCTACAACAGTAAAGTGGGTTGCATTTGGAGGAATAGACGCTAGTATTGTAGCAGGGTTAGGAACCACTGGAAAAGAAGGTATGACAATACGGTTAATAGCTCGAAGGTCTTGAACAAATCACCATGATTTGCCATCAGCCTTTTGAACTGGGAGGATAGGGGTGTTACAGGGGCTGGAAAAAGGGACAATAATTCCTTGTTCTTTTAATGCAGATATAACTGGAGCAATCCCAGCCTCTGCCTCAGGATTCAAAGGATACTTGAGACAGGCGAGGCAGAGGTTTGGAATTGTCTACAGTAATCCGAACTGGGTCAGTATTTAATCGGCCCACTTCAGATGGGTGAGATGGCCATAGGGAGGAAGGAACCTGAGAGATTAGGTGCTCTAGGGACAGAGTTAAGGGACAGCAAGGGACTGGAGTGGAGAGCGAAGTTTCAGACAGCAGGGAGGCTACAGAATCACATAAGGAAGACTGAGGGATTTGCAGATAGACACCATCTGGGGAGCAGTAAATAGAACAGCCAAGTTTGCATAGCAAGTCCCGTCCCAGAAGGTTTGCAGGGGTGGAATCAGAGAGGAGGCATGCATGCTCCTCAGAGAGGGGACCGACCTGAACAGACAAAGGTTTTGAGAGGGGAAAAGAGGTAGGGATCCCTGTAATGCCAACAGCAGACACAGATTTTCCAGATCGGGGAACCTCAGGCAAGTCAGTGGTGCGGATTGTAGAAAGAGAAGCTCCAATATCAACAAGGAAAGGGAGAGAGAGATCATTTACAGTCAGGACACATTCTCCAGTAGGGGACAGAGGTAATAAGGGAGCTAAAACTTTGTGAGGTTCCCCAGCATCCTGTCATTGTTGGGGTGAAAAATAGGGTTGGGGATCAGCTGGAGGAACCAGCGGGGGGTTCACTTGATTTCCCATACAATTATTAGGTCGTCTAGGACACTCTTTTTTCCAGTGTCCAGGCTGTTTACAGTAGTTACAAACCCCAGTTAATCCAGCCCCCCGCCCCCTTCCGCAACCCCGTCCCTGTCCCCGGTGTGGTCTGCTTAGTCCTGAATAATGCTGTATCTGCAGAGCCATTAACTTTTGGGAGGACTGTTCCTCCTTTCCTTTTAAAGTGCGGTGGCAATGCTCTGCTACTGCCAGCAATTTGTCCATGGTTTCAGTCTCCCATCCCACACTTATTCATTTTAACATGCTGCCTGTGGCAGGGAGAAGACCATCAACAAATGCATGTGCCAAGGCCCCCTGCCCATTTACATCGGGCTCTTGTATTCCTGAATGTTGTAGGAAAATATCAGTTAGCCGGGACCTATAGTCGCTTGGGCTTTCTCCTTGCTCTTGCTTACAGCAACGTATTGCTGTCCAGTTTGTTTTAGGAGACCACACTTTGGGAATGGCTTGATGCAGGTGCTTCCAAAGAGCCATACACCGGTCTCTGTATGCCAAATCTGGGCCAGTACTTTTTATGGTTGAGTGGCGTGCTTCAGCTGGCCAGTCTGCGGCAGCCAACCATTTTTCATAATAACTGGCAGGAGCTAACAATTTACACATTTGGAGGAGATCTGTCTCAGAGGGTTCATAGGTTTCACAGATTAACAGAAACTCCTCAGCAAATTTGACAGAGTTTTCCTCTGGTTTGGGAAAACTTTTAACTATAGATAAAAGTTCCGTACGAGTCCAGGGCTTATAATCCCATATGGACTCACTTTCTCCCATCTTAAGGACTCGTAAGGGTGCCACAACAGTTTGATCAGAGTCTCTCATTAACCTCCCATCAAGTTCTCTTTTCCAAGAACAGATGTCAAGAGAATCTTTGCAGTCTGCTTTGGATTTCTTCTTCATAATATTTTGCAGAGCTGCGAGGCCAATGAGGGTATCTTCTTCACTTTCATTATCTGTAGTCACTGATGATTTTTCCTTTTCTGATTTCTTATTTGCGCAGGAGTATGGTGGGGGTCGGGTTTGATCCGGATCATTGCACAGGACTGGGCAAAGGGGAGCGCTCGGACTAGTGGTGGGAGAGACTGCATCCAATTGAACTGTTAGTTTTTTGATAGAATTTTTAAGAGAGGTGAGTTTTGATTCAGTCCATCTACGATTTGCCTCTTCCCACCACTGCATGAAGCAGTCTACTTCTCCTCTCTCCAATTTGGTTTTTGGGAGGTGAGTTTGCTTTTTAAAGCATCCACTCGATCCTTGTCCCAAGAACCTAACAGTGGCCACTGTAACTTGGGGTTCTCTAGAGCTAATTTGGACCATTTTTCAAGAAACCTACAAGAGTCCAGACCCCTCCTAAAATACATAAAATAAGCTGGAGTTCCCTTAGGGAACTGTTCTACCTTAGACTTCTGATTACCCATCCAGGAGGACTTCACACAGCACTCACACAAGAAGGAAATTCGGGCTCAGCAGAGCGGTACCCGGTGCAACACACAGAAAGGAGCCCACAGGCTACTGCCTCAACTGCCCTTGCTTTCACACCAGGGGTTATACCCAAGGCGTGGTGCGGCTGCAGCTGTGCAGATTCCACTTATTCAGAACGTGGGGACGGGGACCCCTTGGTCAGCCAGTCTCCGGACAGAGATGGCTCCCAGATTCACACACACACCACGGGGAAGACGGATAGACACAAAGATAAGACAGTCCTCCAACCGGTTAAAGCACAAAAATAATAATTACCTGAGACGTCTGATTCCAGAAGCTGGATCCAAAGACCCCTACCCGAACAGAGTGGGAACCAACAAGTTCAATGGCGTAGACTGCACTGCTGCTGTGTACCTTTCTGTCTTGTGGAGGATCACTTTGACTAAGCGTCCAGGCGCCGGCTGCCACGATCGTCCTGCAAGGCAGTCAGGGATCACACAGCCTCAGTGAAGCCGCTTGCCATTTCAGTGGAACCTCCAAATTGTCAAAGTTTGACTCAGACTCACAATTTATCAGACCACTCTGTTTTATTAGCAAAGCTGCTCTGCTAATACATTTAGAAGTGAGCCCCCCGAGTGAGGCTTGTGTCTTTTAATTTATACAGTTTTTGGAGAACAAGTTACAGAGAAGTTACAGACAAAAGAAGAAAAAGATTTTAGTCACTACCCTTCGAGATCCCTGAGACCAGTCACGTATCTTCAATTACCTGCCACCCTTAACAATCTCCTTTAACAGCTTCCAGTTAACTTAACTAATTGCCCTTCACACCTTCCATTCTGATGCCTGCTTCTTAGAGGTGCTGGCTCTATCTTAATTGCTTCTCCATTCAAAAGCTAACTGTCCCTACGTGTGCTCCCTCAGATACTTTGTAACATGTTTTGGCATGCCCTCTCATATACAATGTATCCAGCATGTCCCCTTATACAATGTTATACTTCCACAAAGGCAAATATACTGGCCACTGGATGAATAGTTTTCTGTTCTCTGAGTGACCAGAGCAGGGGCTGCACTAGAGCAATCAAGAACTTCCTAGAACTAATTAAGACAGGCAAGCTAATTAAGACACCTGGAGCCAATTAAGAACATACTAGAATCAAATATGGCAGGCAGACTAATCAGGACACCTGGTTTAAAAAGGACCTCCCTTCAGTTAGGGGAGGGTGAGCAGGGAGTGAGAAGGCGTGCTGCTGGAGGACTGAGGAGTACAAGCATGATCAGGCTTCAGGAGGAGGATCCTGCGACGACGGTAAAGAAGGTGTTGGGAGGAGGCCATGGAGAAGTAGCCCAGGGAGTTGTAGCTGTCACGCAGCTGTTACAAGAGACACTGTAGACAGCTGCAACCCACAGGGCCCTGGGCTGCAACCCGGAGTAGAGGGCAGGCCTGGGTTCCCCCCATCCCCCTCAACTTCCTATTTGAGACAAAAGGAGGTGACCTGGACTGTGGGTCCCACCAGAGAGGAAGGTCCCTGGCCTATCCCCTGACCCACTAGGTGGATCAGCAGAGACTGCGGGGATTGTTCTCCTCCCTTTCCCCATGCTGGCCAGTGATGAGGTTAGCTGAGTGAATGGACGGTTTGAGCCACTAGCAAAAGTGGCCAAACTGAGGGCGGCCGTGAATTTCTGAGGCAAGCAAATCCACCCATAAATGCAGGACCCACCAAGGCAGAGGAGGATCTTTGTCCACAGGGAATAAATGAGGCTTATAAGAAGAAATGGAGCCTTGAATGGAAAATACAATGGGGCTCCACTAAGTTGGGCGACACAAACTGAGATAAGTATCTAACATAAAAGAATGAATAAGACATTTAGACTATAATACATGGTGTTTATATAGCATTTTCCATCCATAAAGCTCACAGAGCTTTACATCACTGGGAACAAAATATCTTTATCCCTTACAGAGGGGGAATGTTACAGAGGGGGAAAATGAAGCACAGAAAGGTGATCTGACCGACACCTCTCTCTGAGGCGTTTGATAATGAGTCCTGTCTGAAACGGGATACTGGGCAAATGGATGTCAGATGTGACTCAACATGGCAATTCCTATGTTCCCATGAGTCAATTGGAAGGATTAGATCTTCCAACTTGTAGTCTTATACTCAGTGTACTAGACCAAGCAAATGTATTAAATATGCCTCTCACTTTCTTGAGCAGTTTGCCAGAGGCAATAGAGTCATCGATTGTTGCTGGAAATCATCAGGAATATTACATCCTCAATACCCGGTTATTGTTCAGATCCATGAACTAGGATTCCAAACCAGATCTGAAGTTTGAACCACACTGTGAAATCCCGGGTTTTGGTTCAGCACACTAACTAAACAGAATGAACTGCGGAAATACCAGCCTGAGTTCAAATTTGAAAATCCTTCTGGAAGGTTGAGGTGAACTGGGGGTTTTGTTCTATGTGTGAGAGATTGTTTTTTCAAAGTAGCCTTCACTTCTCAGTCTGATCACATGTACACCAGTGTAAATCAGCAATAACTTCATTCAACTCTGTGTAGTGACATCGGTGTAAAACCCTTATAACTGAGAGCCACATCAGACCCACTGTATAAAGGAGCGAAGACTTTCTTCTGAACCGTCATAATATCATACTCTGCAACTCAACCCCTAATGCAACAAAACCAATGATTTATTTCCTTTTTTTGAAGAGGCATCAAATTTTCCCCGCATGCTACTTGGGCTATGACAAGAAAATAAAAGCAACCCTAATTCCATGTGACTGAAACCTGATCTGTGTCAAGTCAGAGAACTATGGAGAGGGACGCTCCCAGGAACTCTCACCAACTCCCATTCTGATTCCCAGTGGCTTAGATGCCACTCACCTCACTGCTACTCTTTCCTATCTGAGAATCCATTCAGAAGAGATTGTGACAAGGACGATATATTCATGACAAACTTTGAGAGAATGTTAGGAAACCTCATTCCAACTGTTAGAGTCAATGAGCAAAACTGTGAGTCTTGTCAAGTCCTTTTGCTTCTTCACAGCATAAAACTGTCACTTCGTTAATCAGATGAGCCTGTTGCTACTAGGCTCCAGCACGAACATCATTCATCCCTGATCTTTGTTAATTTCTTGCAATAAAGCTGCAATTTAATAATCCCCCCTTGCACATTAGCAATCGTTTTATGGTAGAATTTCAGTTTCCTGATGATGCACTTGATTAATCAGTCTGGGGAGGACAAGAATAGATATATTAGGAAGCCTAATTAAAAGGCAGAAAACTAAAAAGCATGCTGGAAGAAGAGTATTATAGATGCAAGTTCCTTTTCATGCATTACAGTGTTCTGTACACCCAGATTCCCTGCTGCAGCTTGGGAACACGCAGCACAGCTCGGAGGAGGACCAGGGTGCGTCCCTGATACTAGGCTGCACACTGGGAAGGTGCCTCATCTTAAATTAAAGTAGTTTAAGTATGCTATAAAGTAGCATAAGTATAAGCTGTCATGGGATAAGAGGGAAGGTCCTCTCATGGATCAATAACTGGTTAAAAGATAGGTTTCAGAGTAGCAGCCGTGTTAGTCTGTATCCGCAAAAAGAAAAGGAGTACTTGTGGCACCTTAGAGACTAACCAATTTATTGAGCATAAGCTTTCGTGAGCTACAGCTCACTTCATTGGATGCATTCAGTGGAAAATACAGTGGGGAGATTTATATACACAGAGAACATGAAACAATGGGTGTTACCATACACACTGTAAGGACAGTGATCAGATAAGGTGAGCTATTGCCAGCAGGAGAGCTGGGGGCGGGGAGGAAACCTTTTGTAATGATAATCAAGGTGGGTCATTTCCAGCAGTTGACAAGAACCTCTGAGGAACAGTGGCGGGGAGGAGGTGGGGGGAAGAAATAAACATGGGGAAATAGTTTTACTTTGTGTAATGACACATCCACTCCCACCTTATTCAAGCCTAGGTTAATTGTATCCAGTTTGCAAATTAATTCCAATTCAACAGTCTCTCGTTGGAGTCTGTTTTTGACGTTTTTTTGGTGAAGAATTGCCACTTTTAGGTCTGTAATCGAGTGACCAAAGAGATTGAAGTGTTCTCTGACTGGTTTTTGAATGTTATAATTCTTGACATCTGATTTGTGTCCATTTATTCTTTTACGTAGAGACTGTCCAGTTTGGCCAATGTACACGGCAGAGGGGCATTGCTGGCAGATGATGGCATATATCACACTGGTAGATGTGCAGGTGAACGAGCCTCTGATAGTGTGGCTGATGTGATTAGGCCCTATGATGGTGTCCCCTGAATAGATATGTGGGCACAGTTGGCAACGGGCTTTGTTGCAAGGATAGGTGCCTGGGTTAGTGGTTCTGTTGTGTGGTGTGTGGTTGCTGGTGAGTATTTGCTTCAGGTTGGGGGGCTGTCTGTAAGCAAGGACTGGCCTGTCTCCCAAGATCTGTGAGAGTGATGGGTCTTCTTTCAGGATAGGTTGTAGATCCTTGATGTTTCGTTGGAGAGGTTTTAGTTGGGGGCTGAAGGTGATGGCTAGTGGCGTTCTGTTATTTTCTTTGTTGGGCCTGTCCTGTAGTAGGTGACTTCTGGGTACTCTTCTGGCTCTGTCAATCTGTTTCTTCACTTCAGCAGGTGGGAACTGTAGTTGTAAGAATGCTTGATAGAGATCTTGTAGGTGTTTGTCTCTGTCTGAGGGGTTGGAGCAAATGCGGTTGTATCGTACAGCTTGGCTGTAGATAATGGATCGTGTGGTGTGGTCTGGATGAAAGCTGGAGGCATGTAGGTAGGCATAGCAATCAGTTGGTTTCCTATATAGGGTGGTGTTTATGTGACCATCGCTTATTAGCACCTTAGTGTCCAGGAAGTGGATCTCTTGTGTGGACTGGTCCAGGCTGAGGTTGATGATGGGATGGAAATTGTTGAAATCATGGTGGAATTCCTCAAGGGCTTCTTTTCCATGGGGCCAGATGATGAAGATGTCATCAACGTAGCGCAAGTAGAGTAGGGGCATTAGGGGACGAGAGCTGAGGAAGTGTTGTTCTAAGTCAGCCATAAAAATGTTGGCATACTGTGGGGCCATGCGGGTACCCATAGCAGTGCCGCTGATTTGAAGGTATACACTGTCCCCAAATGTGAAATAGTTATGGGTGAGGACAAAGTCACAAAGTTCAGCCACCAGGTTTGCTGTGACATTATCGGGGATAGTGTTCTTGACGGCTTGTAGTCCATCTTTGTGTGGAATGTTGGTGTAGAGGGCTTCTACATCCATAGTGGCCAGGATGGTGTTTTCAGGAAGATCACCGATAGATTGTAGTTTCCTCAGGAGGTCAGTGGTGTCTCGAAGATAGCTGGGAGTGCTGGTAGCGTAGGGCCTGAGGAGGGAGTCTACATAGCCAGACAATCCTGTTGTCAGGGTGCCAATGCCTGAGATGATGGGGTGTCCAGGATTTCCAGGTTTATGGATCTTGGGTAACAGAATACCCCTGGTCGGGGTTCTTGGGATTTATTTGTGCGGATTTGTTCTTGTGCTTTTTTAGGGAGTTTCTTGAGCAAATGGTGTAGTTTCTTTTGGTAACCCTCAGTGGGATCAGTGGATAATGGCTTGTAGAAAGTGGTGTTGGAGAGCTGCCTAGCAGCCTCTTGTTCATATTCCGACCTATTCATGATGACGACAGCACCGCCTTTGTCAGCCTTTTTGATTATGATGTCAGAGTTGTTTCTGAGGCTGTGGATGGCATTGTGTTCTGCACGGCTGAGGTTATGGGGCAAGTGATGCTGCTTTTCCACAATTTCAGCCCGTGCACGTCGGCGGAAGCACTCTATGTAGAAGTCCAGTCTGCTGTTGCGACCTTCAGGAGGAGTCCACCCAGAATCCTTCTTTTTGTAGTGTTGGTAGGAAGGTCTCTGTGGGTTAGTACGTTGTTCAGAGATGTGCTGGAAATATTCCTTGAGTCGGAGACGTCAAAAATAGAATTCTAGGTCACCACAGAACTGTATCATGTTCGTGGGGGTGGAGGGGCAGAAGGAGAGGCCCCGATATAGCCCAGATTCTTCTGCTGGGCTAAGAGTATAGTTGGATAGATTAACAATATTGCTGGGTAGGTTAAGGGAACCACTGTTGTGGCCCCTTGTGGCATGTAGTAGTTTAGATAGTTTAGTGTCCTTTTTCTTTTGTAGAGAAGCAAAGTGTGCATTGTAAATGGCTTGTCTAGTTTTTGTGAAGTCCAGCCACGAGGAAGTTTCTGTGGAAGGTTGGTTATTTATGAGAGTATCCAGTTTTGAGAGTTCATTCTTAATCTTTCCCTGTTTGCTGTAGAGGATGTTGTTCAGGTGGTTCCGCAGAGAGTGTGTGGCACAAGCTGTCAGCATAGTCTGTGTGGTATGTAGATTGTAATGGATTTTTTACCTTCAGTCTTTTTGGTATGATGTCCATCTGTTTGCATTTGGAAAGGAAGATGATGTCTGTCTGTATCCGTACAAGTTTTTTCATGAAGTTGATAGATTTCCATTCCATACGGCTCAATTCAGTGCCTTGCATAATGACAGGTTTCAGAGTAGCAGCTGTGTTAGTCTGTATCCGCAAAAAGAAAAGGAGTACTTGGGGCACCTTAGAGACTAACAAATTTATTTGAGCATAAGCTTTCATGAGCTACAGCTCACTTCATCGGATGCATTCAGTGGAAAATACAGTGGGGAGATTTATATACACAGAGAACATGAAACAGTGGGGTTTTTTTTGGTTTTTTTTTTGTGGTTAAAAGATAGGAAACAAAGGGTAGGAATAAATGGTCAGTTTTCAGAATGGAGAGAGGTAAATAGTGATGTCCCCCAGAGGTCTGTACTGGGCCCAGTCCTATTCAACATATTAATAAATGATCTGGAAAAAGGGGTAAACAGTGAGGTGGCAAAATTTGCACATGATACAAAACTACTCAAGATAGTTAAGTCTGAAGCAGACTGGGAAGAGCTACAAAAGGATCTCTCAAAACTGGGTGACTGGGCAACAGAATGGCAGATGAAATTCAATGTTGATAAATGCAAAGTAATGCACATTGGAAAACATAATCCCAACTATACATATAAAATGATGGGGTCTAAATTAGCTGTTACTATTCAAGAAAGAGATCTTGGAGCCATTGTGGATAGTTCTCTGACAGCATCCACTCAATGTGCAGCGGCAGTCAGAAAAGCCAACAGAATGTTGGGAATCATTAAGAAAAGGATAGATCATAAGACAGAAAATATCACTTTGCCGCTATATAAAGCCATGGTACGCCCACATCTTGAATACTGCGTACAGATGTGGTTGTGCCATCTCAAAAAAGATACACTGGGCTTGGAAAAGTTTCAGAAAAGGGAAACAAAATGATTAGGGGTATGGAACGGTTGCCAGATGAGGAGAGATTAATAAAACTGGGATTTTTCAGTTTGATAAAGAGGGGGGGATATGGTAGAGGTCTTTAAAATTGACTGGTGTGGAGAAAGTAAATAAGGAAGTGTTATTTACTCCTTCTCATAACACAAGAACTAGGGGTCACCAAATGAAATTCATAGGCATCAGGTTTAAAACAAACAAAAGGAAGTATTTTTTCACACAATGCACAGTGAACCTGTGGAACTCCTTGCCAGAGGAGGTTGTGAAGGCCAAGACTATAACAAGGTTCCAAAAAGAGCTAGATGAATTCATGGAGAATAGGTCCATCAATGGCTATTAGCCAGGTTGGGCAGGGATGGTGTCCCTGGCCTCTATTTGCCCGAACCTGGGAATGGGCAATGGGATGGTTTGCCTGATGATTACCTGTTCTGTTCATTCCCTCTGGGGCATGTGGCACTGGCCACTGTTGGAAGACAGGCTCTTGGGCTAGATGGACCTCTGGTCTGACCCAGTCTGGCTGTTCTTATGTTCTTATTCTGTTTGTGAAAGGCCCCAAGAAGCCACAATAGTGCATACCTGCTTTTTTCCTAGTCACAACGTCTATGCTGCCTGCAAGGGTGGGCATGTGGCACAGAAACAGCTACACTGGCTTTGTGTCCATGGAAGATTCCCCATCCTGGGTTGAAGCTCACATAATTACAGTACAGCAATAACTCAGGCTGCAAATAAACACAGAAAACACTAATGAGCTTCCTAGATAGGACTCTAAAGGACAACGACCCTATGATGGAGGCAAAAACTACCCCTTTCTCTAATAATAAAAATGACCACCCACTTTCAGCCAACACTTGATGATTCACAGGAAGAATTTCCCTTGCAGACCAGATGGTCAACCAATAGATCAACTGGGGCCTTGTGTACACTGGGGATTTGCACTAATTCCGTCTACTGATGTCGTTGCAGGAGTGTAAGCACCAAGTGCAGGCAAAGCTGCTATTTGCACCTGCAGATCTTACCTTGGCTATTTGCACCAATGAAAACTGGATTTCCTATCTACAGTAGGAGTTTGCACCATTACAACTGCACCAGTAGCTGGAATCAGGGCAAATCCCCAATGTAGACAAGTCCACGGCTTCTAAAATCACCACTCAGATATTGTCTATTTCCTGATGTGAACTGAGGACATAAGACCACATCCTTTGCCAGCATAAATTGGCAAAGCTCCATTGACATTAAAGGCATGGTGAAGATTCCCACTAGCAGAGAATTTGGTCCACAGGCTTAAGTAAAACAATATGTAAAAAATAAATAAAATCGGTGTCGATGCTGTGGACTCGTCCGCACATCCTTTGCTGCTTTTCATACTGACTGCTGCTCTCAGACGCCCGAGATTACAGCAATCACCAATATTTTATACAAGCAGTTACTTAGTAAGCGTGAAAGAGGGGGGATATTGTATCAACTCAATCAGTAACGCCCATTAGAGCTTGCTGACCCTGATTTCGGTTTTGTTTGTTTATTTATTCCTCTTTTCCCGTCTCTTTATGAAAAACAAATCAAAGCACTGAAGAGTGGTAGAGAAATATGTGAAAACAGATACCATAGACAGGGGGGCAATGGAATTATGTAAATGGAGAACAAAAGAAGGGAGAGGTGGTAAATTGAGGCTTAAAAAGCTGCACATTGGGACCATGCTCTAAGGTGAAGTGGGAAAGCATTACCCAGCCACTCAGTTCTTCAGGCCAAGGCTAAGCCACCCGGGAGTGGATCTCAGTTGCTCCGTAGAACTCAGTCCTACATTTAATAGCACAACAGGCACTTCAGACACAGGTAGCTGCCACAGTAGTTATCTATCCATTACAGCCTAAGAGGGTCAAGCTTTCTTACACCATAATCAGTCCAGCTGTGAATATCAGTGATTCCAAACATTGTCACTTTGGGTTTGCTCCTGCCACGTGCGGCGCATCCCCAGTTCTCACTGAGATATTATTTCCTGTACTGTGGGTGCTTAACATGTCTCAGGAGATGCTGAGCACCTTGCAGGACGATGCTGTGTGTAAGCTAGGCAGGCTGCTACAGGATGGTAACAAGAGAGGGGTTCATTTCTAAAGACATGAAGTGTGGACTCTGGTCAGAGGCTTACACAACAGTTATATTTACCTCTTCAGCTCTGCAAATTTGTGCTGGAAACTTCATGAGGACAGACTTTCCCATGGGAGGTTCTGTGATCAAATGGAAAAGGCTTCTGTTCCCAGGTCTTCCAGACAGCTCCTGTGTAACCTTGACCTGACTACTACAACTGCTACTAGTTTTTTCTTGCCACCTCACCATCCTGGCTTGGCTATTTTTATAGTCTTCTTCCAAAACTCATGATTGTATGCCTGGCTATCATGCAAATTGGTATCTTTAAGCTCCTCTCATATTTATTTGATTCCCCTTTGGTTGTCTTCTGTCCATTATCCTTACCGGGGCCACCCTACCAATATAACTCTCGGGTCTTGGCTGGACATGTCCATACCATTGTAGCCTAGCCTCTCTCAACTTATCTTCAACTGGAGCAACCCTCATTAGGCCCCTCACCAGCCTCATTTTGTTTCTTATCATGGAGTGTCCAGCCATTTGACCATCTCAACATCTTCATTTCCATTTTCCCTCAGATCCTTCCGGTCAGTTACAGAGCTCATGATAGGCCAGATTTTTAGCTGTCGCAACACTTCCTTTGGACCTCTTTTTTTGCCTCCATATATGCCAACTTCTCACCGCTCAAGCCACTAGCCTGCCATTTTTTAAAAGTTACTTTTTTCTTCTCAACAGATGCTTTAACTTGAGGACTTCACAACCAAGTCTCCCTTCTTGTCCTTTTCGGCACAGCTAGAACTTCATGTGATGTTTCCAGCAATGGTAATTTTAGTTTCTACCAGTTATCCTCCACACATTGTTTTGTGCAATCAGGAATTCTACCAATTACTTTTTGTTTAAAGATTGTTTTCATTCACATCTTCAAGTTTCCACCACTTAGGACTTTCTGGTGCCCAGAGGTTCAGATGTTTCAGTTTGTTGGCTAGACTTCATGTGTCACCATTTATCCTCTCCGTGCCATAGTTTCCTTACCTATAAAAATGGAGATGATACTTGCCTTTCTCTGAAAATCCCTTTGCAATTTTTCATATGAAAAGTATTACATGAGAGCTAATTATTATTATTTCAGGAATCTGATTTCAGTCTTGGCCAAAAACTTGAAGTGTAACAACCCAATTGCTTACCTGAACATTTCAGAACCTCAGAAAAGGCTTTGTTCAAAACTGGTTTTAAGCAAAAGTTGAGGGAAGAAGAGATTCCTGGAAGTCACTGAAATTTTTCAAATTGCAAAAAGGAAAAAAGGAGAGTGAAAAAACTTAAAAACAATTTGTGAATGACAGGTTTCAGAGTAACAGCCGTGTTAGTCTGTATTCGCAAAAAGAAAAGGAGTACTTGTGGCACCTTAGAGACTAACCAATTTATTTGAGCATAAGCTTTCATGAGCTACAGCTCACTTCATTGGATGCATACTGTGGAAAATGCAGAAGATGTTCTTATGCATACAAACCATGAAAAAATGGGTGTTATGTATTCAGGGGACACCACCACAGGGCCTAATAACATCAGCCACACTATCAGAGGCTCGTTCACCTGCACATCTACCAATGTGATATATGCCATCATGTGCCAGCAATGCCCCTCTGCCATGTACATTAGTCAAACTGGACAGTCTCTACGTAAAAGAATAAATGGACACAAATCAGATGTCAAGAATGATAACATTCATAAACCAGTCGGAGAACACTTCAATCTCTCTGGTCACGCGATTACAGACATGAAAGTTGCGATATTACAACAGAAAAACTTAAAACCAGACTCCAGCGAGAGACTGTTGAATTGGAATTCATTTGCAAATTGGATACAATTAACTTAGGCTTGAATAGAGACTGGGAGTGGCTAAGTCATTATGCAAGATAACCTATTTCCCCTTGTTTTTTCCTACCTACACCCCTGCCCCTTCCTCAGACGTTCTTGTTAAACCCTGGATTTGTGCTGGAAATGGCCCACCTTGATTATCATACACATTGTAAGGAGAGTGATCACTTTAGATAAGCTATTACCAGCAGGAGAGTGGGGTGGGGGGAGAGAAAACCTTTTGTAGTGGTAAACACAAATGTAATAATGAAAAATTACATAACATGTATGTAAGGGTGTCCCCCTGAATACATAACATGGTTTGTATGTATAAGAACATCTTCTGTATTTTCCACAGTATGCATCCGATGAAGTGAGCTGTAGCTCACGAAAGCTTGTGCTCAAATAAATTGGTTAGTCTCTAAGGTGCCACAAGTCCTCCTTTTCAATTTGTGAATATTTCTCCTGCCTTTTGATCATCCCTAGGTCTTCTTTTCCTATATCCAAACCACTTCATCCATCCCTCTGGATACAACTGATAAATGATGTAAATACTGGGCCAAATTGTGCATATATAAACCTGTAGAAATTTCACTTAGGTCAATAAACAGTGCAATTCAGAGAAAAAAATGGGTAATTATGACAAGATTACAAAACTTGGCAGAGAAAAATAATATCCAACCAAATTCAATGCAAGTCTTTTTTTGAAGTATTTGAAATAAAGATGGGCTACCTCAAAACACCCAACACTATTGAAAAATTTGGATATGGAACCAAACTTCATGGCTGAACCTGATCTGATCCATCCCTATTGTCTTGAACTTGAGGAAAGTTTAGACCCTCACCCATCGTTGTGAGTGTTCTCTGTAAACAAAATAAAGTCTTGACCCATAGAGTTGATGGGAAATTTTTCATCAAAAATAACTTTCCATTAAAAATGTGATTTTGACAAAACCTACATTTATTTGGTAACTGTATAAAGACTAATGAAACATCACTATGGAAAAATTGCTGGGGAAAATATTTCAAAAAAGGTGCAAATATCCCATTTCACTCTGTTGGGGAATGAAAAGTTTTGATTTTTTTTGTTTTGAACTGACTTTTCATTTTGAAATTTACTTTATTCTGTATTTTAAAAAGTAAAAATAAAATGAAGTATTTCAAATTTATCAAACAAAACATTTTAATTCACCCAAAACACAATTTTTTTCAGCATTTCAGTTAGCAAAAATCATTCAAAATTTTTGCTTTTTGTCCCGCTTCAGGATCTGTGTCTAAATATTGGGGATTTTTTGTTTTGTTTTGTTTTTTGTGGGATGGAAAATCCATTTTTTTAGTCAGCTCTACTGCTCCTAAGCTTACTGAAGTCAAAAGCATTCTTTTCATTGACTTCAATGTTTATACAAGTTTTCAAATGCATAGTGTATTGTTTACCAGAATGTTAACAGCCAGTGAAAGAGCAGTGACAACTGTAGTCCAGCAGTGCCTAAGTTATGCCAACATCCTCACAATCATGATTCAGACTGCGCCACAGCATAGTAATGGCTTTTGAAGTGCTGATAGATGACCTTATGATGGCTATGGATAGAGGCCAAACCTCAGATGGATAGATAAGACTTTTGTGTCAGAAAGTCAATGAATGAGAAATGTTTACTGGAGAGTTGTCATTCCAGTCCATTCTAAGTTACACTATAATTGCGAGACATCTGCATATCTACAGAAGTTGGCCGTGGAAGGAAAAGGGAGAAAATAGAAGGCAAGTATGAATCCTCCACTGGCAAGCACAATATGAAGTGAGCAAGGAAGTGAGGCAGAAAAAAGGGAGTCACTATTAATTGTCTGGTGAATCAGGATATAATTAAAAAAAGCAAATGAAAGGAAAAGAGATAAAAAGAATTTTTGAATTGTGATCAAAGCAACACAGTCCTGAATTTTCTGCCCAGAAGGTGGGATTTTATATTGTCCATGTCCCTATCTCAGAGTGCTTACAATCTAAACAAACAAGATGGATAGGAAAACACAGGCATAGACAGGAGAAGTGACCTGAGCAGAGTAGGTCAGCAGCAGAGCTAGGAATAGAAAACAGGTCTCCTGACTATTAGTTCAGTGCCTTATCAACCAGAGCACACCACTTCGGCTCTCATTAGTACACTAGCTACTCACCTTTCACGAGAACGGGTGAAGATCTCTTTCCTACTGTACCAGCAGCCTTCCTTGGAGTGCTCTATTAACAAGAATCAAGAGATCAATCCGCCTAAGACTCTATTAATTTTATTTTCTCTTGGGCACTTAGACTCCAGCTTTGTGTTCTTCCACAGCTTTTGATCATGTCATAGTAAAGTAATTCTTTGCTCAGTAGAAGGGATGCTTTCATCATGATACCATTAAAGGGCAGAAAAGGACTCAAAGCCAGGCTTATTTAGACATGTCACTCCATATAAATGTCTTAAGCTCTGCTGTGTTATAGCCAGAATGGAGCCAATAAGCTGTGAATATTTTAGCATGTAGTACAGAAGCAAGACCTGAAGCAGTGCTTTGATCAAGAACAGATGAAAGCACAAAGGCATGAAGAATATTGTTCAATCAGTTAGCAGAATAGAGTTAAACACTCAAGTCTATCTCTAGGTTGAAAAATAAACAGCAGTCCAGAGGGGAAGAGTGTTGGAATTCTGTATGAATGCTCTTATACAGACAGACTTATGTCTATCTCCACCTGTTGCCTCTTGTCTTATACTTAATCCCCTTCAAAAGTGTTGCCTGACCCTTTTGAAAGTTAATAATATTTGGACTGATGGCCAATTGATGTGGCTGTGTTAAGGTTCTTCCCCCAGAATCAGGCTACACAGAATTAACACTACAGAGTTCAATATCTTCTGGGCAGTCTTGCAGGGGATGACAAGGACACTCACACTGAGGGCAAAGTAAAACCTTTTTTATCTTTATTAAAATAACAAATAAAGATAGAAAAGACCCAAACCACATAACAAGATAGAGATAATACAAGTATCAGGGTTATCTGTGGTATTATTCTATGCATAAGCTCCTAGAATTGCATACTCACACCCTTAGTTGAGGACCTCATGGTAAGAGACAAAAGGACCAGCCCTGGTCTGGCATGCCACAGTGACAGATAGTCCAAGTTCCTTAATGAGTCGAAGCGTCAAGTAGTAGAAGAGCAGACCGCAATGGAAGAAGCCCAGGAAATATCAAGCCCCCAACCACATGGTGACTGCTCTGTTATAGGGCCTGAACATCACCCGCTCATGCTCGGTCCTCCATGTCCATACTTAGCCTTTGCACCTACATACTACAGAGCTGTACTTATTCTATAGGTTAACAGATTGATACATATAGCTGCCAGTTCAGCACATGATCAGACCCGTGACCCCTTGCTCAAGCGGATTTGTGGTTATTACTTCCATGTTCCTTGTAGTAGCACTGACTGGAACATTCTAACTCCTACCATTCAGCAAGCTCTTCTTAGTTCCCAACATCTAAAGGTAACTATTGATCTATGCCAAGGGTTATGGTCTATTTAACTGCATTTATGCTAACCCATGCTTCAGCTAATGTCTTACAGGATACAGGCCTGTAGGTTTTTGCATTATGGCTGATTGTAATGAAAGCAGCTAACTATAACGAAGGCAAGCTAGTGAATATTATAAAGGCACGCTAACCTTATGGGCTACAAAGTGGATTAAGCTAATTTAGAATAAAGCATTCTTATTCTAGAATAAGAATGTGCATACAGGCTGTTAATTGGGAATAGCTGTTCCACTTTAAATTCACGCCCTACCTGGATCTGAATTAATTTCCCAGTATAAACAAGCCTACGAATTTATATGCTCATTTAAAAATTACCAAAACTCTTCAACCTGCAAAACTGAGTTAGAAATGCCAACTGAACAGATTTTCCCATGACGACTTGGCATGTCTCCTTCCAGACCTGGCTGGCCTAAAGTAATAAAGATTTACACCTAAGAAAGAAAGAAAGAGAAATGTTAAACATTATGGAACCTCAGAGTTTCAGGATGGGTTAATCTCAAATTTGAGAGGAAAATTTTGGCCAATTCTTATTTTATTTTCATAGTTGCATAAATTTTAGTTTCACAGGCCTGAATTCTCATTTACGCCAAGGCGTCTTTACATCACTCTGGCAGTGTAAAAGTGCCTTTAAATGGGTGTAAATTATGATTGCATTTAAGGTCCATTTTATACTTTGAGAGTGGTGTAAAGAGGCATTAGTGTAAATGAGAATCAAGCCCATAGAGTTTCAGGCAAAAGGAACCACTGTGATAATCTAGTCTGACTTCCTTCATAACACAGGTCATAGAATTTCATAGAATTGCTGAATGTAGGGAATTATTCTTCCCTACTGCATAAGTGAACATTATCAGCCCAATAACTTGTGGATTAACTTTTAGGAAGATGTCCAATCTCAATTTAAAGACTCCAAGTGATAACTAAGGTACCACTTCCATTTACAAGCTGTTCCAATGATTAATTAATCTCTCTGGTAAAAAGTTGCAATCTTATTTCCAGTTATATCTTTTTTTGAACTGGTTGATTGAGAGTTATACAAATGTAGGGTTGAGGGTATGCTGAAAGAAGCATAGCTACTGTGCAGGCTTAGCATAGGTTTATGTTCTTATATCTTATATTTGGCTGGACTTGTAAATAGAGTAGGTTGAATAGAAAAGATTAAAAACTGTGAATTTTCTTTTCAATTTAAAGAAATCAAAATCTCAAATTTTATCACATTTTGAAAATTTTCAATCAGCTCTATATTTGGTCAAGAAAGAGTAAAAGGTTTTGGCAAATAAATAATCAACACTGTTTTCAAATTTCTAAATTTGACAAATGTTGTCCAGCTCCAGTAGAACCCATTAGAAAGCTGGGAATTTTGTATTCCAGTAGCTTCGCTTAGATTGCAAGAATGTCAAGGCAGGGAATGTGTTTCCCCTGTGTTTTGTAAGGCACTGGTTAGATTAGTGTGTATGTGTGTGTGTGTGTGTGGGGGGGGGTTATACATTTAAAATTATAATACAAATGTAGGGCTAGACCCTGTAAGATGTTGTGTGTGAAGTCAGTGGGATTAAAGCTGTCAGAACAGTCCAAATGCATTCAGGAGCTGTAAATTTCCCCAAGTACTGTTCTCACTTACGCTGGTGTAAATTGAGGGTAACTCCATTGAAGCCAGTGTTAGAGACCATGCTCAAGGTTCAATGCTATAGCTGGGGCAAAACAAGCTTTCACAGCACTTGCCTGTATAATACCAGCTCAAGTTCATGCCATCTTACTGAATTCACTTATAGATGATATATTAAAAATGCATCATTCAGTCTTTGGAGCCAGATCTTTCAGCAGCTTCATTTATAAACAATGGGGAATCCCGTTCTCCACGTAGTTGACAATGATCATGTAGAAAGAATAAATTTTGATCTATGGTTTCTTTGTGAAGAGCACTTGCTACAATAAGGAATGATCCCCCCTTTCCACCTCATTGTGCTCCTTCAATTCCCTTCTCAAAAGTCTCCTCTGACATAATGCCTACAAAAAAAACTCAAGAATGGTTCAGCAGCTGGTGGGCTGACATCACAGTCCATTGTGCTGACTGATATTATTTCCGTGTGCTCCCCCCTTTGTCTGTCTCTACCTGTCGTCTCTTGTCTTAGACGATAAGCTCCTGCAGGTGGGGACCGTCGTTTTGGTTTGTGTTTGTACAGTGCCTAGCACAAAGGGCTCCTGGTCTGTGGTTGGGCTCTTAGGTGCTACAGTAATACCAATAAATAACAAAATATCATGAAGAAAAAGTACAGTAGAAAATAGCCAGCAGATAAATATAACAAAAATTTAAGTGTACCGGACTAAGTTACAATAGGTTGGTACAAAATAGCAAATGAATGTAAGGGCAGCGGGGCCTGCAGATTACAGCAGGTGACTGGGAGCTGGGTTCTGGCTCTCTAAACCTAGATCTGCCTCACACTAGCTTCATGACTTTAAACTCGGTTTACCCTATCTGCAAAATGGGAATAACAACACTGTGCTGCCCCAGAAAGCCTGTTGTGAGGCTCAGTGTTCCCACAGCAATTTGAGACCCTCCGATGAATGGTCACATAACTGCAAGGCGTTATTCTTAGAGCTAAGGAATCTGAGGTTTAAGCATTCAGCTTCAGAGATGGAATTAAAAGGTGAACTGTGAAGCGGTAAGAGGAGCACACACAAAGTGCCGAGCGGAGCTAGTAGAGGTGAAAACTGCAATGCAGGTATAATCCCAGATTGCTTGCAAAGCAGGTAATGAGCGGAAAGCTACAGTACAGCAAGAATTCTGAATTTATAAACCGCAGAGTTATACAGACTCATGAACAGAGCCAGGTGAGAAAGTTCTCAAAAACAAAAAAAATTGGCATTAAATTGTTGGTTTGCAAAAATGGGAAACACTTTGCAATTTTGCCATGAATTTAATTGTGGAGATGAAAGACAGTTTTCAGAGACAATAGAAACTGTCATTTTAACACCTAAAACCATAAAAAGAATGAATTTCTGCCTGGGGCAAATCCACAAAGAACTACTAATTATGCTATGGGTATCTGTATTCCCTAGCAGAAACAGTGGCATTTCACCCTGGTTGAATTTCAGAATGCCCCTAATAGTACATTTGAGAACCTAGTGCAGCTCTTCTTAAACCACTGCCAGTGGAAGTAAATCAGGAAAACATCTGCACTAGAGTGATTTTCAGAAGAGTGATGATGGCCTCATCTCATCCGTCAGATTGAGGAAAATCTGCTTGACCAAAGCAGATACCATTCCTCCTCCTTACTTGGCTGGATTACCATTGATCATGTGGGCAAATAGGTGTGAGTTAGGTAAATGCATAGGGAGGTGAGGATTCTCGTATCCTGCCAAAAAGAGTCAGGAATAATCTGTGAGGCCTGAAGCTGGGAGTGGGAAGAAGAGAACTGCTCCTGGGCCATGTCATATTTTAGGATCACTCAGTAAGAAATCTGGGCAAGATCTATAAAAAGACAATAGGATGGAGAGATTCATCTGGTGTCTATGCATTAATTAAAGCAATTCTGTGTAACAGAAGAAGAAGCACTGGTTCTGGGAACCATTAGGCATTTGTTTACTATTGTATGGATTGGCGAACCTAAACCAGAACACATGTGTTACATCATTATTTACTGGGCATTGACAATCCACAGGATCTCATAACCTAACTCAGGCAGACAATATGATTCAGCCACAAAATACATCAGGGTTGCTGGCTGATTGGAGAGCATTGCTTTAACACATTTTTTTAACTCATAGGGTTACATTTTCATAAGCATCTAAGTTCGGAATTTAAGGCCCATTGTCAAAAGTGACTTAGGTACTTAGGGCCAGATTTTTAAAAGTATTTAGGCATCTAAAGGTACAAGTAGGTGCCTAGTAGGATTTTCAAAAGTGCCTAGGCACCTAACTCCTATGGGAGGCTGTCATAAATATAAAGGGAAGGGTAAACCCCTTTGAAATCCCTCCTGGCCAGGGGAAAGCTCCTCTCACCTGTAAAGGGTTAAGAAGCTAAAGGTAACCTCGCTGGCACCTGACCAAAATGACCAATGAGGAGACAAGATACTTTCAAAAGCTGGGAGGAGGGAGAGAAACAAAGGGTCTGTGTGTCTGTCTATATGCTGGTCTTTGTCGGGGATAGACCAGGAATGGAGTCTTAGAACTTTTAGTAAGTAATCTAGCTCGGTATGTGTTAGATTATGATTTCTTTAAATGGCTGAGAAAAGAATTGTGCTGAATAGAAAAACTATTTCTGTCTGTGTATCTTTTTTGTAACTTAAGGTTTTGCCTAGAGGGGTTCTCTATGTTTTTGAATCTAATTACCCTGTAAGATATCTACCATCCTGATTTTACAGGGGGGATTTCTTTATTTCTATTTACTTCTATTTTTATTAAAAGTCTTCTTGTAAGAAAACTGAATGCTTTTTCATTGTTCTCAGACCCAAGGGTCTGGGTCTGTAGTCACCTAGGCAAATTGGTGAGGCTTTTTACCAAACCTTGTCCAGGAAGTGGGGTGCAAGGTTTTGGGAAGTATTTTGGGGGGAAAGACGCGTCCAAACAGCTCTTCCCCAGTAACCAGTATTAGTTTGGTGGTGGTAGCGGCCAATCCAAGGACGACGGGTGGAATATTTTGTACCTTGGGGAAGTTTTGACCTAAGCTGGTAAAGATAAGCTTAGGAGGTTTTTCATGCAGGTCCCCACATCTGTACCCTAGAGTTCAGAGTGGGGGAGGAACCTTGACAGAGGCGCTTTTGAAAATCCTTGTAGATGCCTTCCTTCATCTTCAGGTGCCGGTATACTTTTAAAGTCTGCCTTTAGGCATCTATATTTCACTGAAAGTCAGTGGGAAGCTTTCATGGGAGCAACACATGGACTTGAAGTAGGGATTCGAATTAAGAGAGAGTGGTTGTTGAAGGTCTCAGTCCTGCAAATACTTTGGGTAAATCCTGGTCCCATTTAAGCCCATGGGAGTTTTACCATTGACTACGGCAGGGCGGGATTTCAGCCTTTGACTTCGGTTGAACTACCCATGTGAGCACAGTTAAGCACATGTACAAATGTTTGCAGGATCAGAGCTTTATTGCACAAGGAGGAAGAAACTGTTCCAAGCAACAGTTAACCAATGTCAGTGCTTGGTTAAAAAGTTCACTGCACGTCCTTGCATCCTGGCTTGATCTTTTAGCTCCTCCTAGGCCAACCTCTGCTCATAAAAGGTTGGAAGATCTCATTCAAGGAAGGCAGAGTTGAACTTCCCATAAATGTAGCTGGGAGTGGATTCCCCAGCCTTTGGGAAGATGGCAGTGTTACTCACAAACTATTGAACAAGGCCTTTGTGGAACTTCTCAGATAAATGACCTAATCCAGGGAGGTGCTGAGTACTTGTAACTCACACTGATCTCATTTGGATTTCTGAGTGCACCGTACCTCTCAGGATCAGGCCCTTAGCACTGAACTCTTGTGAAGAGAAGTCAGCATAAATTTTTTCTGCCATATTTTAATAAACTGAGCAGTTGGTGAATGAGAGACAGGGTGGGTGAGGTAATATTTTTTTATTAGACCAACTTCTGTTGGTGAAAGAAACAAGCATTTCTTCAGGTATTGCCAGAGATGGGAAAGGACATATTTGGTCACTTACGGATGGATTTTTAAAAGACATTTAGGCTTCTGATGATACAGATAGGGGCCTATTGGGATTTCAAAAATGCATAGACAACTAACTCCCATTCAAACCAATAATTGTTAGGAACCTTGGTGCTTTAGAAAATTCCACTAATCACTTACCTGCATCGTTAGGCACCAAAATACCTTTAAAAATCTGGCCCTTAGTCCATCTGCTGGCTAGTACAGAATAGTTACCTGGTGAGATCAAGTTGCTATGCTGTTCTCTGTGCATATTGTATTGAATTATGCTGTGCGTTTTGTTGGGATTTCCTCTGAGACCTTTCCCACTCGGTTTGCCCAAAACACCTCATTCAGTTCTGAGAGAACACTATATCAAGTTCTCTGGAATCCAAAAACTCTGTTCAAATCTGGGATCATCACTGTGTTTTCTCTACTGGTATTTCATAAAGCTACACCTGAAGTGATCAGGCTCAGATGTAGGGGATAAGTTAGGGTGCATCACAACTCCATCATACATAATGATATATCAGATTGTATAGATATTCTAAAACAGAGCAAAACACATGCACATTATTACATTGTACATCATGTATCACACGCTTTGATTGTTTTACTAATTTTGTGAACCAATCCCTGTATAGATCCTAAACTATCCATATGCTACAGATTGTGCTAGTAAGCCTACAGCAGCAGGCTTATCACACATTACTTCTCTTACTATTTCTTTATCTACTAGCTACATATTATTTACAAGGCCACTTGTGAATTAGTGCTTTGTCCATTGTTAACCTCTCTTTTCTTACTTCTGTTTTCTTTCATTGTTCATGCAAGGCCTAGAAGATTTTGTTTTGGCACAGACCTACTGCATGGCAAAACTTGGCCACTACTCAGCAGTGTCTCATTGCTTGTTACTTGGATGTAGTGTGTAAATCTATGTGAGTGGAAGCAGCACTTAAGAGCTGGAAATGGCCTAAACGTGCAGGAGTGAGTCACAAACCAATGAGTCAGGTGAGAGAAGCCGAACTCAATGTTTGTAATAAACAGCAGCAGAAGAGAGCAGCAGGGGGCGAAGGAGAGACCAGGCTTACCACAGTTCAAAGCAAATGGCAAGGTAAAAATGACTCACAACATGGGCACTGGTGGCAAGTTTAATATGTTGTGAGGAGCCTTGCTAACTGCTGGGGCAGATGGAATCACACGGAGATTGCAATAAAACAAGAAGAATTACAAGAGACGTTTACAAACATAACATCATCTGAGCTCCCCAAACCATCACACAGAATCCCTGACATTCTGTCAATCTCACAGCAAGAGGCAGAGGGCAGCCCTTGAGGGGGTTGGTGGGACCCATTTATTGTAGATCTACATGTAGTATTGTTGATTACGAAGGGCCAGATTTCAATAGATTTTAAGGCTGGAAGGGACCACTGTAATCATCTAGTCTGACCTCCTGAACAACATGGGCGGAGGAATTTTACCCAGTCATTCCTGAAATAAGCCTAATGACTTTAAAAAACGGTCAGCATCCAGCAGCTCCCATTGTTCTCAAGGGTGGAGAAGGGGATTCTCCTTTGTTCTCAATGGGAGTTGTGACAAGATGCCCATTGGTGCCACTTGTTCTTTGTTCAGAGTTCACAGTTCTTTACAAGCAACTCCTGTCTCAGATCTGACAAACTTGCTATACCTGCTACACCACTTGCATGGAGTTTATCCATAAAGGATAGCATGTGAGATCTCTACAGAAAGCTTGAACCTTATCAATACTCATAAACATTGTAAGATATATATAAAGACTGCAGGCGGACATCTTGTACAGCTGGGATGTAAGCAGTATGTAGAGCTAATGATCTGAGTGAAATAGGGATTGCAAGCTCTTACCCAAAGGTGTGTCTCCCCCCCCCCCCCCCCCCCCGCAAAAAAACAAAACAACCAGCTCCTGAAGGAAAAGAAGTGTCCCCAACACAAAAGCTGCCAAAGCTCTAAGCAGCAAAGTGCTTGCAGCAGATTGACTGCAGCCCCAGGAGAGGGATGTGTAACCAGGTGCAGACACTTCAGGGGAAACTCTGCAAAGACTATAAAGGCCTGACTGCAGAGTTGCTCTGGTTGTTTGGAAGGGGTTTCTTTTAGGCAGGGAATGCCTCTAGTTGACAAACATATAGAGACATAAACTTTGTAGCTAAGATTCATAACATTAGTTCTTTCCTTTGTTTTGTTTGTTCTGTTAATGACTGGCTTATGTTTGAAGGGCAGGTAATATCCAAGGGCAGGTTTCCACTTGCAACTTCCCACTCAGCTCCCCTTCAGAGCTGTTCCATTTCCCAGCAGATGTAAAAGAGACACAAGAAATTTCTAAGAAGTTAACATTACTTTTGATCTATTTTTATTACAATATCTACTAGTTTGTGTAGGAGTCTCCAAAGGGAACGGGCTCTAAGAATTCCTAGAGCAGGGGTTAGGACAAACTTGCATTGTTTGTGAAGCACCATAACAGAGTCTCTAGTCTCTGCACTAGCTCACACTCCTAATAATGATTCATAAAGGTATCTTCCCGCTTCTGGCATGTCCTGTTACACATTTAAAGCAATGAATATTAGGAAAATGTTTCCCATTAGTGGTGGTACTCTTTGTCTTATGTATGGATTATTACCGTTAGGGAAGGGAACATTTGTTGTAACTGGTCATCTAGGCTGCCTAATTAGTCAATCAAATCAAATTGCCTTTAGCAGCAAGAATGACACAATTGCATTACAATGGGAACACAAGGGAGTCCGTTTTTACTACTATTCTGCAAGAATGTAACTCAGAGAGACTGCGATGCATTTCTCAGAACAGATATTAGCCCCAGTGGTCTAAGGCAAAGAATGTCAAAGAAATTCACAGTATGGGCCACATCTTAGCAGAGGGGTTGTCTCACAAACGTTTCCTCTCGCATTCACAATCAGATCATTTCCCTGTGTCAATTAAAACATTTGATTACATGGAAAATTAATATTTAGGAGACTGTTTAGTGTGCTCTTAACTGTCTTTATCCAGCTACAACTAGAAAGAAGGGGGAGAGACAGCATCATATAACTAGCAAGGGCTCTGTGGATTGCTAAAAGAATGCAATCTGGGAACTCTGGCATAGGTTATTAGTGTCCATGATACTGCAGGAGGAGAAATCAGAGTGCAAATGTGCACATGGGGATGGAGATAATGCATTATAATTTCCCTGTGTCTGTACAGCATGAGCCCTATCAGTGGTTAACAAATAGTAATGTAATTATAACTTTTTTCTTTGCTGCCACTCTCCTGTCGTGCGCTCAGTTCTACCCTCGTGTGAATGGTGGAATAATTAATTGGAACAATAGATTGTGCTACATGAGGGGAAGCTCATACTGGCCATTTTACTGGCAAAAAAAGAAATGTTACCTGTGGTAGAAAGCTGGGCATGTTTAAGAAATTTTATATGAATAATGCCAGAACCCAATTAGAGTAGCAATATGTCTATGTAGCTGGTTCTATATGCTGTGTATCTTCAGTAAACAAAGTTGTTAGGAGCCCCACTGATTCTGTCCAGTTTTTACATATTATTTAGTTGTGTAAAATGCAAAATCCACAACAATTTCACAGACATAGAGACTAAGGTCAGAAAGGGACAGCTATGATCATTTAGTCTGACCTTCCAGTATAACACACAGGCCATGGAATTCCATCCATTAATTCACCCAGTGGAGGGAATAATTCTTGCTGTCATATTCGTATGATGCTATCAATCCCAATAACTTTGGCCTGAGCCAGAAAACATCTTTTAGAAAGACATCCCATTCTGTCTCTGGTGGTATTGGTCTAGACAGATTCTTCTTTGCTATTATAAACTGTTACAAAAGCAGAGAGGGGAAGAGAGAAATTCTCTGTGTGAGAATTTGAATTGAATAAAGCACTTTGAATAAAGATTTTCCTTGAATTACAGGAGTAAATGTATGCAGTGTAGTGTAGTTATTAAGCAGAAAAGAGAAGCAAACATAACACTCCACATTGCAGGTGCCACTCTATGCATGGTTAGAATCAACTCCTATAAGCATCATAATGGAGCAGGAAAAATAGTGCTTGCAGAAGGAATGGAAGAGGTTGAATTTGCTGAGTTTATAATACAGAATTCATTTCAGGAGAAATGTTTTGCATACAGGAGAGAAAATGCATTTATTGATCAAGACGGATCAAGAGAAATGATAGAAGCACCGGTTTCCTTCAGGGCATTGTTTAGATTCTGGAAAATTGTATTCTATAGTCAGCATTCAACAATATTTATTCATTTTGAAGTATTGTTTTTAAAAGAAACACAAATCAATGGAGGATCTTGTGCCGATAAAACCACAACTGGAGCATTATGTCCAGTTCTGGGCACCACATTTCAGGAAAGATGTGGACCAATTGGAGAAAGTCCAGAAGAGAGGAAAAAAAGAAAAAAAAGATTACAGCTCTAGAAAATGTGACCTATGAGGAAAGATTTTTAAAAATGGATTTGTCTATCTGGAGTCGAGAAGACTGAGGAGGGACATAACTGTGTTCAAGTACATAAAAGGTTGCTACAAGGAGGAGGGAAAAAATTGTTCTTAACCTCTGAGGATGGGACAAGAAGCAATGGGCTTAAATTGCGGCAAAGGCAGCTTACACTAGACATTAGGAAAACCTTCCTAACTGTCAAGGTGGTTAGGCACTGGAATAAATTGCCTAGGGAGGTTGTGAAATCTCTGTCACTGGTCGTTTTTAAGAAACAGGTTAGACAAACACCTGTCGGAAATGGTCTAGTTATTACTTAGTCTTGCCTTGAGTGTAGGAGACTGGACTAGATGACCTATTGAGGTCCCTTCCAGACCTACATTTCTATGATTCTATAACCTGAAAACTAGGATTGGCCCATATCCAATTAGAAAAAAAGTATTTGGCAAGAGGATATATATTCCACACACACCCCCATCTCAGATGATGTAAAGGAAAAAATCCATTCATCCTTCTAGATTACTTTATATATGCTCTGAGCTCACATTTGGAAAAGGAAATTTCAAGAGTAGGGAAATAGTGCAAAGAACAGTCTTAAAAACAAGTCAAAATGTACCTGCCATTTACATATTTCCCTTGCCACGCACTTGCTCTGTACTGTGAAAGTATTCAGTAATTCATTGTGGAATGTATAGAGTACTGTTCAACTTCCATTTTTTATTTTTGCTTCCATTATACAATTTTACATGAACATTAATTAAACCTTCCTCCCAACCCTGGGATGTCTGTCAGTAGTATTAGGCCAATTTTACAGGTTGGGAAACTGAGGCACAGTGAGGTTAAAAGCTCACGAAAGCTTATGCTCAAATAAATTGGTTAGTCTCTAAGGTGCCACAATTCCTCCTTTTCTTTTTGGTGAGGTTAAAATTACTTATCCAAAAATCCTGAAAAAGTGTGTCTTTGTCGGAGTCATATTAGAACTCAAGCATTCTAACTCATTATTAAATATCTAGATTGAATAGCTATTTTCACCAGCAAACTTTGCCCTGGTCTCAGACTTTTTGGGGATAAGGATGAATTTAGGATGTCACAGTCACACTTATGGCAGCAGACTGTGACTTCATAAGCATAAATGCAGGCTTCAGTGCAGGAATAGGAGAAGGTGAAAATGGATTCTTCTGGAGGGAAATGTCTTTAACTGACACCTGCCTTCAGAAGTAAGGGAAATACATACAGCTACAAGGAAAATAAATTGCTCTGTATGCAATACAAATATTTCAAAATCATTTGCTCAGGGACATTTTATGTTTAATCACATGCTATATGCCGGCCTATTTCTTAATTGATATAATTGAAAATGTAGGATGATGATATGTAAAACCAAGGTTTCTTGATTACGCTCTGTCATTAAAGATCGTCAATGACACCTTTTCAGAGTTGCAATTTTAGCCCCAGGGTCCTGGTCAAAACACCAACTTGGGAGAATTCCATTTTGCCTCCTTAAATTCCTCTGGCAATTTCAGCTGGATGCAGGATTCTTCCCCCTATACTGTTTGTATGTGACTGTGTGCTGCCCTGCTGTTTCACCCCAAAGTGGGCTGCATTTCAAGGGGCTGATACAGTGACTCTCTATGTGTGCTGCTTATTAATACAAAAATCTTTATACTAATTTTTAACACTTGTCACCTGTAGATCTCAAATCAGTGTGCAAAAGTGGGGGCAAGCGACAATAAATGTTTGAGATCTTCTGGGATGAAAGGTTTTTGAAATGTAAAATATTAAATAGCTTTATGTTCAGTTAGACTGCCAAGTGCTGAAACTTTGGTGCTACGGTTGGTATGAACAGGTGAGGACTAACACAGTCATGTTCTATCTCTGTAGAGACATGTCTGACATATTTGCCTTTCATTCGTTGGAATGTGGTAAAGTTTATTGGCTCTTTGAACATCTTTATGCGGAGACACAGGGCAAGTCTACACTCAAGAGCTACATCATCTGTTGTAGCGCATCTGGTGAAGACACGCTATGCCAACAGGAGAGCGCTCTCCCATCGGCATAATTACTCCAGCTCAGCAAAAGGCGGAAGCTATGTCAGCAGGAGATGCTCTCCCGCTGACATAACGCCAGTGTGGACAGTGCTTAGGTCGATGTAACTTACATCACTCAGGGGGCTGTCTTTTTCACACCCCTGAGCAACAAGTAAGTTACATCAATTTAAATGGTACTGTAGACCAGCCCATAGGCTCTTCAGAGGAAAGGAAATGGCAATATAAGCAGTTTTCTCTCATTGTTTCTTTAAAACCCTGTAGACAGAGTCCAAAGTTAAATACACTTATTAGCATGGGGAAAAGATAAACCTATTAGCATGGGGTAAAAACATAAGGGGGGTGGGGTTGGAACCAGTGAGTAATCTGTCTAAACTTTTATGTTAGAAAATAATTTTTGCTTCCCACCTAATGTGGCAGTTTAATTATAAAACATATTGTGTAAATCATAGACAATAACGGAGGTTGGTTTTTTTTTTTTTTTTTTATAAATGCTGGAGTAGTTTAAATATTCACTATGCAGGTTTGATACTCAGAAGAATTAATCAAACTGTCAGGCCTGAGACCAGACTCTGCAGAAAACACACAGTGGTGTGTCATGGTAACTTAGCAACCATAGCTGAAGAGGTTAAGGTGGAAACGGCTGTCATTTTCTTATATTGGAGCTTGTTTTTTCTCTCCACACTCCGTGTATATTTCTTTTTCCAACAGATGAAGTCTTTTGTGTGTTTTAATGATTCTGTGTTATAGCTTCCAAAATAACTTACTATTCTGGAGACTAATTTGAAATAAATGAGAATGCTGAGGCTTTGAGCATTACATATAACACAAGCAGGAGCTGTTAACCTGTAATGTGTTTGTAGAGCTTCCCAATTTTGAGTGGCAAGGTGCTTAATTTTATTGTAATTTATTTCTGCTGGGCAAATGTGGTCAACCAAGGCAGGCACAGTTCCCTCTGAGTCAGTACTGAACCAATGCTCCAACATAGTGCAGAGGGATGGGGAGGTGCACTGCACTGTCTGAGATGCTGCTTTCCACTAAAAGTGAGGTCCTCCCCACTCATAGGCATTAAAGATTCCCTTGTGCTGTTGATAAAAGTAGGGATGGTTAGCACTGATGCCCTGGCCAAATTCCCGTTTGGGTAGTACTTTCTACATCCTTTGATTTCCCATGTCATTTTACAGGTTTCTTCACATTCACATCTGAAAACCAGAGACAGAATTGGAGATAAAAAATAGTGGAATTCCCCCTGCTTCCACCACAAACTAATCCCCACCCAGTTCAGACACCAAAATGAGGCACCAAATGCGCCTCTCAAAATAGACTGCAGAATTTCACGTGTGATTGTCACTTTTATTTCTTCTGTGCTTTGACTAGCAGTAAATAGGGGGAAAAGTCGATGTTTAACATTAGCCTTCAGCGTTACTGAGATAAACAGGAGCAGTTCACACATCTCAAACCCATTGTTTCAGGATGTCTGCAGATTCAGATACACGTCGCTGTGTCAGCTACACTCTGTTCACATTCTGAAGGTTTATTTCACAAGCATAAAGGCTAGACGTTTAATTGGTTGGGTTTTTTTAAATGAATGCTCAGAATCTGGAACAGAAGATGACTATGAACTTCCTCAGTAACCCCCCTCAAAAAAAAAAAAAAGTCACTGAACTGTGCTATTCAACTTTTACTAGAAATTGTTAAGGCCACCTTGCTGTGTGTTGCTAACTGTCTACCAGGTTTCACCACAAACTTCCAGTGCTACCAGGTTTCACCACAAACATGTAGCTGCTCTTTAGCAGTGAGTGAACCGACATGCAGTTTATGAAACATTTATGGAAACCACAAGGTTTGCAAGCTATGGATCACGTAGGAATATTCTATTAGGAGTTAGGACTCTGCAGGAGGCAAAGGAGGATTATAGCTTCCATTTCTTAAACCAAATGAAATAAGACGCGAGGGAGGAATTTGCTAGTGAGAAGCAGGGGGTGGCAAAGGAAATGAAGGGCTGGGGTTTCCACCCCCATAAGAACTCTGAGCTGCTTGCTATATTGTTGAAACCACCAACGTAGGCCAGATACTTTGAGTATTCTGGAAATACCCTGTTTCCAGCCACCATTTGGAGACTATTGTTTGAGAAATGTTCATAGGAGTGTAGGACCTGTTGTACAATTGGCCCATCCAGTCAGAGATTTACCATATTGCAACTAGAAAACTGTACAATGCTGCACATGGTGTGTGGGGGCGGGGGGGGGGGGGGGAGAAGAGGAGGGGATGGTTCCTTCTTCTGTCCTTATGATGATCATTTTATGCCCGATAGCATAAAATGCAATTACTCTTGTTTCAGTTAGCATCTCTATCCAGTGCTAATTTTGCTTATAAATTATCTAGCCATAGAATTTGACTTGATGACCTCCTATGGCTGCAAACCCTTAGGCTTTGACTATACACACTATATGAAACAAGTTACTTCCTTTTATTTATTCTGAATGTACCAGTCATCAATTTAATCAGCTTGACCCCTTGTTCTTGTATCATGGGACCTGGTAAAAAACAAAATTGCCTATTCAGCTTCCATAGTAACCCTTTTAATCTGAAATAGCTTAGTTCAATCCTCCCTCACCGTTCTCCAATACAAGCTCTCCAGTGATCTCCTGACGCCATTATGGAAAGAGAAACCATATTGATGAATGAACCATCCTGGAGACTGATGACCTCTATTCCTCCACAGCAGTGGGCAAGGTCAGTTTCCATCATGCTGGTCTACCACTGCACCTCACCCTTAAATGGAGGGGTCCTGCATGAGGAAAGTTTCATTCAAGGGTTTATTCAATCCTTGGGCCTTCCGTTCAGAGTCCCTAAAAGGGGGAGCCCGTTTCACGGCGTATGTCATGATGTAATTGTGAAGTGAAGACCTTTTTCTTTAAGGACGGGCAGAGACCCTTCCATCTCAGTTGTCACAGGTCTATAGAATGGAAATGACTTTTGATCATTACACCAATCAGAGCTGGTATTGAATTGGTGACCTGATTACAAAAAAGTCTGGGTCCTACTCCCAGTCCTCAGTCATCCTTTTACCTGGCTCCCTTGTTCATCTCAGACTTGGCTTACACCAATCTCAGATGAGATTTCCCTCTTTGCCAAGAATTTGTGTCTGCCATTAGTCCCGTTGAAATCACATTGTGATACAGCCTGTTAAGCTCTCCCAAGGCACCCCAAAGTTAGAGGGACTTGTCTTTTTATTAGTATTATGTATTTAATTTATTCTAGCAAATAAATAAAGTTTGCTTGCTTAAGAGGGAATTTCTGGCCTCTCTCAGCACTATTTGCAACATCAGCTGCTGGAAGATTTGCCTCTGGCAACGGGTTAAAAATAATAGTGGTTCTGCAAAATTGATGAAAGCTTCAAGGTGAATGTCACGTTAACACTGGCAGCTATCACACAAACAAGACTTGAACCCTGCAACTTATGAAAAGATAATGAGAAAAGAATTCAAAACTTCCATTGTCTTTATAATTTTAAAAAAGTCACTTTGGAACCAGGCAAACAGACAAAAGATGTAGCAAACCTATGCAGGAGCAAACCCTCTAAGCCGAGCCAATATCGAAAGGCTGAGATGATTTCCAGAATCCAATTCTTGAGGAAGTTTAATAATAATATTAATGCTTAGGTCTCCTATTGCTCCATATTGTTAACCATGTTTACTACAGTAGTGCCAAGGTTGGGACCCCGTTGTGCTAGGCACTGTACAAACATAGTAGACAGTCCATAGAACTCAAGCAATTTACTCAAAGAGGATTGGTTTCATTTTCCCCCCTATAGAGAAGGGGAAACCGAGGCACAAAGTGCCTCACCCAGGGTTCACACAGCATGTTAGTAGTGGAACCAGGAGTAGAACCCAGGAGTCCTGACTGCCCATTATTCCCCATGGGTTAGGAAGTAAAGGGGCAAAATGTATTCATTGCAATGCCATAAAAGAGATGTCAAAGTGATGTGTTGTATAAATACCTGGGTAGATTTAGTATTCTTTACTTAGTAATGCACTAGGCAATATTTTAGCTAATTTATATTTAGTTTATCCTAATTTGGAGGAAGGTGCATCTGGACTAATATAGCTTCTTGGTTACTAGAATGGAACCAGGATATCCTGTGTCTGCTTTGAGAACACAGAGTATATATACATTTATATCCTTCCAGAAGAGAGAGCCCTGTCCCTTGTAGAAGTACATATGAGATTTCACTGACAGATGATATCTAGATTAGAGGATGGGACTGAGAGTTCAGCATTAAGGTCCCAGCTTTGCCAGTGACCTGTCCTGCCATCTTTGACAGGCTGTCTATCTCTAAGCTTCAGCTTGCTCATCTGTAAAATGGGCCTAGTAATATGTCTCCTACCTCACAGGGGTGTGAATCACAATATATACAATATAAATGATAAGCAGGAATTGCTTCCCAGGGAATGTCATGAAGACATATTTGGCTGTATGAAGCTTTGAACACGTAAAGCTCTAAAAGTTCTAGAATCTTTCATCCTGAAGGAATCCCAAAGTACTCTGCAGGCTGGAGAGTTTACATTATAATGCAAGTAAAAACATTGTCGTATATGCCATGCAATATATTCCATCATTGTCAGGTTACCTGCCCTGTCAGGTTGTGTGCAGATTTGAGAATGGGGCAGGTTGTTGGGAGCAATATTGGTGTAAATATTAATGATGTAAAAGGCATTAGTAATTTAATAGTGAACATAGGTAAGTGGGCAGGCAAAACCATTGAGGCAGTTGTGCTAGTGAACCACGCATTATTTTGGCAAACACAGAACGGATTATCACCTGCTAGATAGCATGTATTAAAGCCTGCTCATTTCCCCGCTGTTTAGCTAGATGTTGTTAATCATTTTCTGGGCCTCTATTTTTTGCTGCAATAACATGCCTGGGGTTCAAGAAAAGTGACTCTGCCACATTTTCTTATGGGTAAATGCAGAGTCCTAGGCATGTTATATCCAGGTCTCCAAGGACAAGAAGTTGAGGGGAAGAGATAACATCTCCATGAAAAGACTTAAATGCTGTCATCCACTTTTCTGCTTGTTGAGAGACCAGAGACAGAGCAGAGAAAGTGAGAACACATCACTAACCTTTAAAAGGAGTCCCAGTCCATTTCGATGCATCCTCCAGTGCTCACCATGGTTTTCTCACAGTGCGTGCACATCATCATCCAGATGACATTCATGCCACCTCATTACCCCTTGTGAATGTGTTTTCTTTCGTTGTGTTTAGATCCTGCCTATTGCCAATATCAAAAACAGCTAGTTAAAAAAACCCTCAAAAAATAACACCTGTGTGTAAAACAGATTACCCTTGGGATAAAATGTACTGCAGACATAGAACCAGTCATGTGCTAACGCACACATCCACCTGCTCAGGAGATGCGGATCTGTATTGCTTTAATGGCAGTGCACATGGGCTGCAACATGAGAGAGGCTGAGGTCTCTCCAAAGGTACCCTGGCTGAATCTGCATCCTTATGGGAGTTTTCCCTTTTCATGTGGTAATATAATTGCATCTTCCCTGCCCCCTGTTAATAGCTGCACAAAGGAAACCCTTTGTACTGCACAACAAGAAGTTTTATAGGTCCTGTAATATCTGTTCTTGAGTCCCATTTACTGGCACTTTATTAATGAGCTATTTACATATCTATAGACATACAGCACTCTCGTAATGCCCTGTCTCCTTTAGGTAGGACGGTTTAGTAGGTTAGGAAGTAAAGACGGAATAATTCTTCCTGGCTGTGTCTGAGATTCCTTTTGTGACCTTATGCAATTTACTTAACCTCTCTGAACTTCATTTTTCTGATCTGTAACTTGGGGATAATACTTACGGTATTGTCGAGTCCAAACATCCAAAAATCATGAATCAGGCACCACAAAACCATGGGATCTTGAAAAAAATATATATTAAATTGTGACAGGTTTCAAGGTTTCAGAGTAACAGCCGTGTTAGTCTGTATTCGCAAAAAGAAAAGGAGTACTTGTGGCACCTTAGAGACTAACCAATTTATTTGAGCATGAGCTTTCGTGAGCTACATCCGATGAAGTGAGCTGTAGCTCACGAAAGCTCATGCTCAAATAAATTGGTTAGTCGCTAAGGTGCCACAAGTACTCCTTTTCTTTTTATTAAATTGTGAGTGTTTTTTATTTGTATTCTGCTTTCTGAGCCTTGAGGGAGCACTTGTGTTGAGTTTTCAGCTATTCTCCACATCCATGTGGGCTATAAACTTATTTTAACAAATGAAAGCCGAATCTCATATTTTCCCATGACTCCAGGAGCTGGGGGTTTAAGAAAAAACACAAACTGTCAGGAGGCTGTCAACAATATTGTGAGAGTTGGCAACTTTGTACTTACAACAATCCTGGGAGGTAGGTGAGAATAACTGTAATTAAATAATAACTTCATTTAGTTCCATTGAAGTCAATGGGACTATTGATGTGCTTAAAGTTAAACACATAAGAACATAAGAATGGCCATGCTGGAGCAGACCAATGGTCCATCTAGCATAGTATCCTGTTTTCTGACGGTGGCCAGTGCAAGATGCTTCAGAAGGAACAAGCACGAGAGGATAATCATTTAGTGCCAGTTTCTGGCTGCAGAAGCTTACGGACACCCAAAACATGAGGTTGCGTCCCTGACCATTTTGGCTAATGCAGTGTTGATGTAGTGATGTCGGTCCGAGGATATTAGACAGACAAGCTGGGTGAGGTAATATCTTTTATTGGACCAGTTTTTGTTTGTGAGAGATACAAGTCTTTGAGCTACACAGAGCTCTTCAGAAGAAGAAGAGCTCTGTGTAAGCTCGAAAGCTTGTCTGTCTCATCAACAGAAGTTGGTCCAATAAAGGATTTTACATCACTCTCTTTGTCTCAACTTGGCTAATAGCCAATAGCCCTCCAGGAACTTTTCCAATTATTTTTTGAAACCTGTTACACTTTTGGCCTTCACAATATCCCCTGGCAACGAGTTCCCCAGGTTGACTGTGCGTTGGGTGAAATATAGTACTTCCTTAAATTTGTTTTAAACCTGCTGCCTATTAATTTCATTGGGTGATCCCTGGTTCTTGTGTTATGGGAAAGAGTAAATAACATGTCCTTATTCACTTTCTCCACACCATCCATTTTTTATAGTCCTGTATCATATCCCCCTTCAGTCATTCCTTTTGTAAAATGAACATTCCCAGTCTTTTAAATCTCTCCTCGTATGGAAGCTGTTCCATCCCCCTCATCATTTTTGTTGGCCTTCTCTGTACTTTTCCAATTCTAAAATATCTTTTTTGAGATGGGGCAACCAGAACTGCAGACAGTACTCAAAGGGGGTGGGGAGGGGTATACCATGGATTTATACAGTGGCATTATGGTATTTTTCTGGTTTGTTAGTTTTTTGACTGCTACTGCACATTGAGCAGATGTTTTCAGTGAACTATCCACTGTGACTCCAAGATCTTTCTTGAGTGGTGACTGCTAATTTAGACCCCATTATTTGGAATGTGTAGTTGGGATTATTTTTTCCCAGTGTGCATTACTTTGTACTTACCAATGCTTAAATGCTTTGCTGGGGCCACAGTGACTTGGGAGATCGTGATAACCAAAGAAATACATTGTTACAAATGAATGGGAATGAAATAAAGCCAGTGATGTATGGTGTGATTTCTTTTTCCAGAAACTGTGTGACCAAACAGCATAAATAATGCATTCTATAAATATAATAAACATTCATTTTACTGCGGTTAGGTTGTTTATGGTGCAGGTCTTGTCTTCCCTCTCCCTTTTTCCTGAAAAACAATCGGCTACAAAAAGAGGACACAAATGCTGGAGCACTGAGGGCCCCATGTCAGATAGTAGGATTGAGGAAATAGGTCCTTAGCATCAGAGGACCTTATTGCTAGACAGATGCAGTTGGATCAAATCTTAGTCCCAATGGAAACCAATGATAGTTTTGGTAAAATGGCCCTTCCAAGCGAAAGGAAGACAATGAGTGTGATGCGGTCAGAAACACTGAGCTGTATGACTGATGACTGTAAGCACTGAGGATATTTGGCATTTAAAGAGAAGCTTGGGGGACAGGGGAAGGAAGTGAGCGCTGGACAGTTGTATTGCTGACTATTTTTTTGTACAGTCATTCTTTATTGGGTAATGTGCCAACAATGTGCCTGAGCACTGCACAGGACACGGATCAAGGCAATCCCTAAATATGGTTCTGCTTTATTTATTATTTGCGGGTTTTTAACATCTTAGTGTTATATCTCAGGGTTCCATTGATTTTTATGGGTTGTATAATTTAGCTGTGCATTGATTCATTTGCTTTCCAGATGTCTACATATGTTTCTGTAATTTCCCTGCTTTAGGGGAAAGGGGAGGAATGAATATGAAATGTATGTTCTGCTTCACCCATTGCTTTTTCACCCGTTGATTGTGTCAAGTTAAGTTCTCTCTGTTTGTTTGTTTTTTTAGTTATGGATGATCATTCTCACACCGCGAGTTGTTTGTTCGTTGCACCAGTCTGAGTGAAACTGATCTGTGGCTCTGGATGTTAGTTACTAAGGAGCTACAGGCATGAGGTTAATTTTGCATCTCTTGTTCAAACCTTGAGTAAAATGTTCTTTGTGCAGGAGACACGTGTGTGCGGGTAGGAATCCACCCCCTGCCTAAAGGCTGGATGCACAAAGCTGTACATCTGGGCTCCTTGATTCTGTTGTGTAGCCCATGTGGGCCATGACTGAGCTAATGCACAGCCCACAAAGTGGAGGGGCGGGGGATTGGGGTGGAGGGAAGTATTGTACCCAGTGGATCATCTTCTCATTTCCTTGTCCCACTGGCCAGTGCTCCAATCAAGAACTACCCAAGCTCACCCACCGTCCCTCCCGGCATCCCTGTTGCACAGACAGCCGTGGGAGTCTCACATGGGCACCGGGAAAAGAAAGAGACTCCCAAGGCATAGCCCAATCCTGTAGACCTACTTCATGCTTGTGGCATTGTTGGAATGTGGGGGAAGGGAGGGGGCCTTTTGCTACCAATATTTTTGTCATCCATCCCAAATAGCGCAAAGCATTCAAGAAACTTTGGGGATTTTTTATTTAATGTGCGGGTTTTTTGGTATTAATAATTGCACAGCTCCTGTGGTGTATTATAATTCCATAGCACCTCTTCAATGCTTTTTCCTTGTATAAGAGATCCAATTTGAGCACATTATATTGTCATAGGCATCAGAGGAAAAGAGAGTATTTAACCTCCAAACACAGACATACACAAGGAAACAAAACAACACTACTCAAAACCCTTCCACCTATAAAGCTTGGGGCTTCATTCCAACTATAGTAGCTACTGAAAAGTCAGATGCAGAACAGCCTACAGATGCCGAGAAGGAAAACAAAACCAGGATGCTCTCAGGATCAGAGCAGCACCCTCACAAAATCTTGGTGAAGTGATGATTTTATATGCTTCCTTGCTTATACAAACAGAGAGCATGTAGGAAGGATACGTTTGATAGATGAGACGGCCAATTTGAGCTTGCAGACAATAGCAGGTGATGGAGTTGAATAGCAATGACCAAGGAGTAGCTTTCATTACTTACAAAGCAGTACTTCTATGATTGCAACTTAAAACTCCTAGAAATAGTTAATCAAGACTCGTGGAGGACCAATAACCAGTGTTTCTTTGGTCTCTTGGAGTGGTTTCTAAAGGGTCACCAGATGCCAGTCACCATCTCCAATAAATGCTCTCACGTCTATGTTCATTCAGTGCAAACTTTAAAATCACATTATTACATTACAATATCTCCAAACTCTCCCCTTTGAAGATGTTCTATGTTCTTTGGATAATATACAATTCAATTTCAAGCAATGTTCCTCCATGCTGCATTAGACAAGCAGGTAGAGATTGGAATAACAATGCCTGCTGCAGCCTTTGTCAGAGGGAAGTTGTTGAAAAGCCATCAGATATTTTCTCCAGGGGGAGAATGCTGAAGGAAATAAAAACCAGTTTGTTTGTATTTCATACTTTTCTTACAGCTTATATATTAAAATAAGGGTAAATGAAGTTACCGTAAAATCTGCCTACTGAATCTCCCACTGTAGTTTCCACATGAATGAGTCATTCTTCATATCCTCTCTGAGGAACTGTGTGTAGCCTTGCTGGTGAGGAATGGTCCATCCCAGAGACAGAAGTAGTTGAGTAACAGGCCATGTGACTCTAACACTTTTATGCAGCCATAAAGCATTGTTCAGATGTGTAAATTGGATGCCCTAACTTAATCTTGTTGTCTGTAATGTCTGAGTGAAACTTGATATATAATTGTAAGATATGGTGATGGTTCTTCATTTTCTGATACGGGGCAACAACTGTGGGACATAAAAATAATCACATTTAAAACCAACTCTAGACCAATGATGGGTACATTTAAAGTTTCAAGTTCTGGCCAGATAGGCAATTATGTTTTTGCGTGCGATTCCAAAATCTCATTGGATTTGAAATCAGTCTGGATATCTAACACTCCTGGGATTTTCAGTAATACCAGTTTGGCAGAATCAGAAATTACTCCAGATTAGTCTGTTTCATGGTATTTCCACTTCTTTTCCTAGCATAACACAAGAAGTGAAAATGTCCAAGAAAGGCTTGTGGGGTTTTGTTTTGTTCTTTTGTAAAATGACTTTAAAAACAGTGAGGGACAGAAGATGGGTTAGGTAATATTTTGGACCAACTTCAGCTGGTAGAAGAGACAACCTTTCGAACGACACAAAACTCTCCCTCAGGTCCACTTCAAAACTACTGTTGTACATAATAGTATTATTGATATTGTAGTAGCACTCATGCACCTCAATCATGATTTGAGACCCCATTATTCCAAGCCAGGATTTCTCATTCATGTGACCTCCAGAAAGGTCCAAAAAGGCAATCAAGGGAGTTGCAAGGTGTTGAACATTTTCAATACATATAAGGCAAAGAAAATCTCACTCCCTACACACCCTTTCCCTTCAAGGCTAAGTATTCAGTGTCAACCTCTCAAAACACACACTCACACACATTACAGGCTTATCATGAATGCATTTTTTACCTTTACTTTTATGCTAAATGTAAGTGGGGTGGTGAACACTTTTGACGTTGAGTAAGGGATCACCAGCCTGAAAAGGCTGAGAAACATTGGGCTAAGTAATCTAGGACCCAAAGCAAATTCCCAGATCTTGAACACACTCAAACTTCGGGGAAGGCTGGTTGTAAATTGTCTTCTCTCCTAGCCTCAGTAATGGGAAAATTGCCTTCTGGAATCAGAAGTAATGCACAAATTTCATGTAAGCAGAATCTGGGAAGAACACGACAAACACACCCCTTGCGGGTTTTATACTGTTTCTGTATGGCATTATACAGGCATCTTTTTCAAAAGATAAGTGAGAGCGGATTCTAAATCTAGACAGCAGATTAGCATCAGAAGCGAGCCCTGCTGCACATAGATTAGGAACAATGACACAATTTTGTCGTTCTTGTTACTCCTACTCTTGGTTACTCAGCTCGTCTGCATGACACAATATAACAAAGGACTAGGTGCTTCCAACTGGTAGGCACATGAGTAGCTGGCAAAAAATATCTGGGGGCATGAGGAGGAAGCTTATACAGGAGGGAAGCAAATAGAAGAAAAGATGATGTAGAAACAGATTAAATACAAACATGTAAGGTTGGATATCAGTCCTGGTGAAAGTAGGAGATTCTCTGGCCTCTTCATCATTGTGCAGTATGCACTCACTCACACATACTCTGTATGAACTGTATCCCTGATTCTATAAAGGATTCCACAGTTGCTTAGATATATTCACTGCACTATCAGTGTTTAGCTTATTGTAGTAAAGCAGTCTGGGATACCTTCACTATAAAGGCACCATATAAAAATTAATTTTTTGCATTTCACAGTATCTACAGTCTTCCTTGTTTGGGTCACGAAAGGGACTTATTGGACTTAAACTGGAATTTATCAGTGTGTGGAACTGAAACCGTTACTTGTTAAATAGCAGGAAGTGGAAAAAACAGTTTATAGGAATGCTGATAATTTCTGCTTAGCAAAAACCACATTTAATGTTTCAGAGTAGCAGCCGTGTTAGTCTGTATCCGCAAAAAGAAAAGGAGGACTTGTGGCACCTTAGAGACTAATAACAAATAAATGTGTTAGTCTCTAAGGTGCCACAAGTACTCCTTTTAATTTAATGTTTCGACTTTGTTCTTGCAGTTCAATATTAAAGCCCAAACGGTTGATTTTATGAAAATGTTAAGTGTATTAGACTACATTAGAAGTAGTACTTCAGGAGACAGTTAAAGATTTGTCAGGCACGCCGTTTGAAGAGTGAAGCAATTCCAGATATAGTCTTGTCTATGTCTTTGATTCATTATTTACTGAATCTAACTCTAGCTGGACCACAGATTGATTTTCTGTGGTCAGGTTTCACTCTTGCCTGTCATGGCTTGTGCTTAGGGTGGGGAAGGGGAAAGATATATTAGCATAACTCCACTGGTTATAGTGAAATTGTTCTTGATTCACATCAGTATACAAGAGAAGAATTTGGCCTCTTGGGTCTAAAATCTGGGTATGAAAACAAATCCCAGAAGAAATGGGCATTTCTTTTCCCCAAGCAGTTCCAGTGCCAGTTGTGACCTGAAAAAAATAATCTATGTTTAGTTTTCAGAGTAACAGCCGTGTTAGTCTGTATTCGCAAAAAGAAAAGGAGTGCTTGTGGCACCTTAGAGACTAACCAATTTATTTGAGCATGAGCTTTCGTGAGCTACAGCTCACTTCATCGGATGCATACTGTGGAAACTGCAGCAGACTTTATATACACACAGAGAATATGAAACAATACCTCCTCCCACCCCACTGTCCTGCTGGTAATAGCTTATCTAAAGTGATCATCAGGTTGGGCCATTTCCAGCACAAATCCAGGTTTTCTCGTCCTCCACCCCCCCCACACAAATTCACTCTCCTGCTGGTCACTGAATTTGTGGGGGGGGGGGGGGTGGAGGGTGAGAAAACCTGGATTTGTGCTGGAAATGGCCCAACCTGATGATCACTTTAGATAAGCTATTACCAGCAGGACAGTGGGGTGGGAGGAGGTATTGTTTCATATTCTCTGTGTGTATATAAAGTCTGCTGCAGTTTCCATGGTATGCATCCGATGAAGTGAGCTGTAGCTCACGAAAGCTCATGCTCAAATAAATTGGTTAGTCTCTAAGGTGCCACAAGTACTCCTTTTCTTTTTAATCTATGTTTAGTTACTCATTTTTTCATGATCAGTAAACAGAATTGACAATACCAGTTATTTTCTTACATAAATGAATAATATAGGGGGTGTCAGACGGAAAACACATACAAAATATACTTGTAATATATCTTAATGGAAAGAAGAGTCTAATGCCTCCTTTTCAATCCTGCTTGCAATTTCCTGAAGTGCCTTCCCTCCCATTTGCCAATTGCATATACATCCCTGTGGCCGCTTACAACACTTACTGACAAGGAAAGTAATAGTAGGAAAGTATTTAATACAATTTTAACCATCTTTTAATGCAATATAGCAGCTGGAAACAAGAAAAGAAGTCAGCATATATCACCAGACAGCTCTTCCCAGGCGATCACATTTTGAACACCACTGGTTTGAAGTATATTACTTTTTGCTCAGGAATTTCTGGATGTTAGAGGATCTCTCTTAGGTGTCTGTGCCCATTGTCTCTCCTAATTGCAGCATATAATACATGTTGCTTGGCCTAGTTCTAGAAACTGCATGCACAAAGTTTAACCCCAGTTGTCACTGCATCTTTACAGTCGCTGGGAAAAGCATTGACAAAGCAATGAATGCAAACAAAGATGTAATGAATGAACAAAGCAGTCCATTTAGAACTCATTCATCCAGATAATAATTTGACAAGAATCTATTTGGAGTAGAAATAGAAAATGGCTCGAAATCTCCTTTTAACAAGAATAAATAAATATGACTTACTGAATAGCTTCCACAAACAAATGGCAATACAGGCTTATTAGTTATTGGTAAGGGACTGTATCGAGGCCTTGACATTCTAAATCACCACCTCAAATCTGATCCTAGATAGGTAGAGGTTGGGAGTTGTTACCACCTGATGACTGCTTAAATGACTTCACATAGGCTCAGGCCCTTTGCTAGAAAACAGGTGATAACCCTAGAAAAATTACAACTGGAACCTTAGTCTCAACCTAGACACCAGTGGCTTGAATGGACAGGGAGAGCTGAAGCACCTTTGCTTGTCTGTATATATAAAGGAGGAGGGGTCAGTGCATGGATTTTGCATTGCTGCTGCATTTGCTTTGCCTAAACGGCAGACTTCAGTCTCCAGGACAATCTGGGATCTTTCAGCCAAACAAAATCCACGTCATCTGATCACTGCAGATTTCTGCTTGTTGTTCCTTAGCTGCTGGTGGTAGTGCCCAAGTGTAAAAACCAAACGAAAAAAACAACTTCGTAAGCCGGTGGGAGCTTGCTTTCCATGACATCGTCAACCTTTAATTCACCTCTTTGAGTCATTATTCAAGCTTTGAGACTGGTGTGGTCTTGAAGTATAGACATTTAATAGCAAAAGCAGGTTAAGTTCACTTCTTCAGTGCCATAGTAATGCAGGCTAAAATCTCATCAGTTCTCACGTGCCCAGTAAGGTCAAGCCTAGCCAGTAACTTGAATAGGAAAACTCCAAAGCAATCCTAGGTTACAGAAGGATGTTCTGTTGAGGATTCAGCAGGTGGTACTTTTCCCCCATGGAATCATATTGAATTGTTATCCCAGTCTGATGCTAGGGGATCATGCATGTGGAGATGCCTAAACAAACCACGGTCCTTTTCATAAAGACTAGAAATATTAACCCTATCACTTGAGTAATTAAAACCTATACAAATCCCACTTTTAAAGTACTTAATTATCTACAGTATTCATCCCCCCACGCCCCCCCCCCCCCCCGGTCCCCGCACACACACTTGTTGTATAGGATAGTGCTACTGTGCACTATAAAATAGTATTTGACACTGGTGCAACCACTGCTGGAACACTGTGTCAAGTTCTGGTGATCACAATCCAAGGAAAATGTTGACACATTGGAGAGGGTTCAGAGAAGAGCCATGAGAATGATTAAAGGATTTGAAAGCATGCCTTATAGTGATAGATTGAACTCGTCGAGTCTATTTAGTTTAACAAAGGGAAGGTTAAGGGGTGACATGATCAGTATATAAGTACCTACACGTGCAATCTAGCAGTCTAGCAGAGTAAGGGATAACCTGATCCAAGAGCTGGAAGCTGAAGCGAGAGAAATTCAGACTGGAAATAAGATGTAAATTTTTAACATTTAGGATAATTAACTGCTGAGACAGTGTGCCAAGATTTGTGGTGGATTCTCCATCACTGACAATTTTTAAATTGATTGGATTTTTTTTTTAAAGATATGGTCTAGGAATTATTTTGCGGAAACTCTATGGCTGGTGTTATATAGGAGGTCAGACCACAATGATCCCTTCCAGCCTCAGAATCTCTGAATCTAGGAACAGCTGTTATGTATTACCCTACGTTGGGTACATTACAGTGTTTGGTGATATGTTGTAAATACTATGTAGAAATAGTCTGTAATTCTGTAAAATACTGTGATGCCTGGATGATTACCCTGTATCAATCAATACTTACAAACACAAGCACCGATTCAGGAAAGGATTGATTTCAATGGCACTTAAACATGTGCTTAAAATTAAGCATGTGTAAGTGGTTTTCTAAATTGGGACCTTAGAGTCTAAATTCTCTGGGACAGGGTGTGTCTCTTACTATATATTTATACGGCACCTAGCACAATGGGTCTCCTATCTGGTTGCTTCAGTAATATGAACAGTAATACATCATGATCTCACTAGGAGATCTTGTAAAAATAATGAAATGAACACTGGAATACCACTTTACATAGTGGTAAAGTGCCTAACTGGTTTCTTAAAACTATTGCTAAGTTGGGTTAGTGTTCCCATCACCTTCCTTTAAGTAAGATTCACAACAGACCTGCAATACAATGTCATCTGTCATGAACAGTCATTAAGATAAAATTTTCTCTAGTGGAGTAATTAAGAAATAAAAGCACATTATGTTATAAATCTAAAGAAGAAATCATATTCAATCATATAGTTCTTTTCCTTTAATTGAATGTAGTAAATGCACTGTATTTAAAAATATAATTGTGGAATGTTTATATCTTCTTAAGATTTTCTGACAAGGGGAGGATAACAAAATCACTGGTTAAGCATTTCCTGGTTGTTAAATGGTTTGGAGGTGTTATTATTGATGTGATTTTTATTGGAGCTATTTTCCCAAACAAGTTCTCAGTGGCAGTCCACTAGAGTTCACTTAATTCATGAGAACAAGAAGAACTTGAGTTAAATGCATTATAGATGAACTGTTCATATATAATAAGGTCAACTCATGCCCAGCAATTCCTTGCCCAGTTATTCAGAACTTGCTGTAGGATCGTAGCAACAAGTTCCTTTGTTTTTCCTATGCTTGAGATGATTCCTGTACAATTATTGACTAGCTTTGCTTAAATTCCCTTTGCTGCTTATGCAGAGCAATATTTGTAAGTCTAAACATATGATTCTCTACTAAATAAAAATCCAGGGTCCAGCATTGGGCTCAAAGAGTGGGGTTTCATACCCAAAGTTTGATATTGTAATGCAATACTGTTGGAATAGATGAGATGATGAAATTCTACTTGACCATCCACCACCAGGGGGTTGATTCAATTGATTTTTTTAATAAAACAGAGGATAAAGAAAAAAGAACAGATAGTGTCCTGGCTAATACACCTTTGTGAAGGTTGTGATGTCCCAAGATCCAGGATAATATTTGAGTAGCGTTCACTGCATTCCCAGGTATCTGCATATTTGTTTTTCCAACCCATGTGGTAGAATATAAAATACATGAAAACTTGATTTTGTACTTGTCCTAATCATCTTGTATATATTCTTAGACAGATGCATTTGAACTTCAGTGGCGATATGCTGATTTAGAGGATCTGCCCTATAAAATGTACGATACAAGTTACAATTAGGAACAAGAACCACCTCTCCAGTAATACGAATATTACCTTTGCTACTGCATCAGAGAGATGCTAGGCTTAATTAGCTGTTTGCAAAGGCGCTCGAAGAGGTAAAGAGTTATATCAATGCTAAAGGTTAGCTGGGTGTATTCTGAGTCTGATCTTTGTGGGAGGATAGGGAGAGGAAAAATTGGAGTCAAGATATGCTGTGCTGGATGCAAGAGGAGAAATTTGCTCTTATCAAAAAAAGCATGACAGAGACAACTGTGTACGTGCCTTTCATGGTCCTGTTATTTCACAGCGGAGAAGTCTTTAGCTGGAGCTCTGAATAGTAAGGGTCACCCCCAACCCAGATGTCCATGGAGTTTTCAGTTCCAAATTCAAACTGTTCTTTTTTTTCTCCCCTCCCCCTTTAAGCAGAGTGTTATAATAACTAGTGTTGTGAGCCTCTTGCATCTCTCTCCCTGAGTTTTGACACAATAGTATGGACCCAAGCACTGGAATGGGTTACCTAGGGAGGTGGTGGAATCTCCTTCCTTAGAGGTTTTTAAGGTCAGGCTTGACAAAGCCCTGGCTGGGATGATTTAGTTGGGGATTGGTCCTGCTTTGAGCAGGGGGTTGGACTAGATGACCTCTTGAGGTCTCTTCCAACCCTGATATTCTGTGATTCTATGACCTCTGTCAGCTGCTGAAATTATCAGCTTTCATGGGAACGGGATCGGGAAGGGGAAGATATTCTTCCCTGACTGAGACTTATTGCCAGTCAGTTTCTCAGAATGGGGTGTAAATTCATAACTCCTCCTTCACTTTGGTTCAGTGAGCTATTTCTGAAAGAACATGGGAATTGCCATTTATGACATCATCAGCTATCTAGTCAAGTAATCTGTGTCCAGGAATTCCCAGCGCCAGATAGTTCATGGGAAGGTGCAATTATGAAAAAGACCTGCTTACCAGGAAAATATCTTCCAAATCCTTAGAAGCTGTTTTATGCCTTGAAGCAAGCTCTTAAAAAAAAGCCCTTTACTCTTATTGTTGTGGGTGTTCCCGTTGTCTATATAAATCTCAAAGGTGTAAAAACTGAGCTCTGATTAGATTATCCAGTGGTCCCTTCTGGCATTAAATTCTATGAAATTATGAAATACTTTTCTGAATCCTGCTAAATTCTTGGTATCTCAATGGTATATTGCTTGTGGCAATGAGTTCCACAGGTCAGTTGTTCATGGGGTGAGAGAATATTTCCTTTGTTCAGTTTCAAATTTGCTGCCTTTCAGTTCCATTGACTGTCCTTTGTCCATGCAAAGTGGGAATGGAAGTGACTGGTCTACCTTCTCTTATGCCATTAATCTATATACCTCTATTGTGTTTCTTCAGTTAAAGCAAACAGTCCCCAGTCTCTTCAACTTTCCTTCCTAGTGATGATCTTAATGTTGTAGATGAATTCACAAACAGGGAGGAGGAAAAATTAAAAATATATAAAGTGGTAGTCATCCCTGAACTTGCAAAAATAAACTGAACACCATGGCTGATCCCTGCAAGAGATTAGCTCTGTCGTTTTAAATTGCTTAAGCTATAATGTGATGAAGAAAACAAAATGCCATTCTCTCAATGTGTCTTCCAGCAGGATGTCTTTGGAATTCCTCAGCAGCACTTTCTGTGTCCTCAGAGACGTCCAGTCATGTATAATGTGCTGTAACGGAGCTAGCTGCTAAACTAACCCTGATAAATCCAGGCCCTCAGAGACTGCCTCTGTGCTCGTAAGGCATGGACTAATTCCCTATCAGATACAGCTTCCACAAATGCTGCTGAGGTAAAAATCATGCCCAATTACCATGTTGTCTAAGGAGTGCAAAAGTAGAACAACAACAACATAAAGATGATTCTTTTAATTCAGGATAGTTTAGAAAAGATCCAGATGCGTCTAAAGCAAGACCCAACCTTGATGCCTTATCCTGGTTTAAGGATGTGGCCATGATCCAACTGTCTGATCTCTATGACTCTAGAGACTTTGCTTTCTTATAGGTTAAGGAGAGTTCTAAAGTGGCAGGAGCTTGTGCTTTTGAGCCTTAAGTCCCCAAGTTCCCACTGATGGCCATGGAAACTGTTCCTTATGAAATGGGACCCCAGATGGGATTTGAACAACTGTGCAATATTTGGGAGAAGCTCGTTCATTGGGGTGTGTATGTTAAATGCTGGCCGAGTGCCTGTGGCCAGGGATCTGTCTAATTTGTTTGTCCCAATGGCCATGTGAAGCCTCTTACTTTTTCGCAGCAAAAGGAATTTTCTGTAGTTCAAGTGGTATGTTTGGTACTGAAGATTCTGGATTTTGATACCCTCTGTCTCTGTGTGAGTGAAGCCATGACTCGTTATCTCTGCATTAAATGGGTACTCAGTCTTGTGCTTGCTGGATAGGTTGATTGTGTCCCCCAGTAGGGCTGAAAGAAGAGGTGGATATATAACAGTGATACTGCCTTTTAACAGCTTGCATCTTTCTACTCAGATACCATGGTGATGAGTGTTTTATGCACAAATGTCAAGCTGGCTGAAAAATGGTAGTCCTACTCTGTGAAAAAAGTTTTCTGTTGTTTTTTTTTAGACGGAGTAGAAGTTTTCCCTCTTCTACTCCAGTGAAACTTTTTTTTTGGCAAAATTTTGAAATTTTACTTTGAAAATCTTTGATCAAAATGAATTTTTGTGTGAAAAAATTTGTGGTTGAAAGAGTATTTTCCATCAAAAAAGGAGTTGAGATATAAACATTCTTTACCAAGCTCTCTCTAAATGTTTAGATAGTGTAGCCCGTTATGGGGAAGGCAACTCAGCACTCAGTCTCCAGCCACCTTCAAATTCTAAGATTGTTAATCCAGACCTTTTCACCAGATCTAAATTCATTTAATCTTCAGAAAGGGAAGATTCATCCATTTTAGAGAGAGGCATTTTTTAAAAATTCATTAGCTTTAGGGATATTTAAGCTAGTAAACTGTATTTATCTAAAAGACATAAAAGGGACAAAACGAGCCAGGGGCAATGAGGAAGCAGTCACGACAATACAAGTTACTGACCTTGAGTTAAAGTAAACATGGCATTGTGAAAGCTATTGTGTGTATTGTAGACTGCAGACTCTTTAAAGTTTAGCTAGGTACTTTTCCTATGCTAAGTTCATTTCAGTGGAAATTTTAATTATTAGTGGAGTTAGACTGATCCAGGTTTACATCTATTTTTAGTGAAAGGGGCTGGTCAAGGGTACCAAATTATCTCTCCTGGAGCGTTAAACCCTCATACCCTCCAGAACAAAAACATGTGCAGAATGATGCAATGTTGGCACAAGATTTTTGCACGCATTATTCCCTATAATGTCTGGCCGTATAAACACCACTACAGGAGGGTTCAATCCCTGGTATGATTTGGATCTTTGCTAAGACTTCCATTTAAAAAATATAACAAAACACAAGTACATTTTTGTGTATGAAGTAGTGATGATGGGATGGTGTCCCCCGGTTTACATGTTCACATGGATTGCATATTTCAGAACTACATTTTTAGGGTAGCATGGTTTATAGAGCAATAGATTTCCGCTTTCTCCATAAGTAATATAGGGCAAACTAAGGTTAATGTTACACACATTTAGTATCCCACATCAAAAATCTTAGTGAAGGTGATGTTAGGAAGGCAGGCATCTATGATTTGGTTTGAATGTGTATTACCTTTCAAAAATGTTAGTTTATAAACTCGTGATATTCAGATTCAAGGTCAACCCTGCAAAAAAATCTAGCTCCTTGAAATTATGAAAATTCATAGTTAAAATTAAATTTCTCTTTGGGGAGAGGAAGAGAGGTAGAACTAACAAACACACGAGACACATGCTAGACATGTCACTCAATGCACTTCTGGAAGGTGCTCAGAAATTGGTGATGAGGGCCATAAAAATAGACTAAGTCTGCAAACTACCTTTACCGTACTCATTGCTATGGGGTAGCATACTCTATTAGATAAAGGCACCAACAGATTGTATTTTTCAGTCTTGTTAACTTGACTGGCTTGGAAGTAGCGAGCTAGAGGCAAAACGCTTTATCCTATTTTTAATCTCCTGAGTAATGAGAGGTTGGGAGGGTGTCTGCTGTTCTACCTAGCGTCAGGTCACCATGACACAGCACTGCTCCAGTTGGAATCCCAAGATACCTGACTTCTTCACAATTGATGTACGTCTGAAAACTTTCCGAATCATACTCTCTTCCCCTCTGCCCCCTGGGACAATTCATTCTGATTCCTTGTTCGTGAAAGATGTTTTGCTAGTCGCCTTTCAACTTTTGACTGTCAGCAGCATACCTCAACTAGTTCAAAAGGTAGCATCATGCTGTTGCAGATCAATGCAGACCCCGCATTTCTGTCTTACTGTGCACTGCTCTTTTTGGACCCAGAAAAAAAAATCAAGTTTGAATACTTGAAAACATCTCGTAAATACTTGCTGTAACTTTGTTTCTATTCTTGGACTGAAATAACCTAGACTACAAGACATTAGAGAAACTAAGTCGTAGAAGGAAAATTCATAAAAGCTTTGAAGCCCCCCACCCCTATAAATTGTGGAGCCGGGGGTTGCTTGTTGTTTTTCTTTCTTTTAAGAAATTAGTTTAAGCTCTGAAAAAAGTCTTGAACTCTGAGATTCCAAAGTGAAGCTGTGATTCTACAAGTAATTTCTAGTCACAAGATCAAAGCTGTCAACTTTTTACTCTGAGAACAATGTGTCAAAATTCCAAAGCAACTTTAACTCCTCCTCTACTGTTAATTGAACTTGTGATTTCTGCACATAGAAAAATACGTCTCTCTCTCTGTGTCACCCTGCTATAGCCTCTGGAACTTGCTTCCGTCCTGGGTCTGAAATAGTCCAAATTTTGTGACTTTCCAAGTATGCTGCAAAATACCTCTGTTTAGAGAGTTTTGGGAGTAATGATAACATTTCTAACAACAGCACTTTTTATTACTAAATCTCAAAGTGCTTTAAAAAGGAGGTTAGTATGATTATCCCCATTTTATAGATGGGGAAACTAATGCAGAGAGAAAGTGACTTGCGCAAAGTCACCCAGCAGGCCAGTGTGAAGAGCCTTATAGAACCCTCCCGGTCCAGTGCTGTACCCATTTGGTCATACTATTTGCTTTCCAGAGCAATGAAGTGGGGGAAGACTGAGTTCCATGAAGTTGTTACTGTAATGCTACTGGGATTTTTATTGTGATGTTGATGATGCTAGAGCACCTACATCCTTTGATATGTCTCTTTTCATACTTTTAAAATCTAAATAAATAAATATGCACTTGCAAATACTAATTTGTATGTACAAATGGCAATTAATACATTTGCATGTACAAACTCTGGGTTTAATGGGGGCTAATGCATTTGCGTGCATAACTGCCGGTAAAAAATTCAAGTGCATGAGTGTTCAGAGACAATAGCAGGCAACTCTGTGCAAGAAAGCTGTTCCTTTCATGGATGCCAGTAGCTCCTGTTAGCATAAATGGGAAATCATATGCATGCACCAAGATGTACACAATCCCTTTACACATCTTAATTAATTAGCCTCTTTCTCCACCTTTTCATGTTCTCTGTATATGTGTGTGTGTGTGTATATATATATATATATATCTTCTTACTATATGTTCCATTCTATGTATCTGATGAAGTGGGCTGTAGCCCATGAAAGCTTATGCTCAAATAAATTTGTTAGTCTCTAAGGTGCCACAAGTACTCCTGTTCTTTTTGCAGATACAGACTGACACGGCTGCTACTCTGAAAACAATCCCTTTAGTCTACAGCAATTTTGTATTTGTTCTACATCTTTAAAGGATTTTACTGTGATGTGGAAAATTTGCCTATGTAAACAATGCCCTATACACTTCCCCATAGTAAAAGTAATTAATTACCCATAGTTTTTTATCTATCATGCACTCCATTTTTTTATGAAAAAACTTCTTTAAATATAGTTGTTTTAATCAGCACTTTTTAGATGTGTGTTTCCATGTTCCCAGTAGATTATCAGTAAAATTGGTCTTTACATTGTTTTAAAGGAGCGGGGGGACGCTTGCATATCTATACAATCTGAATTGGTGGTGTTTTTCCACTTGTCCCTATATCATAACCACTGTATAATGATATGCCTACAAACCAGAGGTCCAGAAGCAAAAGAGAAAAGTTTGCTGCGGCTCAGAAGAGGGGGAATGCATTTGTAGAGCTATGGATGAGGAGCTCCAGGACTGGAATAGCTCAGGAATTGTAGACCAGGTTTGAAGAGCAATGGTAGAGTTTACAGAGAGCCCAGGACTGGAGTCGCAGAAAGTTTTGCAGGTCAGGTAAAGATGGATGAGGAAAGTTTGCACACTACCCATTTGCACTATGTGTACTAGTTCTTTACTTTCTTTGAAATCACACTGACATCTAAGAAAAGAAAAATTAAATTAAAAAAATAGAACGTAATTAGCTTCCACAAATCAATAACTCGTGTTATTTAACGTGGTTAAATTCTTTGTTGGGTCTCATTTGTATTTGCCCGATTCCTCCTGGTGCTGCTTCTGTTTCATTGTAAGGGACTGGGGTGGAGCTGAGGTATATGGAACATTCTATGATGACCTCAAAGGTTAGAGAGTGGGGACAGAAAGTCAAGGCTTTTCAATTCTATTCCCGGCTATGACAGTTAGTGGCAGTGGAAAATCATTTTACTATTTTTCCTTGGTTTACTCATTTAAAAAAATGTATAACATTGACCTATTTTTGGAATTGTAAAGCACTTTGAGAACTTTGGGTGAGAATTGATAAAGAAAGACAAAGAATTATTGATGCTTTCATTGCACCTGGGAATCCATACTTTTGAACTGTCTAGTTTGAGATCCAAATTTCCTTCCAAGTGTTTGATGGGTGTGGACAGGAAGGATGGACTGTATATTGTAATAATTGATATAATCAGAGTTCAAGGCCAGCAGGGACCATCAGATCAGCTTGTCTGACCTCTTCTATATCACAGGCCATTAAATTGCACCCATTTACCCCTGTAATAAAACCAATAATTTATGTCATCTGAAGGTTTAGGGCTAGGAATAATGGAATGAAAATACAGGCCGAATATTAGAAAACACTTTTCTAGAGGTTGAGATCAATATTTCAGGGGCAAGTTAAATAGGAGCTTATAATTTTAAAGTGCCTCTTTAACAGTGTAGCATAATATGTTCAACCCCTGTAATACTATGCATCTCTCTAAGTATCATATGGCTGCCAGTCTGGAAAATGCCAGTATCCTAAGAGTTAATGCTGCACATCTTTCAGGGAGTATGATCACAGTGGTTTCAGGGGCTGCGCTGAAATGGAAAGCCCCCAGCATCTTCCTGCTCTGCAGGCTATGATGTTCACTAGAGCAGGGTAGGCTAAAAATGGATGCAAAGGGAGCAGAGTGTTTGCAAAGAAGATAAAGTGTCGTTCTTGTGACAGTGGGCTGGTATTTTCTGCCCTGCTTTTTCAACTGCCAGTTTATCATTCATATTCACCACCACTCATGTAACAATATTGTATTCTCTGAAGGTTTTGATTTTTTTTTTATGCTTAAAGCTTCTCCAAAGTTCACGCTACTCTTATGGAACTCTCACTTAACCTTTAAGAAACAAGCTGAAGGCTTGGTCTATGACCTTGAAGAATGGGGGCAGAGGAGGTACGAAATATCACTGCATTTTGCTAAAGACACCTTTAGAAATATCTAACAAGGCATTTAATCTAAACTGGGAGAAAAGGATCCTTACTGTAAATGATGCCATCTTTTGGAGTGGGAGAGGGGGCATGCAACAGTGACTAAAAACAGCACCTGAGATGAATGGTGCCACAGACCTATGAAAAGAGATTAAGTACGGGGATTTTAGTCTGGTGAAGTTGTTTCAGGAAAGGATGCCAGAGAATTGAGGCTTGGAGCAACACATGCATAGGAAAGAATGAAAGCCAGCTTATGTGGCAAGATGATTTTTATGACAGATATAAGGTTACCAATCCTCATGTTTCCAGGCAATAAAGTAGTCGCAGGCTGTGGTCAGGAAGAAATAATGCTCCCTTCTTTCTCCCCTCCCCTCTCCCCTGCAACATGATACTGCACAGTAAGTTCACACCTTCCTTTGAAACATCTGGTATTGAGCCAGAATACTGAACTGTGTGGCTAATGGATCAGTCTGGTATAGCAAATTCATAAGGCCTTTATGAGATTTCTGAGTTTTTGGCTCTAGCGCTTGATCCTCAGCTGGTGAAGTTACAGGACTCAAGGAGAGAAATGAGAGAATCATCAGTCTTCAGCACCATTAGACTGCATCTGATGAAGTGAGCTGTAGCTCACGAAAGCTCATGCTCAAATAAATTGGTTAGTCTCTAAGGTGCCACAAGTACTCCTTTTCTTTTTGCGAATACAGACTAACACGGCTGTTCCTCTGAAATTAGACTGAACAGCGACTTTAAAATAGCTCTCAACACTGCAGCAGCTGGGCACCTCCCAGTCATTGGGTTTGGGGGTTTTGTTTGTTTGTTTGTTTGTTTTTAATGCTCCCAACACTCTGGGAGGTGGGGAAGAACAATCCTCAATTTGCTGATGGGGAACTAAAGCACAGGGAAGACTAAGTGGCATGCTCAAGGTCACACAAAATTTGTGGCAGAGCTAGAAACTGAATCCCAGTCTGTTATGTCTAAGTCCAGAGGCCTATCCAGTTGGCCACACTGCCTATCCTTTCTGTGTCTCCAAAGAGCTCTGCTGACCTAACGAGGCCATAGTTACAGGCCTACACTTCCTGTGAAGGGTATGGTGCCCTTCTCCAATGCAATTTTCCCCTCCACTTTGTTGCATCATCATCCCACCCAGCCATCATCGGCCCAGGAGGGAGTCAACTGAAATCAACTTTTTTAACTCTCTTGGCTTGGCACAAATCTATTAATGCCCCCACGCATCTCAGGAGAATGCAGAGTGGGAGGAATCAGTCAACGCTAAACAAAAATCCGTGTTATATAGCTGCTAATAATGACCATCAAAACATTTTACATTCCTCAGTGTCTGCTCTCCACTTTAGTTTCAGTGCAAGAACTACCTGCTTCACAGTCATAAATACACTGCACCTCCTTGTAGATCCATAATTGAGTTAGGAAGGTTTCCATAGCAACTGCTGTGATTAATTAAAATACTTGGGCATGGTAAGTTTTATAGATGCAGAAAATATTTTCGTGTTTAAATAGTGCAATCTGTTTATACTCAAAGGATTTCTCTCCCCCTTTCTTGCTCCCAGTCTCTACTGAGAAATTGGGCTGTTTTTCCTTTTTGGTGTGGATAAATCATTGTGTTATTCTCCATAAACTCTATAAATAATTCCCAATGATTAGTGTCCACTGAAGGCCTGGGGATAAATATGGTGAAATACAGAAATCTGTGTGGGACTTAAAACATTCAACTATTTGCATGAGGAAAGAGTGCAGACTGGGGTTAGCGGACGTGGGCAGCTGCCTACCTATATGAGGACATATGCCTGCCATGGGCATGCTTCCATATGCCCTTCCTTGAGCGTCACATCTGCTCCACAACTCTCCTATTGTTTGAGTAGGCAACATTGTCCAGTGGTTAGCACACTAGACAGACAGCAGTTCTGTCCCACACTCTGCCACTGACTCACTGTGTGACCTTGAGCAAGTCAATTAAGGTCAGACTGTGATTCACTCACTTATAGTAGTAAGAAGTTACTTTGAATCATGGTCCAATATCTTTGCTGCCGTTAACCTAGCTGAACTTCTCAGCACTGTGGAATGAGCAACAACAGAACAGCGAGTCCATCAGTAACAGAATTATTTTCTCCAAAGAAAAAGAGCCAGGTTTTATTTGTTTTGTGTCCTTTATCGGCCTGCTGGCAACAACCTTAATCTCCATGCTCTGAGATTAAGAAAAAAGGAAGGAGAAATACTGACGGACAAGGCCTGATTGACAGTCATCTCCTCTAATCTCTGGGGTGTGTGTGAATGTTTTCCTCTTGTTTATTTTTTCCACTGGAAATGATGATCTGTTGTCAGCTGTCAGCATCAGACAGAATGCAATTGGGGGACAATATCATGAGTTAGTACAGCAAGAAATATGGGCAAGGTGAAGGTGAGACTTCCAAACAGAGTGACCAGTCAGACATTAGGAGCTAGCAGGTTTCATGTGTGATAAGGAAAGGAAATTGAAAGGTTATAAAATATAAGGCTCCTTTTTTTCTTGTGCCTGTCAGATTGCTTCCTCTTGTACAAACCTCATTCTCTATTCCTGCTTCCAAGTATATTAACAGGCACTGCTGACTGGCCTGCTTCACTGAGTGATGTTAATAATGATATTCTGTTACTTCTAGGCTAGGATAAAAAAGCAACCACTGACAAAATCTCGGTTGCATACAGAATTGCCATCCTAACGTGGGGCCTCCACTGCCTCATGTCTTGTCCAGTCATTGACATCTCTGCAATTTGGGTATATAACTCCATCCAATCAGACCAGGGTGTAGCCTTTCACGCTCACTTGGCACAGGTGTCAAGACTGCACAAAGGACAGGGCACTGGAGAATCAGCCCCAGTTACTGCAATTTTTAATGCAAATGACCAGTTAATGTCTATTTGCATATGCAAATAATCAAACTTCCCTGCATAATTCTGTGCAGCCCTGAGCTTCTGATTAATCTAAAAATCTGGCCAGCAGGCTTTTATCTCGGGATCTCTAAGTGGTTAAATAAACATGGTTTATTTAAGCCTCCCAAACAACTGCCTGTAACCTTGTTTAGGTATTTCTATTGTATCATCTCCACCTTGCAGGTGAGGAAACTGAAACACAGAAATGGGAAGTTGTCACAGTTCCTGAGTTAACTGCACTTCTGACCTGCTCCTGATTTTCTTAGGGGCACCGCACTTGGGTCTCAGGCCTCTATCTGGCACCTTTCTCAGGGCAGAAACTTGCCATTCACTCCCTCCAGTGGGGACTGGTTGGCTGCTGATTCCTGCTATTCACTGTGATCATCCCCTAGCAGATCTAACTGCAGTTCAGCACTTCCAGGGCTATGACAGGATTAGTGACCAGCCAGATCTCATAAAGCAATTTGCTATTTATTCAGAAGAAAAGCATTTCAGAGAAAACATACTTTAAAAAACAAAAAAGCCCAAACCCCTCTGATGTATTCCCTAGCTTCCCAGGTCATCACCCATCTTCCACGTAGAGACCCTGGAAGCTCAAAAGTATTTCAGGTCCTCACTAGGGCCCTGTTTCTTGGTCATGGTCTCATACCTGTCAGAGTTCTAGGATAGAGTCTGAGTGACCCTCTCCTCTAGTCAGGGCTGATATTTTGAACAGTTTCAAGCTCTTTGTCTTCTTAGGCCTTTTGATCCAGGTCAAACAAGTCTATGCTATTCCCTGGGGGAGGAGAGAGGGGAACTTCAAAAGACTAGTTACCTGCATTGCTTCAGCATTGGTGATTTGCACTAATTAATCCCCATTGACTTTCGTGCCCTGCCCATAGGAAACAGCCTTCATTTTACCAGTTGAGCTAGGGATACAATCCCTAGCAAGCCCATAAAGACACGTCACATGTATAACATTAATACAATAACCTTTTGAATATTCCACGTTTTCACAGCATTACATTTATCACAGAAGTGACTTGCCCCATGGTCAGTCGGTGAAAGAGCTGGAAACAGAACCCAGGAGTCCTGGCTCCCAGACCCCAGCTTGAACCAATAAATCAGACTTTCTCTTTATGTTTACTTTATCTTCAATATCTGCTAATGTAAGATATACCATTATCCTTTACTGTGTGGGGCTGGGAAAAGACTTTTCACATGAGCATGATACTCTGTTACGGCCGTGTTTGCATAAGTGCTGGACCCCTACAACTCTACCTGTAATCTGGCCCCATTATGGTCATTGGGTGCATGGTGGGTGCTCAACTTTTTTCAAGATCTGGCTCCATTTGGGTTTTACCTCTTTATGGTACCAGCCATTATGAGACACCTGACACCACACATAATGGGACCAATGGTTTGATCCATACTGGTAATTCCCAGCTATGTTCCAATGTGACCTGGCTGATATAGGGAGCCCCTTATTAAGTGAGGGTCAATGTAACTGAAAACCCTGGAACTGAATATACTGCATATTAATCAAATCTGCTTATCTGGTAGAAAGGTCTCTACCAACTGTCAGCTAAATCAGAGGGATAAAGGCAGAGGGCTATTGAAAAGATTGAGCTTTATGCACTAGGTGCTAACAATATTTTATTCAAATGAACACAGAAAAAGCCCTCCATCAGCTTCCATTTTCTTGCCCTGTTCCTGTAAGTTTATTCAAAAGAGTTATCAAAGCACAGAGCATAAACAAACTACGTCGTAAAATACTTCCAGCATCTAATGCAACAAATTGTTCAGTACTGTGTGAACAGATGTCCATTTGCAGGCTGAAAGTTTCCTCAATGAGGATGAGAGGTGAGGCTGCTGCAAATGGAGCTGAGAGGGTGTTAGGAATCCCAGGCTGAGTAGCAATCACTGGGTAATCGGGTCACCCACAGCCACCTGGCACATGTAAATTGTGCAGGGTGTATAGTCTCAAAGCCAGGCCCTACAGCAGTGGTTAGATGAAAATGATGATTAGCTGCCATAATGAGATATCAGCATTCCGCGCTGCTGCAAGAGGCAGAAGCACCTGTTAACACACAGCCCTGTGGCTGCCCACAAATGCATACAGAATGGACCTGATTCATCTTTACCATGATGCCCCTTGGTGTGCAAATAGGTCATCGAGCTGGATTAAGGCCCCACCAGGATCGCTCTGCTTGTTACAGCTGGCTGTGCTTCCACAGCAGCCTCAGGAGGCATTTCAGGGTCTGGGGCAGGAAAAGGAGGCTGATCAGGACACCAGATGAGCTAGATACAGAACTCCTGATCCTTACCCTCTTCTTAATCCTTCTCCGAAATGTGGGAAAGCTCTGATCTCTACCTGTGGCCAAACCATGCAGCTTAAGGCCTTTCTTGACAATGGGCTTGGATCTGAACATCCTTGAACTTGGAAAAAGTGTGTCTATCCAAAGGCTAATGTTGGGCTTGGTGCTTGTCTCAAATCCTGTAATTGAGAAGAACGCAGGGAAGGAGATAGCAGAGAAATAGGAGGAACATCTTTTTTGTGATCTACTCTTGTGGAACATTGCTGCCTGGAGGGCTAAGGGATCAAGCATCCTGCTGCCCTGAGGACTGCTGGACCTTGTCATAAAGTACCTTGTTCCCACAAGCATAGAGAGAGATTCTGTTTCCTTCTTTATGAATACTCTGACCCCAGTATATACCATTCAGAGCCACTGGTTAAGGGAGTCACTGGGGCACATGAATGGACAGGAAAGAGGAGAGAAATCTGCATGTTAAAACACTATTTTGTAGCAGGTTTCAGAGTAGCAGCCATGTTAGTCTGTATTCGCAAAAAGAAAAGGAGGACTTGTGGCACCTTAGAGACTAACAAATTTATTTGAGCATAAGCTTTCGTGAGCTACAGCTCACTTCATCGGATGCAGTCAGTGGAAAATACAGTGGGGAGATTTATATACACAGAGAACATGAAACAATGGGTGTTACCATACACACTGTAACGAGAGTGATCACTTAAGGTGAGCTATCCCCCCCCCCCCCACTCTCCTGCTGATAATAGCTCACCTTCAGTGATCACTCTGGTTACAGTGTGTATGGTAACACCCATTGTTTCATGTTCTCTATGTTTATAAATCTCCCCACTGTATTTTCCACTGAATGCATCCGATGAAATGAGCTGTAGCTCACGAAAGCTTATGCACAAATAAATTTGTTAGTCTCTAAGGTGCCACAAGTCCTCCTTTTCTATTTTATAGCAGGTCACTCGTACACCCGGCACCATGCTTGCCATCAGCTCTGAAGATCTGTGAGGACATGGGAAATAGAAATACCGTAGCCAAGCATAACCATCTTCTATTAAAAGGCTAAGAAAGGGAAGTTTTCTTTCTGTTACACTTCCCCTTCATGATTCTTAATGGCATTATGTGAGTGTTTCTACAAGTTTCTGTAGCTGTTAAATAATATCTGAGTATGAATTTAACACAGTTCTTGACATTCATTAGCAGACATGGTTCCATCTATCTCTGTCACTATTCTGCTCTGGGAGCCATCCTTGCATTGCAAAGAAATGTACGCAGAGACTATAAAGACCTGATGATAGAGTGATAGATCTTTTTTAAACACTGGGGCATTACACGGTTTTATGATGCAGTAAAATCTTCTCCAGGCATGACAAGTGCGGACTGACAGAGACCATTTTATCTATAAAGCATTAAAGTATAAGTGCCACATTGGACAAGCATAATAGAGGGGAAAAATAATCTCCAAGAAGACGAGCTCCTGCAGCAACAAAACAAATGGACAGGGATGTCACTTAGTGATGGAGCAGGCAACTCAGAGCTTGCTAAATTTCTAAGGACATGTCTGACAGTGAGAGAGAGACATTTTCTAAGAGTGCTTTTATTCCTTCAAATTATTGTATATATTGTTCTTATTTCTTGCTTAGGATTTGATAAAGAAAGAGGAAGTCAACTGTGTCATGAGGGAGTATATCTCGGTTTATCTCTTCTATATAGAGTATTTTCCAAATGAGATGGGCTTGAGTTGATGAAGATGCTCTTGACTGGAGTTTGAGAGAGACAGAAGTGTGATGTGATGCATTTTTCTCTCCAGAATCTCTGCATGTGTGTCTCTATACTTTGGGGAAAGTGAAGTTTTATTTTTCTACGCTCCTCTCCAGTTCTCCCTATCATTTAGCCATTTTATTTATCAGCTTGTAGTCAAACGAACGCACTGGGGATTCCTAAATGGTGTGTAAAGTAAACATCTGTCCACTGGCAAGATGGGCACATCTGAACCCACTAATTTTTCATCATTTCCCAATATTAGAGGTCAGCTGTTCACAATATAGTAATGTCCTGGAGTCTTTCACTGGTGGTTTTAACGTGTCTGAAGCAGATAATTCTAATTACAAGATGGTGTTAAGAATGTTGAAGCATCAAATACAGTCATATATATCACTCATTATAATGCTTCTTATCTGAGGATATTGGAACACTTAGCCAAATATCAAGTATCAGAGGGGTAGCTGTGTTAGTCTGTATCCACAAAAACAACGAGGAGTCCCGTGGCACCTTAAAGACTAACAGATTTATTTGGGCATAAGCTTTTGTGAGTAAAAAAACCACTTCAAAAGTGTGGTTTTTACCCACAAAAAAGTGGGATTTTTACCCACAAAAGCTTATGCTCAAATAAATCTGGTAGTCTTTAAGGTGCCACCGAAGTCCTTGCAAAATATCAAATTAACTAAGCTTCTCAGCACCCAGGAAAGGAATGGTTATTGCTCCAGTTTTACAGATGTCAAACGGAGGCTTGCTCCGCAACCCAAACTATTGAACTTGCTTGCCTTATCTGCCCTCTGTTTAAACAAAGGATCATCAGTTTCTTATTAATACAAGCAATTATGTCCAATGTTCCTAAGCACTGCCTGTACCATAGGTACGTCTCCTTGCTATTCCATTCCCAAAGTTAATAACTTTTTTCTCTTTCTTCGGTCTGAAGTCTGCTAAAGAGCCATTAGCTATATTATTATTACCCCTTTCCTCTTCTTTTCTCCTCTTCCACAGTAGAATTGCAGCACAGGTTCCTACTAGCTGGCTCGCAAACCCTCTCTTCATAAGGAGCTCTTCTGCTTTGCTTCCTTTCAAAAGGCCACGTTACGTGGTGCACATCTTGCAAAAAAGACAGCTGCAGGTGATGAGTTATAAATGTACTAATAAATGTTTACTTTAGGGCAGTGGTGGTATTTAAAAGAGAGAGAGGGTGAGAATCCCCACCCTCAATATTACCCTTGTATACTCAGCATTGTAAGAATCCTTTCATAGGAACCATGTCATGTTAATTACAAATCTCATGGTGTATTAAATATCTAAAAACGACTATTGATTATTCTTCTACATGGAGAGCAATAAAAGCCATGGGCTGGGAGGGGATGGAAGCTACTGTACTTAACAAGAAAAAAGAATCAAGACTTGGACATAGTCCCAGCTTTTCACTTTTCAGGAAGACAAAGGGGCATTAACAGATTTCACAGACAGTAGTGAAGTAAAGAGGGCTTTTTATTTTATTTTGCTATGCTTCACAAACCTGTGCTATCTTTGCAGGATCTGCTCAGGCTCTTCCTCCTGGCTTTGCACCATGCACTGCAAAGAAGAATCTCTTAAGTGCTGAGAAGTTACTAAAAGTCTTATTTGCAAATGCTTGACTTCTGTGGGCAAAGTCAAAGTCAACGGGCCCTAACTTTTACTCAGAGAGGCTCTTCTTTACCTCCTCCTTTTTTTCTTAGATATGTCTGAAAAATCTTAGACCTACTTCGATAATCTCTAATTCTTTCTTGTTTGGGCTTTGTTGGGGGGGGGGGGGGGAATGCTTCTGGCACTCTTTATAAATACATTTTTTAAAAGCAGCACATGCGAGCAGCAGTACAATAACAAACTGGCGTGGGTGTGCAGAGTGAATGGAAATTCATTTGGCGAGATGGCTTTCCATGTTGGCCTTGGAGAAAGTTAATAATTAAAAACTAAAACAGTAAGAAAAATGATTTTATAAGTCAGGAAAAAATGACGACCCTGTCCTTTGAATGACACTGCTCTCTCCCTCCCCCATCTGTTCATGAGTCTCTGTGTATGTGACAGGGGCCTAGATTCAGCACAGCTCTTGAGCACATGCTCTAACTTTATGTGTGTTCTTCATTCGTAGTGAACCCTAAAGGTGGAGTTTGGGTGGCTGTTGCTTTAGTCTGCTCTGGGACGGGTACAATATCCTGGAGAAAACCCCCTTCTCTCCAGATTGTTCACCAGGTCTTTGGGAGAACAAAAGAGAAGGGACTGTGTCATAAAAATAAAGGGAAGGGTAAACCCCTTTGAAATCCCTCCTGGCCAGGGGAAAGCTCCTCTCACTTGTAAAGGGTTAAGAAGCTAAAGGTAACCTCGCTGGCACCTGACCAAAATGACCAATGAGGAGACAAGATACTTTCAAAAGCTGGGAGGAGGGAGAGAAACAAAGGGTCTGTGTCTGTCTGTATGCTGGGTCTTTGCCAGGGACAGAACAGGAATGGAGTCTTAGAACTTTTAGTAAGTAATCTAGCTCGGTATGTGTTAGATTATGATTTCTTTAAATGGCTGAGAAAAGAATTGTGCTGAATAGAATAACTATTTCTGTCTGTGCATCGTTTTTGTAACTTAAGGTTTTGCCTAGAGGGGTTCTCTATGTTTTTGAATCTAATTACCCTGTAAGATATCTACCATCCTGATTTTACAGGGGGGATTTCTTTATTTCTATTTACTTCTATTTTTATTAAAAGTCTTCTTGTAAGAAAACTGAATGCTTTTTCATTGTTCTCAGATCCAAGGGTTTGGGTCTGTGGTCACCTATGCAAATTGGTGAGGCTTTTTATCCAACATTTCCCAGGAAAGGGGGGGTGCAAGTGTTGGGAGGATTGTTCATTGCCCTTAAGATCCAAGGGTCTGGGTCTGTAGTCACCTAGGCAAATTGGTGAGGCTTTTTACCAAACCTTGTCCAGGAAGTGGGGTGCAAGGTTTTGGGAAGTATTTTGGGGGGAAGGACGCGTCCAAACAGCTCTTCCCTAGTAACCAGTATTAGTTTGGTGGTGGTAGCGGCCATTCCAAGGATAACGGGTGTAATATTTTGTACCTTGGGGAAGTTTTGACCTAAGCTGGTAAAGATAAGCTTAGGAGGTTTTTCATGCAGGTCCCCACATCTGTACCCTAGAGTTCAGAGTGGGGGAGGAACCTTGACATGGTGGCAGAGTGGTGGGATTAACCTGAAATCATTTTGAGATCCAGTTGAGATTTTTTGAACTAGAAATACAGATTTTAAAAAGGAATTTTTAGGAAGTCCAGAAAGCAGCTTTGAAACTGAAAGCAGCTTGGTTTCTCTCTGCTTTGTGGCCAAGCAGAGACAAAAGGGGATTATCTTTGTGAATTGCAGGTTTTCTTTGCCTGGAGGCAGGGTACTTAACTCCTGCAGGGAAATTCACAGTCTTCCAACCCAGAGTTTTTTTTTTTTCTTTTCTTCCTAAAAGTAAATAGGGGGTGTGTGTTCTACCCATTTGCCTGGAGACAAAAGTGGCAGGGTTTTTTTTTTAGGATTTTGATTTTTTTTGTTTTACAAGGAGCACAGGTTTGAAAAGGATTTTTTTTTTTCCTTTGGGCTGCTGGTAAGCAGGTTTCCAAGTAGTTGGAGGTTTTTTGCTTTGATTTGGGCCCAGAGCAGAGACAAGGGAATTGTCTTTTTCTGTAGGCTGACAATCACTATCAGAGAATAGGTATTCTATTGCAGCACAGCAAAATTTTACAGCCAAGTTTTGTTTGTTTATTTCTAAACCTCGGGTGTAAAGTTAGTTAAAAACAGAGAGGTTAGAATGACCAAATCCTCAGCTCGACTACAGCTGGAATTAGCCAAATTTCAGGCTGAGGAAAGACAAAGGGAACATGAAAGACAGATAGAACTCATGCGGCTGAAAATGGAAGCAAGGGACAAAGAAATGGAAGCAAGGGCCAAAGAACTGGAGGAGAAGGAAAAAGAGAGGAAGCATGTGGAGAAGATAAAGGCCCAGCAGAATATACCAACCAACCCTAGCAATCCTTCTCCAGGTACCACTTCCCATCCCAGAAAGTTCCCCACCTACAAGGCAGGTGATGATACTGAGGCCTTCTTAGAGAACTTCGAAAGGGCCTGCCTTGGGTACAACATCTCTACTGACCAATACATGGTAGAGCTGAGGCCGCAGCTCAGTGGACCCTTAGCTGAGGTGGCAGCTGAAATGCCTAAAGAACACATGAACAAGTATGAACTGTTTAAATCCAAGGCGAGAGTCAGAATGGGGATAACACCCGAGCAGTCTCGTCGGAGGTTCAGAGCCCTAAGGTGGAAACCAGACATGTCATTTACCCGACATGCCTACCACATTGTGAAACATTGGGATGCCTGGATATCAGGAGCAAGTGTTGAATCTCCAGTAAATTTGCCCTTCCTAATGCAAATGGAACAATTCTTAGAGGGTGTTCCTGAGGAAATAGAAAGATACATCCTAGATGGGAAACCCAAAACTGTAATCGAGGCAGGAGAGATTGGAGCCAGATGGGTGGAGGTGGCAGAGAAGAAGAAAACTGGTCGCAGTTGGAGCGGAGACCAGAAGGGACCACCCCAGACCACACTCTATTACCGGGGGCCGCCCAAAGCCCCACCTACCTCCCAAAGAGCCCTCCAGACCCCTTATCGTCCCACCACCCCGTTCTCCAGCAACCCTCCTCGCCCCAGTGACCCGTCAGCTGGACGATGTTTTAAGTGTAACGAGCTGGGGCATGTGAAGGCCAACTGCCCCAAGAACCCCAACAGATTACAGTTCATTGCACCGGAATCACACCAGAGGTCCACAGGCCCAGATACCTCCCAGATACCCTTGGAGCGGAGGGAAACTGTGAGTGTGGGCGGGAAGAAGGTCACCGCGTGGAGGGACACCGGAGCCCAAGTGTCAGCTATCCATGCTTCCTTAGTGGACCCCAATTTAATCAACCCAGAGATCCAAGTGACGATTCAACCCTTCAAGTCCAACTCTTTCAATTTGCCTACAGCCAAGTTGCCTGTCCAGTACAAGGGCTGGTCAGGAATGTGGACTTTTGCAGTCTATGATGATTATCCCATCCCCATGCTGTTGGGGGAAGACTTGGCCAATCATGTGAAGCAGGCCAAGAGGGTGGGAATGGTCACCCGCAGCCAGGCTAAACAAGCCGTGAGGCCTAGCTCTGTTCCGGAAACTTCTATCAGGACCCAGTCAGAGGTGATGGACCCGGACCCCAGGCCAATGTCTGCAACAGCAGTAGTGGATCCAGTCCCAGAGACCCAGACGGAACCAGTCCTAGAACCGGAACCAGCCGAACAACCAACACCAGACCCCGTGTCAGCACTGAATCCAGTACTTGCAACCTCAACACCAGAGGGCCCCACTGAACCTGAACTGGCAGCAGCCGATAACCCTACACGAGAGGCTCAGCCGGAGCCTGAATCCCAACATAGTGCACCAGCGGAGAGCGGTTCACAGTCAACAGAAACAGCTCCATCCCCTATATCGCTTCCAGAGGGACCAAGCCTAGGTCCACAATCCCATGAGGAACTGATGTCCCCAGCATCAAGGGAACAGTTCCAGACCGAACAGGAAGCAGATGAAAGCCTCCAGAGAGCTTGGACGGCGGCACGGAGCAACCCACCGCCTCTCAGCTCTTCTAATCGATCCAGGTTTGTTGTAGAAAGAGGACTTTTATACAAGGAAACTCTTTCTGGGGGACACCAGGAAGACTGGCATCCTCAGAGACAGTTGGTAGTTCCAACTAAATACCGGGCCAAGCTCTTGAGCTTAGCCCATGATCACCCTAGTGGCCATGCTGGGGTGAACAGGACCAAAGACCGTTTGGGGGGGTCATTCCACTGGGAGGGAATGGGCAAGGATGTTTCTACTTATGTCCAGTCTTGTGAGGTGTGCCAAAGAGTGGGAAAACCCCAAGACCAGGTCAAAGCCCCTCTCCAGCCACTCCCCATCATTGAAGTTCCATTTCAGCGAGTAGCTGTGGATATTCTGGGTCCTTTTCCGAAAAAGACAGCCAGAGGAAAGCAGTACATACTGACTTTCATGGATTTTGCCACCCGATGGCCGGAAGCAGTAGCTCTAAGCAACACCAGGGCTAAAAGTGTGTGCCAGGCACTAGCAGACATTTTTGCCAGGGTAGGTTGGCCCTCCGACATCCTCACAGATGCAGGGACTAATTTCCTGGCAGGAACTATGAAAAACCTTTGGGAAGCTCATGGGGTAAATCACTTGGTTGCCACTCCTTACCACCATCAAACAAATGGCATGGTGGAGAAGTTTAATGGGACTTTGGGGGCCATGATACGTAAATTCGTAAATGAGCACTCCAATGATTGGGACCTAGTGTTGCAGCAGTTGCTCTTTGCCTACAGAGCTGTACCACATCCCAGTTTAGGGTTTTCCCCATTTGAACTTGTATATGGCCGTGAGGTTAAGGGGCCATTGCAGTTGGTGAAGCAGCAATGGGAGGGATTTACACCGTCTCCAGGAACTAACATTCTGGACTTTGTAACCAACCTACAAAACACCCTCCGAACCTCTTTAGCCCTTGCTAGAGAAAACTTACAGGATGCTCAAAAAGAGCAAAAAGCCTGGTATGATAAACATGCCAGAGAGCGTTCCTTCAAAGTAGGAGACCAGGTCATGGTCTTAAAGGCGCTCCAGGCCCATAAAATGGAAGCATCGTGGGAAGGGCCATTCACGGTCCAGGAGCGCCCGGGAGCTGTTAATTATCTCATAGCATTCCCCACCTCCAACCGAAAGCCTAAGGTGTACCATATTAATTCTCTAAAGCCCTTTTATTCCAGAGAATTAAAGGTTTGTCAGTTTACAGCCCAGGGAGGAGACGACGCTGAGTGGCCCGAAGGTGTTTACTACGAAGGGAAATGTGCTGGTGGTGTGGAAGAGGTGAACCTCTCCATGACCCTTGGGCGTATGCAGCGACAGCAGATCCAGGAGCTGTGCACTAGCTACGCGCCAACGTTCTCAGCCACCCCAGGACTGACTGAACGGGCATACCACTCCATTGACACAGGTAATGCTCACCCAATTAGGGTCCAACCTTACCGGGTGTCTCCTCAAGCTAAAACTGCTATAGAACGGGAGATCCAGGATATGTTACAGATGGGGGTAATCCGCCCCTCTGAAAGTGCATGGGCATCTCCAGTGTTTCTAGTTCCCAAACCAGATGGGGAAATACGTTTTTGCGTGGACTACCGTAAGCTAAATGCTGTAACTCGCCCAGACAACTATCCAATGCCACGCACAGATGAACTATTAGAGAAACTGGGACGGGCCCAGTTCATCTCTACCTTGGACTTAACCAAGGGGTACTGGCAGGTACCGCTAGATGAATCTGCCAAGGAAAGGTCAGCCTTCATCACACATCTCGGGCTGTATGAATTTAATGTACTCCCTTTTGGGCTGCGAAATGCACCCGCCACTTTCCAAAGACTTGTAGATGGTCTCCTAGCGGGATTAGGAGAATATGCAGTCGCCTACCTTGACGATGTGGCCATATTTTCGGATTCCTGGGCAGACCACCTGGGACATCTACAAAAAGTCCTTGAGCGCATAAGGGAGGCAGGACTAACTGTTAAGGCTAAGAAGTGTCAAATAGGCCTAAACAGAGTGACTTACCTTGGACACCAGGTGGGTCAAGGAACTATCAGCCCCCTACAGGCCAAAGTGGATGCTATCCAAAAGTGGCCTGTCCCAAAGTCAAAGAAACAGGTTCAATCCTTCTTAGGCTTGGCCGGTTATTACAGACGATTTGTACCGCACTACAGCCAAATCGCTGCCCCACTAACAGACCTAACCAAAAAGAAACAGCCAAATGCTGTTCAGTGGACCGAAAAGTGTCAGAAGGCCTTTAACAAGCTTAAAGCGACACTCACGTCTGACCCTGTACTAAGGGCCCCAGACTTTGACAAACCGTTCCTAGTAACCACGGATGTGTCCGAACGTGGTGTGGGAGCAGTTTTAATGCAGAAAGGACCTGATCAAGAATTCCACCCTGTAGTGTTTCTCAGCAAAAAACTGTCTGAGAGGGAAAGCAACTGGTCAGTCACTGAAAAAGAATGTTACGCCATTGTCTACGCTCTGGAAAAGCTACGCCCATATGTTTGGGGACGGCGTTTCCACCTGCAAACCGACCATGCTGCACTGAAGTGGCTTCACACCGTCAAGGAAACTAACAAAAAACTTCTTCGGTGGAGTTTAGCTCTCCAAGATTTTGATTTCGACATCCAACACATCTCAGGAGCTTCTAACAAAGTGGCTGATGCACTCTCCCGTGAAAGTTTCCCAGAATCAACTGGTTAAAATCGTCCTTGAGATGTGGAAAATATTGTTAGTCTTTATGTACTTGGTAGTATATTTAGAGATGCATGTGTCTTATTAACTCTGTTTTTCCTAGAGCTCCAGGAAGAAATCCCAGCCAGTGTTTCACCCTAGCTGAGATTTGGGGGGCGTGTCATAAAAATAAAGGGAAGGGTAAACCCCTTTGAAATCCCTCCTGGCCAGGGGAAAGCTCCTCTCACCTGTAAAGGGTTAAGAAGCTAAAGGTAACCTCGCTGGCACCTGACCAAAATGACCAATGAGGAGACAAGATACTTTCAAAAGCTGGGAGGAGGGAGAGAAACAAAGGGTCTGTGTCTGTCTGTATGCTGGTCTTTGCCAGGGACAGAACAGGAATGGAGTCTTAGAACTTTTAGTAAGTAATCTAGCTCGGTATGTGTTAGATTATGATTTCTTTAAATGGCTGAGAAAAGAATTGTGCTGAATAGAATAACTATTTCTGTCTGTGCATCGTTTTTGTAACTTAAGGTTTTGCCTAGAGGGGTTCTCTATGTTTTTGAATCTAATTACCCTGTAAGATATCTACCATCCTGATTTTACAGGGGGGATTTCTTTATTTCTATTTACTTCTATTTTTATTAAAAGTCTTCTTGTAAGAAAACTGAATGCTTTTTCATTGTTCTCAGATCCAAGGGTTTGGGTCTGTGGTCACCTATGCAAATTGGTGAGGCTTTTTATCCAACATTTCCCAGGAAAGGGGGGGTGCAAGTGCAAGTGTTGGGAGGATTGTTCATTGCCCTTAAGATCCAAGGGTCTGGGTCTGTAGTCACCTAGGCAAATTGGTGAGGCTTTTTACCAAACCTTGTCCAGGAAGTGGGGTGCAAGGTTTTGGGAAGTATTTTGGGGGGAAGGACGCGTCCAAACAGCTCTTCCCTAGTAACCAGTATTAGTTTGGTGGTGGTAGCGGCCATTCCAAGGATAACGGGTGTAATATTTTGTACCTTGGGGAAGTTTTGACCTAAGCTGGTAAAGATAAGCTTAGGAGGTTTTTCATGCAGGTCCCCACATCTGTACCCTAGAGTTCAGAGTGGGGGAGGAACCTTGACAGACTGTACTCCTGAGAATGCTGCCCAAGTTTTATACTGGACCCAAAGTACGCTAAAGACAGGACTTGAGATTTAGATCTCAGGGCAGGGATGGTTCTTTAGCATATGTATGTACAGCTCCTTGCACTAAGGGGGCCCTGAGCTCAGCTGAGCTACAATAATCTAAATAACAGGGGGAGTTTATTCAGTGCTTTGCTGATGCTCCTAAAATGCAGAGACTATCCATAAGACTTGTAGTTATGCATCTCACTAGCAACTCCTGGTGCCTTTATTTCAGGAACCACACAATAATATAAGAACTAGCACTTACCTGAGCACTCCCATTCTTTCCCCTGCCACGGACTGTATGCTTTACTATGTAGGAATTAAGGGGTGGAGCAGTTTGTCTTGGTGCACATAGGCAGAGAAAATATCGCAAAGGTCACCCAGCAACAAATGTATGTTGAATTTCAACTGTGTACTTGTTTAAAAGAAGAAGAAAAAAATAACCGCACACTAATTTGCTACTTGTTCAGAATGTTGCCTCAAGGTAGCCCCAGTGCCTGGAGCATGAGTTGGAAGACAAACTCTGGAAAGTTGAATGCCTTCTTGGATTGTTTATTCAGCCAGTAAAAGAAAATTATCCAGGCAGGGAAAGAATGAAAACAGAAGGGACCAACCTATACTTAGACTTCTGCGAGATATTTGACTTCATATCACACTACATTTTGATTAAAACACTAGAAAGAAATAAAATTAACATTGCACACATTAAATGGATTAAAAGCTAGCTAACTGATAGGTCTCAAAATCTAATTATGAATGGGAAATCATTATTGCCTGGGTGCATTTCTAGTGGAGTCCCACAGGGATGCATTCTTGGCCCTTTGCTATTTAATACTTTTATTAATGACCTGGAAGAAAATATAAAATCACCACTGATAAGGTTTTGCAGTAGTAAAAAATTGGGGGAGCAGTATATAATGAAGATCAGAGTAATCTGGATTGCTTGATAAACTGGGCTCAAGCAAACAGGGTGTTTTTAATATGACTAAATGTAAATGTATACACGTAGGAACAAAGAATGTAGGCCATACTTCCAGGATGGAGGACTCTATCCTGGGAAGCAGTGACTCTGAAAAAGATTTGGGGGTCATGGTGGATAATCAGATGAATTTGAGTTCCCAGGGCAACTCTGTGGCCAAAAGGGTTCCTGCAATCCTTGGAGGCATAAACAGAGGAATCAAGTAGGTGTAGAGAGGTTATTTTATCTCTGTATTTGGCACTGGTGTAACTGCATCCAGTTCTGGTGCCCACAATTCAAGAAGGATGTTGATAATTGGAGAGGGTTCAGAGAAGAGCCATGAGAATGATTAAAGCGTTAGAACACGTGCCTTATAGTGAGAAGGCACTCAATCTCTTTAGCTTAATAAAGAGAAAGTTAAGAGGTGACTTGATTAGTCATTAAGTACTTACTTGGGGAACAGCATTTAATATTGGGCTCTTTGATCGTGTTATACCTTTCTCAGCTAGCTTAAATGGCTGGAAATTGAAGTTAGACAGGACATAGGGTGTACATTTTTAACAGTGAGAGTAATTAACCTTTGGAAGCACTTACCACAGTTTGTGGTGAATTATCCTTTACAGGCAATTTTTTAAATCAAGATGGGATGTTTTTCTAAAAGATCTGCTCTGGGAATTATTTTTGGGAAATTCTCTGGCCTGGGTTATGCAGGAGGTCAGACAAGATTACCATAATGGTCCCTTCTGGTCTTAGAACCCTTGAATCTGCTCCTTCTAAAGTTGGTGGCAAAATTTCCATCTAATTCAACAGGAGCAGGCTTGGCCATAGACAAATGCACTCAAATCATGCACACATCCTTCACTCAGATTGTAAGATCTTTGGGAGAGGGGCTGTCTTTGTGTATATTGAATACTGTATTAAAATTACATGCTTTCGCTCTAAATGTAAGGTATTTCCTGTTCCTGCTTGCAGGCTGAGGGACTCTGTAGGGAAGCATGGGATATGGTTCTTGAGCATCAGTCTGTAAAGAACCAGCCTAGAACAAACTGGGTTGAGTTGTGCATCTCTGCCTTAGGGAGCAGCCTGCTTTATCTCTTTCTGCTTTTGGTTATTATGTGTTAGGGTTCTGGATTCTAAGAAACAAAGTAATGTTACATTGCAACCTTCCAGAAAAAAGTATTTTGTTTTTGTATCCAACATCTCTGTTTGCATGTTGTCAACATAGGACTTGTTCAGTATCTGTACAGATCCTAGCACAGTGGGGTCCTGGTTCATGAGTGAGGCTTCTGGGTGCTACTAAATACAAATGAACAATAATAATAATGAGAGGGGATAGATTTTCTTGTGGTTAAGATGTTGAACTTGGCTTCAGAAAATGTGTTTCTGCTACAGGCGCAGCTGTGTGACCTTGGAAATGTTACTTAGCCTTCCTGTAAATCGCCTGTAAACTGAGGCTAATAATGACCTTCCAGACCTGACAGAGGTGCTATGAAGGTGAATTAACGTTTTTGAGGCTCAGGCACTAGAATAAGAGTATGTTTGAGAGACATCCTTTCTGCGCCATCGCAGAATCTCACTCAGGGTGGAAAGAGAGTTTTCTCTGCACTTCCGGTCAGTTGGAGTAGCCGTTGTATATCAGTTTTGCCTTATCTGCTCCCTCTCCCCATTGCATTTCAAACATGAACTTGAAAGTACCTTTCCTGTACCTGCTACTAGTGATCTCCCATTCACTTTGCTATTATCTCCATGAACTCTGCAAAGTGCTTGGGGTTACAGTGTATATTAGAAATGCTGCACAAAATAAGTGTGTGTCTGCGCATAGCACACAGTCGTGTTGGTGTCTCAGTATCCAATTAAATAATCTAGGATAGCCTTTTAGTTAAGTTAGGACCTATTGATTTCAGGATTCTTGGATTTATCATTTTTAAGAATAAAAGGTTGGTCTGGGCAAAACCAGGGAGTAGGTTTTGGTTTTGCAGATGCTTCAGCTCCAGGTCAGGAACATTTCAGAATCCAGGCCCTATTTTATCCAAACCCTCAAAGTCTACAGGTGGGACCACATGGCTCTAGCTCATCTCTATCAAAATGCAAACCAATATCTCTCCCTCCATTATCTACAAGCTGTTTTAGATAAAAACAGTGCACAGCTACCTACAAGTCTAGCCATCAGGCCTGGCTCTGACTGAGGGGGCATTTTTGCACTGCCATTTCAAAAGAGAAAATAAAACAGTTTCACCATATTGTGCTAAGAGCCTAGAGGTTAAAAGAGGAATTCAGTCCCTTCGTTTCTCTACATCTGTTAATCTTGCACTTGACGTTTAATGACATGCTTGGTCCCATGTCAGAGAAATGAATGATCACATCTTCTTGGCAACCTCTCACTAGGCTCTTCTCCACTCCCTCTTTATCCCAACCTCTCTGCCAGATGTCAGCCTAATGTAGGAATAACAATCCCTGCTGGTGAGACTTGAGGTGATAAATATTTCAAAGCGGAGAAATTGTTCAATCTCGTTTTCATTTTCTTTCCTATAATTGTGTGTAAAGAGCAACGTCTTTTCATTTAGCAGGGTCCCAGTGATGTTCTTCCTTGATATTTGGAACATTTAAATAAACAAGAGCTCCTCCCCCCTAGACCTACCCCTCAAAACCACATGTGTTGCTCATCTTAAAGCGATGGGAGTTCTGCATCATGTTTAGGGGTACCTTTCAGAAGGCAGATGCAAAGAAATGAGTGGGGAGGGAGTGCTTGAGTATGAAGCTTCTGATCTTTCTGTAAAGACAAGGAAATGACAGCCACTTGGGAAAAAAACGAGGCGGCTGCTCGTTGCTGTCTGTGTCAGGTTTCAGTTCATGAACAGCAGGACGAAGTTTGCTTATCGCAAATGTTCAGTTCACACCAGACTCTGGTGTTATTTCTGCTGGGAAATCTAAGAGGTGAACTGAGCCAGAGTTTCCACAATGTAGCAACGTGATGAGCCTAAATGACAAAACACTTGCACTTCTGAATATTTAAAAAGGTGTCAATTACTTGTTACTTTGGGAAAGGGAAGGGGAAAAAACAAGCCCAACACGTTTTGTGTTGTGTTTTAGCTGTGAAACAAAATGAGCAATGGGGCCAAAGTGTAAAAATTTACAAGAGGGACGGAACTTGATCAAGAATGGGATGTGGATCTTTTTGCTTCTGGATCCTCAGCTCCAGTCGATGATGTGTGACCCCCTCCATGAGAGTTGTTTGGTAGCCTGTGTTAATAAACTTATGAGAAGAGAGTCTCAGGTCAAATGCTTTTGGACCAGGTGTCCAGATCAGATCTGTCCACCTGGTTGAAAACAAGGGAAAGAGCAGAATGAGCCCTTGAGACTGAAATGGCCTCACAGTTGCCATTCCACCCAATGCTAACACCAAGGAAATCTTGAATTGCCACTTCCCATGCTGGATCTGTTCTGTGTAGGAAGGACTGTAATCTACACAACTTTCACTAACACAAATCTCACTTAAAATTTGGTTTGTAAAGTTCCATAAATCTATAGTGTGATTGGCAGTGGGGCTGGATCAGAGCCATGTAAATCATCTGCCCAAGAATCTATAACTTAGCTAAAATACTGAGTCACAAGTGGTTTTATGTAATGGAAGTATCAAGTTGTAGTGTCCCGTATGGAGATGGGGAGCCATCTGCTGACTCACCCAGTTAAGCCAGCTCTGGATGAGTCTGATCAGCTCCAATCAGGAATGTATGAAGCTTGAGTCTCTGGGGCAAGAGAGAAAGGCAGGAGGTCCTTCAGAAAGAGATCATAATCCATTGCCTTAGGAGGAAGCTTACATTTGTAAGTATACGCAAAAAGAAAAGGAGTACTTGTGGCACCTTAGAGACTAACCAATTTATTTGAGCATGAGCTTTCGTGAGCTACAGCTCACTTCATCGGATGCATACCGTGGAAACTGCAGCAGACTTTATATACACACAGAGAATATGAAACCATACCTCCTCCCACCCCACTGTCCTGCTGGTAATAGCTTATCTAAAGTGATCATCAGGTTGGGCCATTTCCAGCACAAATCCAGGTTTTCTCACCCTCCACCCCCCCACACAAATTCACTCTCCTGCTGGTGATAGCCCATCCAAAGTAACAACTCTTTACACAATGTGCATGATAATCAAGTTGGGCCATTTCCTGCACAAATCCAGGTTTTCTCACATCCCCCCCCCATACACACACAAACTCACTCTCCTGCTGGTAATAGCTCATCCAAACTGACCACTCTCCAAGTTTAAATCCAAGTTAAACCAGAACATCTGGGGGGGGGGGTAGGAAAAAAACAAGAGGAAATAGGCTACCACCTTGCATAATGACTTAGCCACTCCCAGTCTCTATTTAAGCCTAAATTAATAGGATCCAATTTGCAAATGAATTCCAATTCAGCAGTTTCTCGCTGGAGTCTGGATTTGAAGTTTTTTTGTTTTAAGATAGCGACCTTCATGTCTGTGATGAAGGTCGCTATCTTAAAACAAAAAAACTTCAAATCCAGACTCCAGCGAGAAACTGCTGAATTGGAATTCATTTGCAAATTGGATCCTATTAATTTAGGCTTAAATAGAGACTGGGAGTGGCTAAGTCATTATGCAAGGTGGTAGCCTATTTCCCCTTGTTTTTTCCTACCCCCCCCCCCCCCCCCAGATGTTCTGGTTTAACTTGGATTTAAACTTGGAGAGTGGTCAGTTTAGATGAGCTATTACCAGCAGGAGAGTGAGTTTGTGTGTGTATGGGGGTGGGGGGGATGTGAGAAAACCTGGATTTGTGCAGGAAATGGCCCAACTTGATTATCATGCACATTGTGTAAAGAGTTGTCACTTTGGATGGGCTATCACCAGCAGGAGAGTGAATTTGTGTGGGGGGGTGGAGGGTGAGAGAACCTGGATTTGTGCTGGAAATGGCCCAACCTGATGATAAGCTATTACCAGCAGGACAGTGGGGTGGGAGGAGGTATTGTTTCATATTCTCTGTGTATATATAAAGTCTGCTGCAGTTTCCACGGTATGCATCCGATGAAGTGAGCTGTAGCTCACGAAAGCTCATGCTCAAATAAATTGGTCAGTCTCTAAGGTGCCACAAGTCCTCCTTTTCTTTTTGCGAATACAGACTAACACGGCTGTTACTCTGAAATTTGTAAGTATAGTTCTCCCCTTGGGACTGGGCAATCTCTCGTCTGTGTGTGTAGCTGTGTTAGAAGAGGGAGGGGAACACTACCAAGTTACACCTCTGTTTACAATCAGTAGAGATGGACCAAGCCCCTCCGCTTCTCCAAACACCTCTGAACTCTGGGAAAGTTCAAATTTGGATGGGAATCTGAACGCTGCAGTTTGGGCTGTTGCTAATCAGCAGCTGCTTGATTAAAGCAGATCAAGAACAGTAGTCTGTGATCAGCAGGCCCTTCATCACACACATTGAAAACTTCATTCTCAAGTGCTTTTCCTAGTGGGTTATTATTATTTTCATTTGTATTATCCTTCTCGGAAGCTTCAAGAAATACTTTTAACTGGAACAAAGTAGGAGCTCATTCCTTGGCATGCAGGTCTGGCAAAGGCTTCCAGCATGGTCGAGACCCCTACAGAGATATGCAAGCACATCAGGACACACTTAAGTCCAACCCCTTATGGCCAACACAGAAACAGCTTTGATAGGCTGAGAACAGAGGATTGCTCTGCTGGGCTCTCCTCTGACAGCAGGGTAGGCTGACCTGCTGTAGGATCTTTCCTAGTGGAGTCAATGAATGGGAAAATCAAGGAGATCCCAGTGGATTCCCTTTATTTTTGAAACATAAAATACAGTTTCCTTCTCTTTCTATTTATAAAACAATTATATAGCTTTTGGGGTCCTGGTCGATGACTGGGGATCTTCAGCACAACAGCTGTACAAAAAATAACTGGGACACTGGCAGGAACTGAACCTCAGGACCTCTGGCTGCAATGCACAGATTCCTACCACGTGAGCTGATGAACTAAGGCCATTGGAAAGTAGCTACTCACTCTGTAGTTGATCCACAGCGTTGGGGACACATATGCACTTGGCTAGTGTGGTCTAATGATTTCTTCCAGCCCCTTCTGCTCCAGAAGGAAATGAAGCCAGTGCATCAGCTCTATGCCATATCCTGTCTTGCTTGTATAGTCAGAATCATCAGAGATCAGCAGGAGCATTGCATAGCTCTGGGAATGATTTTAATTATTTATTTGTTATTGAATGTCCTACACACAGTATGTATAGCTACAATTCTCAGAAACAGACAGTGGAAAACGGAGAGGACTTCAGTTTCTACTATCTGCCTCTGTCTTCACCAGCACTGACTTCGGGGGTGGGGTGGGGCTTGAACCGAGCCTGCTTGTGCTTCTCACACCCAGATTTGAAATTAAGCATGCAGCTCAAAATCCCTTTTGTGGTGGGTGGAACGCAATACCCCCAAACGGACAGTCTACAAGTGGAGGCACCATAAAGGGACCCTGGTTTTCAGAAGGTGGGTGCTCCGTATAATCTCAGGTGAGGCATCAACACTACGGAAATTTAAGCCACATCCACAATCAAGCACAGACTGAGCACCTGACAAGCCCACTTCCTCATGTCATTCTTGGCACATGCAAGCTACTCTCGCTCATCTTTGAGAATCTACTGGGCTAAAATCTGTTATCGAACTTGTGATCTCACATGACTTTAATTTCTCCAGACTGGAATCAGAGGAACAGCCGTGTTAGTCTGTATTCGCAAAAAGAAAAGGAGTACTTGTGGCACCTTAGAGTCTTTAGTCTCTAAGGTGCCACAAGTACTCCTTTTCTTTTTCCAGACTGGAAGTTTCATTTTCAATACGACGGCCTCACTTAGAGAATTAATTTAATTTTTGTAAATCATTAGACTGAGGACCTTTAGGTGAACTATCAGACGTATTTAATTTCATTTCTTTTATGTAATCAACCGTCCACAATGAATGAGTGACCAAATTTCAGGCTTTGAATGGTTGAAATTAGATGATAAAGACTTGGTGACCTTTTTGGTGAAAAGGTCAAAGGTTAAAAAAAAAGTGTCCCTTCCCTGCTCACCATCTTGTATTCAGCAGCCTGTAGGTGTAACATAAAATGACTCAATATGTAACTAAAATGTCAATATATGAGTTGTACCAAACCTCAAGATGCAAGCTCAATGGCAACATGGAAATGAATTGTCAGTCATTTCCCCATTATGACACTCTGAATAGTAATATAGAAATTCCGCACCCTAGATCAGACAAGAGACCCATCTAGTCCAGAGGATCTCACAACAAAAAATTTGGTGGGCTCAGTGTGTGGCCACCAACTCTTGCTGGTGGCCACTCTGACAAATTTTCTTAAAATACTTAATTAAGTTTAGGAAAAACAAATAAATATGTACATATACATGTCCAAATCATTGTCATTTATTTATGTAGGGTTTTTTTGTTTTGTTTTTTTGCAGTCTCAATAATAAAAATAATGTACAGTTGTATTTAGGTGCCTTTGGTGCCCACCCACCACCCTCCGGGCTCTCCAGCCCCATCCCCTGGGCTCTGCTGCTTCCTCCTCCCCCCCCCCGCCCATTGCTCCGAGATCCCTTCTGCAGTTTCACACCCCAGGCTCACCCTGCTCCTTGCCTTTTGACCATGGTGCACAGTAAAGTGGTCCCTGCTGTAGTCCCACCACCCTGGGGTGAAGCCCAGAGTCAGACCCTGGGGAGGAGTCTGGAGCCCTTCAGCTGAAGGGGGTGGGGGGGCCTGAAGCATAGAGCCTGCTGCCAGAGCCCCAAGGCTGAAGGGGAGAAGGGGATTAAGCCCACCCCCTTTTCCGCACTGTTTAGCCAGGGACAGGGGGAGAAGGGGCTAAAGCCTGCCACCAGAGTCTCCAGCTAAAGCTGTGGGGAGTGGGAGGGTGAAGCCTGCTGCCGGAGCCTCTGGCTGAACCAGGGAAGGGGGCTGAAGCACCCCCCTTCCGAGTCCTGCGGCTGAAGATGGGGGGCCTGAAGCCCTTCCCTAGAGCCCCTGGGAACTGCAGAGAGGGCCGCAGCTTTTAACTTTTCCCTGTCTCTGCCCATGAGGCTATAGTGGCGGCAGGAAAAACACCTGGTGGCTGCATTTGAGAACTACTGCTGTAATCTCCTGTCCTTTCTCTGACCATGGCCAATACCAGATTCTTCATAGGAAGATGCAAGACAGCCTGTAATAGGCAATTATGAAATAACCTGCCCCTAGGGAAAGTTTCTTCCTAACCTCTATTAGTTAGAGGTCAGTGTATGCCCTGAAGCATGACATTGAGAGGTTTTTCAGTGTTGGGTTTTCAACAGTGTGCGTGTGAGAGAGAAGTGTTTGTATTCTGTAGAAAACTTGAATTTTTCATTGAAAAACTGAACATTTGATAACTGGTTTTTTTTGGGGGGGGGGGCGGGGGGGCGGAGATGTGAATTTCAACTGAAAAATCAAAATGTTTTCATTGGAGCTTTCTGCAGTGGGAAAAAAAATACTTTTTGACTAGCTGTAGTCTGGATCCAGATTTTAACTGGATTTGGCATATCCGAGAGGAAATTTTGAGCTGCGCACTTGGTTTCAGATCTAGGTGTGTGACCCACACAGGTCCTAAAGGGGTTAACATGAGCCTCAGAGGCCAATTATGGGACCTGGCTGCACCTGGCGGTTAGCCAGGCTTAACTGATAATGAAGCCCAGCTGAGCAGGAGAAGGCTGGTTAGTACCTGCAGGGAGACTGGTCTGTAGTCACTCCCTAGAGGGAAGCAGAGTTGGCTAGTAGCAGAGTCAGTCCTGGGGTTTTGCCCTGGACTGGGGCAGGAGGCTGAGAAGGGTGAAGTAACCACAGAGAGCAGAGGAATTGCTGGTGGTAAACCCCACAGATAGGCAAGAAGATAGAAAGGTGGGGTTGGCAGGAGCCCAGGGAAACAGCACCAGGCTCTGAGACTGAGCAGACCTGGATTGCTAGTCATAGGATTCCTGGGCTGGAACCTGGAGCAGTGGGTGAGCTGGTGTACCCTGCCAGCCACTGGCAAAGTGGCACAGGGCCAGATGCGGGAAGAGAAGACTACCTGAGATGGCATACAGACAGCTTGTCTGGGACTTTGTTACCCCGGAAGGGGGACTCTAAAGTGACCTGGCTGGAGCACCAAGTCATGGAGGGGAAGTACCCTGAGTCATGGAGAGAGAGGGGCCATAGCATGACCAACTGATGGAAGGAGCACAAGACGGAGTGAGAGCTGATTCCCAGACCCAGCCACAAGAAGGTGCATGTGCGGTGAGTAGAATCCCCTTTATAGGGGAGCACAAGGGGTTTGCTTCAGGGGATTGTATGTAATTAGTGCTAGCAAAGACAGAGTCAGATAAATTATGGTGGAAATTGAAGTCCTTTTCATTTCAAGGGTGTGAAGAAACAAAAAAAAACAAACCCTCTCTTTCTACCAGTTGTTAACCAGACAAGCAAGGAGGGACACTGGAATATATCAGGTTTCAGAGTAGCAGCCGTGTTAGTCTGTATTCGCAAAAAGAAAAGGAGTACTTGTGGCACCTTAGAGACTAACCAATTTATTTGAGCATGAGCTTTCATGAGCTACAGCTCACTTCTTTGGATGCATTCAGTGGAAAATACAGTGAGGAGATTTATATACACGCAGAACACGAAAAAATGGGTGTTATCAATCATACACACTGTAAGGAGAGTGATCACTTAAGGTGAGCTAATACTAGAAGGAGAGCGGGGGAGGGGGACGGGGGGGAGAAAACCTTTTGTAGTGATAATCAAGGTGGGCCATTTCCAGCAGTTAACAAGAATGTCTGAGGAACAGTGGGAAGGAATAAACATGGGGAAATAGTTTGTGTAATGACCCATCCACTCCCAGTCTCTATTCAAACTTAAGTTAATTGTATCCAGTTTGCAAATTAATTCCAATTCAGCAGTCTCTTGGTGGAGTCCATTTTTGAAGTCTTTTTGTTGTAATATTGTGACTTTTAGGTCTGTAATAGAGTGACCAGAGAGATTGAAGTGCTCTCCAACTGGTTTTTGAATGTTATAATTCTTGACATCTGATTTGTGTCCATTTAGTCTTTTACGTAGAGACTGTCCAGTTTGGCCAATGTACATGGCAGAGGGGCATTGCTGGCACATGATGGCATATATCACATTGGTAGATGTGCAGGTGAATGAGCCTCTGATAGTGTGGCAGATGTGATTAGGCCCTGTGATGGTGTCCCCTGAATAGATATGTGGGCACAGTTGGCAACGGGCTTTGTTGCAAGGATAGGTGCCTGGGTTAGTGGTTCTGTTGTGTGGTTGCTGGTGAGTATTTGCTTCAGGTTTGGGGGCTGCCTGTAGGCAAGGATTGGCCTGTCTCCCAAGATTTGTGGATAGGTTGTAGATCCTTGATGATGCGTTGGAGAGGTTTTAGTTAGGGGCTGAAGGTGATGGCTAGTGGCGTTCCGTTATTTTCTTTGTTGGGCCTGTCCTGTAGTAGGTGACTTCTGGGTACTCTTCTGGCTCTGTCAATTAGTTTCTTCACTTCAGCAGGTGGGTACTGTAGTTGTAAGAATGCTTGATAGAGATCTTGTAGGTGTTTGTCTCTGTCTGAGGGGTTGGCGCAAATGCGGTTGTATCGTAGAGCTTGGCTGTAGACAATGGATTGTGTGGTGTGATCTGGGTGGAATATATCATGCTCTCCATTATGAAATGAATTGCTTATGATTGCTTGTTTTCTTTTCCTCACCCTGACCCCACCACATCTCTCCCCCCACCCCCAACCAGAAGCTTGACAGAGTATATTTCAGTTACTCCAAATTCATCTGCCTCTTCTAATCCTTAGCTGTCAGTTCTGTGCTTTCCTCAGGAAGTAACCTCCTGCTCAGTGACAGATTAACAGTATCTTCTTGTCTGTCCATCCTTCCTTCCCTTGTAAATTGCAGCCTATGGGGGTCCAGTGGCAAGTCACGTGTTTGAGTGAGGTCAAGAGTCATTTTACAGTATCTGCCACTCTGGAGGGCAGGGTAGCAGACAAATAAATAACCACTATCAATTAAAATAAATGAGAGAAACTTTTAAGACCTGAAATTACAAACTCAAGAAGAAACACATTCAAACCATAAAATCTGCCTGGCATTCCAGAGCTTTCTCTATCGGGGCCTTGAGGGGCTCCAACTTGATCTATTGTGGCATGCATAATTTTATAAAGCCCAAGGTCCTCACAACTCCAGCCCCAATCTCAATGTGTGTGTGTGTGCGCACACGCATGTGCATCAGGGAGGGAAGGATTTAAGTTTAAATGTTATCTACTATCACCTTGGAGACGACAGCAGAAATAAGCAGATGCAATTTGTTACACTTGCACTGCTGACGAGATTACCATGGAATGCTATGGGCAAAGACAACAGCGAGGAGCTTACTACTTCTGCCAGCCATTCTGTGTCTTCGGGGAATGTGTTTATTCACTGAGTTGACTGAGCAAAGCCATTTTGCAGAATGTATGAATCTTGCCTTAGATGCAGGCTCTTAATAACAACGTTGGGGGTTGTGTTCTTGGTGTTGCACATGTCCTGTAACCTCGTAACAGCACTTTCTTACGCAGGGAAATAACTTTGTCTCCACCCACAGCAATGGCTAAGCACTTGTTTGCTCCTTAGGTGCAGACGCCATGTAGTACAGAGATGGGGAAGAGCTCTGAGCAGCAGTGGCATTCTGGGTATGGCTGACAGGCAAATGAGAGAGGTTGGAGCTCTGAAGGACTATATAAATTAAAATACAGTTTTTAATCCTTAGGAAACTGTCATTTACACTTGAAGGGAAGGAGCCCTGTTTCTTGGATTTTAGGGAAGTGCTAATAGGACACTCAGATACCAAAGTGGTGAGCACAATATATACATAGACAGCTAGGGAATGCACATAGTGGATGCAGGCCGAGAGGAGGGATTATAATCTGGAACCTTCCCCTCTGTCCCTTGTTTCCCTTCTGCTGGAACGCCTCTCCTCCCAGTGTGGCCTGTTCCTCTTGCTGACAGAATATACACGAGCCCAGCAAGAGGCATATTCCACGATAGTGGATGGCCCACATAACAGGGTAGGAATCTACTACTGGTATTAGCAATGAGAGGTTATTCCTTTAACTCGGGTTTGTGCTTTTGGTGCTGGAGTTCAAACCTTGCTGATGACCCAGGCATTTACACTGGGAATAAGCAGCAGGAGCAGATACATTGCTAAGCAACAACCTTGTTTCTATGCAAGTGTCCCTACCATCCCTCACAAGTGTTTTTCTTTTAAAGTGTGTATATATACGCACACAGATTATATAAAATATATCATCAGAACAGCGTCTGTATAAAATGTTCACCTAATTCCCTCACTGCTCTTTTAGAGAGGATCTATATTTATAGTATGGTTTTAGCAGCCTGTTTCATGAAGCTCAGCTTCCTTTTTACTCCTCTATAAAGGGGGGATAGAATAGTGTATACATGACAGGAGCTATGTTATATGTGTGTGTGTGCGCACACGCATGTTTCTGGCTTCCAACCACTGATATGTACTATTGACTCTCAGTCAAGAGAATTCTCCATGTGTCTAGCATGCTATTAAACAATATGTACACTACTTATGGTAGATGTAATAGTGAGAACACATTGACATTGTTAAAGTTAATGATCCGAGACATTACCACTTAACACACCTTTTGAAGTTCACTCAATTGAATTAATTGCATTATTGAAGAATGCTGAGTGCATTGGTTCCAGATGTCCTATCGCACCATTTAACTGGGACTTAAATGATAAAGCAGCATCTACTGCTACTTTTGGAAGTTGCTGAGGGGGATTTTACTTTTTTCTGACTCTTGTAGTTTGCTAGCACTCTGAATAATAATGATGATAGATATTTTTAAAAAGAGACTGTAAAGAATGGTGAAGATTTAGTGTGAACAGGTGCACTGGTTTCCTGGCCCATGAAATAAGTCAGGCGGTTCTCAGTTAGTTGTGGCCCCTTCTTCCCAGGGACACCTTTATGAGAACTTATTTATAGAGAGTCCAAACAGAACGCAACCATCAGGAACAAAACACAAACTTCAACCAGCAGTTTCCCCATATAGATCTCTGGGTGGGGCTCCGCTGTTCCCCTGTACTACCTCCCAGGCAGTCCTTTAGATTTCCCCTGCTCTCTTGTAGGTCAAGGTTAACTGGCTGTTGCTTTAACCCTTTAGGGTCTGGGCTAGGAAATGCCTGGCAACCTGTCACATTTAACTTTATTTAAAAAAAAAAAAAAAAGATGCTTGACTGGTACTCACAAGCCCCGGGATTAAGTTCCTAGCCATAACACCTACTTTCTGTGTGACCCTGGGCAAATCACTCAATAGCTCTCTGGCTCAACTCCTAGTATATAAAATGGGCATCGTACATTCTACGTGGGCCCCATTACCTTAATATCCGAGTACCTCAAAATCTTCCGTTTATCCTTATACGATCCCTGTGAGTTAGGGAAGTGCTGTGGTCTGTTTCACAGGTGAAGTATTGAGGCAGCAAGAGGCTAAGTAAACTTGCCCAAGGTCATATAGGAGGCCTATGGCAGAGCCAGGACCAGAACCTGGTTTTCCTGGGTCCCATGCCAGCATCCTAACCACTGGACCATCAAGCCTGTGTTTCTTACCTCCCAGATAAAGGTGGTTAAGTTAGCTACTGCTTGTGATGTGCTCAGTTGTTCTACTGAGAGCTATAGAAATGCAAAAATATAAAATGTCTACAACATGGCAGCAACCCAGCAAATGTGTGCAAACCTATGATATGGTGTGCCCGGCATACGCAAGAGCCCCTACAACAATGAACTAATCCATGCATTCAAGCCCTAATGAAGAGCGTGATATGCCAGGCATACACAGATCATTGCAGGCCTGTCTCAGCCTACCAAGATTTAGCCAGTGCAATTAACAATGTTAACATAGCTTAGGTCTCGTTTTTCTTGTTTGCCTGTTCTAAGTAATTTCCCCCTCAATACCTGATGCTCGACGCTCAGGCTCAGCGTGCCAGCTCCCCCCAGCCTCAAGATGTGGAGAGACTCGGGGATTTATCTTTCTGGTGCAATCTTTTCCCCTGAAATGAGATACGTGTTAAATAATGTAGGGACTGTGCAATTTATTTAGATTCTCTCCCTGAAATCAGAACTTCACTATAATCAAGACTTCCAAGCGTCAATTTGCTTCTCATTGTAAAAGCTCAGGGCCTCACGGCTCCTCTAGAAATGAAATCTTATGCATGAGTAATCAGGAGGTGGAAAGTGCTCCAGTTTGTGGGGTTTTTTTCACCTAGAAAGAAATGTTCTGGTCCAGGGTGAAAAGTTACAACCTGCTATTTAAAAAAAGAAAAGGAAAGAAAGGAAAAAAATTGAGTTTGTTTGTATTCCGTTTGGTTTCTGCATGTCAGAAATGACAAGCCCTGTGCAATATCTAGCTTAACCCCCTTCTCAGAACAGAGGGCTTCTACTGATGAAATTAGTACACAGCAATCAATCTGTGTTTATATAATACTATATAAACATCTGTATAAAACTGAATATAGATTTTTTTTTTTTAATTTTTTTTACACAAAGTTCATCAGGAGTATTCGTAGTAAAGCCAAGTATTATGATATGAGTTCTACATATCATCAGCATCCTTGGTTAATTGTTGGGGGATATTTTTCCCCCATGTTGATTGATCTATTACTCATAAATGCAGAAATATGACAAACTTTATTTTCTTTCAAATATCATCTTGAGCTGTGCAAAACTTGTCCAGTGAAAGCTTATTTTCCACGTGTCCCTTAGCTAGATGAGCATCAGACATAGGAGGAAGGCATAGTCTATGGTTAAGGCACTCAGAAGATTAAGGTTCAGATTCTGGTTCTGCTAGATTCCCCTGTGTGACCTTGGGTAGACCATTTCATTTCTCTCTGCCTCTGTTTACCATCTGTTAAATGAGGTGGTTAATCCTGTTTTTCTCGCACCCTTTGTCTCTTCTGTTTAGGCCCCCATGAGTCCACATTGGTGGCTTCCCATTGAAATAAAAATTAGGAAATCCATGGTCTTCAAGCTTTGGAGCCTTAAATGGGAAGCTATTTGGTGCAAGTGTGTGTGTGTGTGTAGCACACTGATATCTAGAACCTCAGATTATGTTCTCAAAATACCAGCATATGTAATTTTCAACTTGATTTACCCGATTTTTCAAAAATGACCTGAGATGCTATAAATATAACCGAGAGCAAGCCTGATTTTCTCCCCCTCCCCCCAGTGCAAAGACTTTGCCTTCCATAGTTCAGTTGCCGATAGGAAAACACCTGCAATGCTTTGGAAGCTTTGTGCCTCTTCTCCCTAACTCCTTGGCCTCCTGTCTTGATTTGTGTTTGCTGCTCAAATGTCTTCAAAGGTGAAAGCAGGAGAAAAATCTGTCTTGTTTTCTGTAGCTACTGCAGGTAAGCACACCAGCATGCAGTGCTTCCCAAACGGCTGTGAAGCCATTTGGCATATCATGAGTAGATAAGATATGGAGCAGGTCCTCAAAGAATCAGTCCTGAAGCACTTGCATGAGAGGAAAGTGATCAGAAACAGCCAGCATGGATTCACCAAGGGAAGGTCATGCCTGACTAATCTAATCGCCTTTTATGATGACATTACTGGTTCTGTGGATGAAGGGAAAGCAGTGGATGTATTGTTCCTTGACTTTAGCAAAGCTTTTGACACGGTCTCCCACAGTATTCTTGTCAGCAAGTTAAGGAAGCATGGGCTGGAAGAATGCACTATAAGGTGGGTAGAAAGCTGGCTAGATTGTCGGGCTCAACGGGTAGTGATCAATAGTTCCATGTCTAGTTGGCAGCCGGTATCAAGTGGAGTGCCCCAAGGGTCGGTCCTGGGGCCGGTTTTGTTCAATATCTTCATAAATGATCTGGAGGATGGTGTGGATTGCACTCTCAGCAAATTTGCGGATGATACTAAACTGGGAGGAGTGGTAGATACGCTGGAGGGGAGGGATAGGATACAGAAGGACCTAGACAAATTGGAGGATTGGGCCAAAAGAAATCTGATGAGGTTCAATAAGGATAAGTGCAGGGTCCTGCACTTAGGACGGAAGAATCCAATGCACCGCTACAGACTAGGGACCGAATGGCTAGGCAGCAGTTCTGCAGAAAAGGACCTAGGGGTGACAGTAGACGAGAAGCTGGATACGAGTCGGCAGTGGGCCCTTGTTGCCAAGAAGGCCAATGGCATTTTGGGATGTATAAGTAGGGGCATAGCGAGCAGATCGAGGGACGTGATCGTTCCCCTCTATTCGACATTGGTGAGGCCTCATCTGGAGTACTGTGTCCAGTTTTGGGCCCCACACTTCAAGAAGGATGTGGATAAATTGGAGTGAGTCCAGCGAAGGGCAACAAAAATGATTAGGGGTCTGGAACACATGACTTATGAGGAGAGGCTGAGGGAGCTGGGATTGTTTAGCCTGCAGAAGAGAAGAATGAGGGGGGATTTGATAGCTGCTTTCAACTACCTGAAAGGGGGTTCCAAAGAGGATGGCTCTAGACTGTTCTCAATGGTAGCAGATGAGAGAACGAGGAGTAATGGTCTCAAGTTGCAGTGGGGGAGGTTTAGATTGGATATTCGGAAAAACTTTTTCACTAAGAGGGTGGTGAAACACTGGAATGCGTTACCTAGGGAGGTGGTAGAATCTCCTTCCTTAGAGGTTTTTAAGGTCAGGCTTGACAAAGCCCTGGCTGGGATGATTTAACTGGGATTTGGTCCTGCTTCGAGCAGGGGGTTGGACTAGATGACCTTCTGGGGTCCCTTCCAACCCTTATATTCTATGATTCTAAGACCGAAAACTAGGACAGGTCTGGATTCCTGACAGAATTGCGTTAAAATGTAGTCTACTTTGAGAGACACTTAAGAAGGTATTTTCCTCCCCACTTAATAAACTAGGAGTTGCAAGTAACAGGACATTGTGTAGAGGGTCCACCTAATAAAACTCTGTGTATATTAGCAATGGCTCCTATAGAGGTTGAATGTGACGTTTAGAAATTGAACCATGGCTGGTTAGCTTGAAGTTTACAGCTCCTGCTTTTCTGTTACACACAGATCATAAATATAACCCCAAATGCTCTTCATTACCTTATTGGGGCTGCCAGTATATTTGCTGTGGTATAAAATAAAAGAGCTGATAATCATAAATACTCTAGAGGGGGAGGATGAGTTCTGATGCTGACAAATGCAACTCCAGTGCACCTTTAATTCAGGCCACCTCTGAAGCTTCTCCAGTGCATTTTCCTGAGGATCCCCTGCAGTGCCACAGGGCATATATAAGCACCACTAAAGAAGCGGAACCAAGATACTGTTAAGTGCAAAATACTTTAACTGAAGAAGAATAGGACAGACAAAGAGGCAACTCCTCACTTTCGGGGTGCTTTCAATCAATGCAATGATGTATTATTTACACAGCGTCTCTGGTCCATTAGATGCACACAAAAACAAGGTCTCTGCCCTGAGAAGCTTAGACCCCAGAGCCTCCATATTTTCCCCCGCAGCAATAGATTTGCTTCTGCAAATAATTACACCTATACTTCAGGGCAAACCTACAACCACTTGAATGCATAATTCTTTGATCTGGAAGGGGACTACAAAAGTAGAAGATGCTTTTGAAAAGCAGGCCTTAAAATTATCTACCTCAGCTGTTTCCATCTCACCATTTCCAATTATTCATCAGTTTTCTGCGGCTGACTTGATGGCAAAAATACATTATCCTAGCAGTGCCAGTAACCGAGGTACCCAGATAATGTAGCAGGGAGCAGCCAATGACTCGGCCACATTTCCCAGCTGCCCAAACATCTAATTGGTTTCTGCTCAGCATTCCAGAACCAAATTTTGACAAGAAGCCTCCAAAGCGCTCAACCTGTTTGATTTAATTTAAAGACATCGGTTAGGTTTGGAGTTTGAAAATTAACATATTTAATCTGTCGACCACCTTTAATTTTTAGTGATGTATCACTTTAAGACAGTGATGTTCCTCTCTTTTTTTTTTTTCAAGGATACCGTTTCAGTCAGCCTATAAGTTTAACAATTAATGGTCAGATTTCTAGGATGGGGTTTACTTTGATTTTAATAAAAGGCCTCGAAGGAAGGGTCAGTGAACTGTAAGGAATCAATCATGTATAAGCAGTGTTTGGTTCTCGTTGAAATATTTATGAATGATAAAGCTATCTTGACAAGGCAAAGTTCAGCACAGAGGCCACTTGTGACAACATGACAAGGTTTCATAACAGACAATGTGTATAATTAAAGCAAGAATGTAGAATAAAGGCAGAAGGAGATGTGTCCATTTCATTACATAAATCTTCAAGGAGCAATAATCCAATACGACTGTGTATAGCAAGAAGCTGTTCTCCAGTTAAATCCAATAAGGTTACCCAAAGAACATAACGGCACAAGTGAACAAAAGCCCCCTATCCATTTACACTTGTCTAATACTTTTTAATGATGAATGAGCAAAGAGGTTTTAAAAACTGCAAATGTATCTAACCCAATTGAGGTTTTGCATGAAAAGGCGGGGGGAGGGGGTATTTTTTAATCTTATATTTTTGGATGGCTTAAAACTATTGGGTGGCCTTAAAAAAAACAAGCCCCAAAAAAAAAACACCACCCTCTGAGATAGCGTGGTGTTCCCTATTCTAGAATAAAATTAAGTGAGTTACCCTAGGTCACTCGAAGTCTGTGGCAGAGCTTTAAATTAGAACATAGATCTCCTGAGTCCCAGGCCTTGTGCCATTAACTGCAAGACTGTGATGAACCTGTCACATGTGCAAAGGTCTAATGTGATGGGACAGGTCACCATTTTGTCCTGTCCCCAATACAGTCACTTAAGCCCTGAAGTATGAAGCTCCATTTCCTTTGTCTTGTAAAAAGAATGAAAATATAGTTAGTGGTTATAAAATATTCCCATCCCTTTTAAACATGTTGTGGCAGTATTTGATTCTGCAAAGTCCTGTGACACGCCGTTCCACAGGCTAAATATAAACTGCATGAAGTATTTGCCTTAAATGCTGGGAAATTCGTGTTAGAAAAGTAAATAAATCAGCCAGCTACTAACCCCCTCACAAGCAAAAACATTATTGCCCGGTAGCATGATTATTATACTAACAGCTTTGTGAACATCTCTTGTCATGTTTTACATTTTGTACAGGACTCTGTGCAAGTCTGTTCACTTTAATCTCCGCATTAGGCTCTCAAAGTAGCTATCTCTCAGCCCTAGAATCTCACCAGCTGGTACCAGTGGCAGGCTTCAAAGTGCCTGTAATTGGTGTGTCACGCTGGGCAGCACTAAAGTCAACGGGGAAGAATGAACGGACGGAGAGAAGGTCTAAATATTTATAGCTACACCAATAGCCACTTTCAGAGTGTTTACCTGCTGACAAATGCTCAGACTGTGCATATACTTCTGGTGCATTAACCCCAATTCTCTGTGGGATGAGAGTCTGACATTCACATTTGATGACATGTTTAAGATCCTGGAGAAATGCTCGCATTAAAAGACACATGCGCGCACACATACAACTGGGCATCCTACTGCTGGTGGCCTTTCTTTTACTCGGATCAGGCTCTCACCTCTGCTACTGCTGCCTAATATTTGTATAACTTTGTTTTCTATTTCTCTTACAAAATATTTTTATTATCTTTGTTTTTTTCCCCTTCTTTTGTAAGAGAAATAGAAATCTCTCTCAGGATAGAGCAGAAGGTTAAAAGAATTTTGAAAGAACGAGGTAACTGAAGGGACAGATGATATTGAGAGTCTGGCCAAGTCTCATTTCATGCTCCCAGGCTCAAACCTGTCCCACTTAGCATGGAGTTTCCTTACTCCATACCTTGTTGGCATGCTGCAGGAGCCCCCTGTCATTCCATTGAGCACTGCTTTTCCAGATCAGCTCTGCCCCGCCCCATCACACAAGCTTCTCTTCCTGCTTCTCCATCTCCCCCTGGTCTCGGCTACCCCAGCTCAAAGGTGCCTTGCAGTACTACTGCTCTGTGGATAAATTGGAGAGAGTCCAGCGAAGGGCAACAAAAATGATTAGGGGTCTGGAACACATGACTTATGAGGAGAGGCTGAGGGAGCTGGGATTGTTTAGCCTGCAGAAGAGAAGAGTGAGGGGGGATTTGATAGCTGCTTTCAACTACCTGAAAGGGGGTTCCAAAGAGGATGGCTCTAGACTGTTCTCAATGGTAGCAGATGACAGAACGAGGAGTAATGGTCTCAAGTTGCAGTGGGGGAGGTTTAGATTGGATATTTGGAAAAACTTTTTCACTAAGAGGGTGGTGAAACACTGGAATGCGTTACCTAGGGAGGTGGTAGAATCTCCTTCCTTAGAGGTTTTTAAGGTCAGGCTTGACAAAGCCCTGGCTGGGATGATTTAACTGGGAATTGGTCCTGCTTCGAGCAGGGGGTTGGACTAGATGACCTTCTGGGGTCCCTTCCAACCCTGATATTCTATGATTCTAGGCTTTTCTTCCCCTTCTGCATGCTACACTCAAACTAATGGATTGCGTCTTCCTTAGCAGGTATTGTGGGCAGCATGGCTTTGATCCAGTTTTAAATTGTAGTCCTATTGATTAGTGGAATTGTCGGGGCAGCTAATCAGCCTGTCTACAGGGGGCTGGTTGCCGTTCTGGTGCTTTCCCTTCCGTGTTTTGGAAATTGGCATTAAGCAGAGAAACTTCTTTTAAACTAAGCTTGCATACGCATACTACCTAGAGCTACTTTCACATTAAGAAACGGTGAGTATGTCTACGCAGGGATAAAAAACCCACAGCTGACCTGGCTCAGCTGGCTTGGGCTTGGCCTCTGGGGCTGAAAAGTTGGTGTCAATATTTGGGCTCAGACTAGGGCCCAAGCGCTAGGACTCCGCAAGAGGGGCGGGTTGCATGCAGCCCAAGCCTGAACGTCTACCCAGTGACTTTTAGCCCAGCAGTCTGAGCCTTGCAAGTCTGAGTCAGCTGACCCCTGCCCATCGCAGGTGTGCTATGGGTCTCTTATCTCTATGTAGACGTACTCAATGAGGTCTAACTCGATTCTGGTTTCATTAACCTTTAAATATGGAGAAAAGGGAGTTGTAAAAGTAATTTGCTGCCAGGGCCAGAAAATATCCATTCTTAGACTGTCCTGTTCATTTTGTGTGGTTTCACCTGCCACTTTGCAAAATGTTCACAAAATAAAACGTGTGTCTAAAAGCCCACACAGTGCACATTAAGCATGATATATGGACTGAAAGGAGAGGAAATCTGTTGAAATCTTTTTTGGCATTAGAAAAAGTATTCAACATGTACGAAGTTTTAAAATAACAGATAAGGGAGCCTGAAGCTTGATGTCACCCGAATTTAGGTCATCATAGCTATATCAGTTACAAAGGGGAGGGAACCACGCCCCTGACAAGCATAATTACGCAGACCTAACCCACAGTGTAGATGCAGTTGTGTTAACAGAAGAATAACACCATCTCCCCCAAACAAAGTTACTACACTGATAGAAAACCCCCTTCCATTGGTGCGGCTGCATCCACGCTACGGGGTTATGAGAGATAGCTACACCGACATAGTTACGCTGCTGTAGTCTTTGTAGTGTAGCCACAACCCACTTGCTACTCTGAAATTTGTTATAGCTGTCATTCCCACTTGTGCAAAAGTGGGAGTGCAAACACTACCAAACCAGAATGGTCCCAGTTACAACCACTGTGCGCTGGAGGTAATGATTGCAGAGGGGAAGGACGTAGGTGAGAATCAGGCCAACTATTTTTGCTTTGCCATTTTGGTTACTTAAGCAAGAGGGGAGACATGATGATAAATGTTAGTCGGTAGGTAAAAGTGCATGTCTTCATTTGAAAGTTGATTCCCCACCTGAATGACATTAGGAACAAAGGATGTTGAAATCAATGCACAAAGGAGGGTAGGAGAGAGCCAGCCAAATTACATTATAAAACACAATCTACATCACAACAGGAATACATTAATTTAGAAGAAAATTAGCAACCTTCCACTAACAGAATAATGAATACTTACAAAGGTTTATCATATTAAATTGAAAAAAAGGCCTAATTGTGTTCATTAATTCACAGCCTTACCACTATTGTGGAGGAAAACTAAATGTGAACAAAACAATAATCTGCCTCATATTCTTGGAAACCAACACTAATTCTGGTTATCCATTACCATTATTTCAGCACATCCCATTTTAATTACAATGAAAAACACAGAGAATGAAAGAGCCATTTCAGTTTAGACAAAGCTATTGCCTGCCTGAGCTACAGCATCTCAAAGTCCGTTGTTGCCTCCTTCGTATCAAGACCGATCAACTGGCTCGGAGAACAAATGGCTTGTTAATTAACAGTACCCAAAGTTTGACCTGCTTTCATATTGTTGTAAACTAGTGGGGAATTTTCTCCAGAATTTAAATAGCATTTTGTCCAGAATCTATAGAACATTTTTCTCTAAGCTGCTCTCTTTCTCTCGCCCAAATTTTATTTGTATCAATAATATGCAACTAAGGGGAGTAAGAGAAGAAACGTTTTGATTTCTGTCTCATTGAAATTATCACCATTTGCTGACCAGTTTTAATTTGTCTCCCTGATACTGTAATTTAATATTGGCACCCATTGTGTAGCATCTGAGCGCTACCCACATACTAAGAATAACAATGATATGGTTCTCAACTTCTTGCTAGCAGGGAAGGGTAACTTTTAGGGCTTGTAGTTTGCAACCTAGCTTATAGCAAAGGTTAGGATTTTGTTGTGGTGCCACAAGGAGGAAGTATGCGGTCTGTCTTTGCACTTCAAATTTAGACTGACATAGCTGTGTGGTTCAGTGGTACGAAAAATCCACATCCCTGAGAGAAGTAGCAATGCCAACCTAACCCCTGGTGCAGACGCCACTAAGGCAAGGGAAGAATTCTCCTGTGGCCCTAGCTACCATCACTCAGGGACATGGTATTCCCATATCAACTGAAAAACCCTTCCATCTGTGTATATGCTCCAGTGTTTTTCCAGCTTAATTATGGCATTGTAGCAATGCTGGTATAGTCCCTGTAATGTAGACATGCCCTGACACTTGATCCATTAATTGCTTTGAGGATTTGGAATGAAATCTTTCAGCTGGCAATGGAAGCAGATTGTGAGGGCCTGGAGCATAGGCTTTTAGGCCCAGGGTTCTTGACCATTTTTGTTCTTTGGTGATTTTAGGCCAATTGTGCAAATAATTTTTAAACAATAAGTATTTTTTTCTCTCTGCTTGGTGCCCTTGGCAGCACGGGACACGGGTCACTTGCTGGTTTAAACTAGGGTAAATGGTGGAGTCTCTGTAACATGAGGTCTTTAAATGATGATTTGAAGACTTCTGTAACTCAGCCAGAGGTTATGGGGCTATTACAGGAGTGAGTGGGTGAGGTTCTGTGGCCTGCACAGGAGGTCAGACTAGAGACAATCATGATTGTTCCTTCTGGCCTTAAAGTCTATGATCAATGATGGGCCATACTGGTTGCCGGTTACATTTCCTGATGCACCGGCATAACTATGCCCCTAGCCACACTGAGGGAGGGATAGAGTCAGAAGTTTGCCCCTATCACTAACCTGCATGGGGCATGTGGGGAAACGGCAGCTCTAGGGAGCCTTCTCTTCCTCGTCTCCCTTCCCATGAGGAAAGGAATAATATAGTACACAGGTGCAAGGGAGTTAAGGTGGTGGTGATATCTCTACACCCTTGTGCTGATTCACGGGGTGAACCATGATCTGGCCCTTAGGTTTTGTTTCTAATTATTATTGAATGTAGAAGAGCGGGATCATTTAGATGAGTGAAGGTACAATTGCAGGAAGGCTTGGGCAGAGTGGTAGGTTCTTGTATTTAGCTCTGAACACGGTGAGTTTAATCATTTCCCCCCTCCCCCCCACACTTCCCTTTGTGGCAGTGAGTTCGGTGGTCTTAATGTGGCTCTTGTGAAAATTCTGTGCCTTGCGGTGCCACTAGATTCGCTTCAGTTCTAAGTCCATCCACTTCTGAAGATCGGAGTCTGACATCAAGCAATGCCAATTGGGGGGAGGGAGGGGGGGAGAGAGAGAGAGAGGCTTTTTTTTTTTTTTTCTTTCATATATACTATTCACCCCTGCCCCTCCCCCCGGTCCTGTTTTTACGGAGACTTCTAGGCCAAAGATCCAGGAAGCACATAGACAAAGGATAATAAAACAGACAATGGATCCATTAGCTGTCTTTGGAAAAGTCTGGTCTGATAGCTCTTAAGGTTCTGAAACAATTATATGTGCGGTAGAGCTCCTAATATCTCTATTATTTTGTTTGAAAGCAAGTTGTTGTGCTTTTATAATCTCTTTGTGCAGGCCATGAAATGCCCTTGATCCTGACTTAGAAAGGTGCAATTTTTATCTTGCTCGAATGGCTTGGAGATAGGACATATGGTCGGCATAACTCAAGGCATGGAGTGCTACATGACATAAATGAGAGGCTGTGATGAAAAGATGTGGGAAGTGGGAGCAAGGACAGCCATTTGGTAGAAATAATAGTTTTTAGTCAAAAACTTTAAACTAGAGAAAATCCTGAATAAGTATACTGAGCCCAATTCTGCTTGGAGTGGGTGCTCATTTACACCAGAGCAGTTACTCCTGATTCACACCAGTGTCATCAGGAGTTGAATTTTGTCCATGGGCTCTCATGAGGGCTCCGTGAAAAGAAACATATGCAGAATGCACCAAGAAAGCACCCTGAGCAGTTTTGTCTGTAGAATTAAAGTTCTTTCACTGATGCACATAGCTTTATTCTGCTTTCACAGTGTTGTGAATCAGGAGATGGTGTAACAGATGAGAATCAGGCCCACAATACAGAAAACTGTCCCAGTGACTATATAAGTGGCATATGCACAGACCCGTTCCAAAATCTGTCGCTCTGTCTGAAAGGAAAACTCTCCTAATGGTTGGTGGTGGTAGCACTTCCCATATTCTTGCGGGGAGGCCCAACTGATGAAGCACATGCACGCAAAGACAGTACATTGCCCCAAGACAGCTGCACTGAAAATTCTTACAAGCCAAGAGCCAGGAAGAACAGCCACACAAGTTCCTGTAGCAAATTTGCAGAAAATACCACTTCACAAGTTGGACTTGATCAATTAGCAGCTCTGACTTAGATGCTACCCATCACAGAAAGATGGCATTTCTTTGCTCACTGTACCCAACATGAGAGAGAGGCACAGTCCTACTCTCCACATCACTGGGATGCATGTCAGTAACTTTCTTAAGGAAATGCACTTCTCCTGGCTTGCAAGCACATCACTCTTGTAACTTGGTTAATTTTATCCACTGGGCCAGAAACACCCATTCAAGCTGTAACTGTTTAAAGGCATCGCTCAGGAAAATATAGCCACAAATCATCTTTCAAAATAAGAAGGTCAACCAGTATGTATTTAACTCATTTACAGAACTCACTGGAATTAGCAATGTGTTCTTAAATTGTTTCTTGATTGAGGACATTTTATGCCATTAATCCTAAATAACCTGTGAACACCATTAAAGTCTAATAGAATGAGTGAGATTGGAGAGCGTGCACACATACTGTACTACAGAAAGGAACAGGCTACTTGGTAATCTACAAAAAATTCCTCTTTACAGAGCCTCCCTTGTTGTGAATGCAAGAGCTAGAAGTCTCCTGCTTCGGATGGCTATGCACAGGCAAACGTTGTCACGGTAGTTACTTGGGGCAAGTTGTTAAACATGAGTTGTCTGGGGCCAATATAGTTGCTGGTTTGCAACTATAATGGTTGGCCCCAGATGACTCGTGAAAACCACAGACCTGTAACTTGAGCATGCTGGAACCCACTTTGAAAATCTGGTCCTTTGCCAGGCAGAAAGTAGGGGTAAGCAAGAGGCAAAGTTAGGAGAAGAATATGGTACAATGATGATGTCACTTGTTACTTACTGAGTCTGATTCACTGTTGTATTGCACCTTGTGTAGCTATTTACATCAGGCGGTGTCGCATATAAAGTGCTGCTATTCTAATTTGGTACCATTTTCCACTGATTTTCCACTGGTGTAAATGAATCCTGTCCCCTAAAGCAGAAACACACTAGTTTAATGTTGTCAGAGAAGTGCTGATCCTATATTTCCAGCCTGGGGGGTTCTGACCAGTACAAAAACCTGGGCTAATAATGTTCTTACATACAACTCTGTTCATGCAGAAGGCTGTACAGGCATTTAACAAGCATGGACGTGCTTCCCTGGTCACTGGAAAGCAGCCACCTCAGAAGCACTGTTGGACGGATGCCAGCATTCTGCACCTCTCTTTCCTCTTTTAAGAGAAGGAAAATGCCATGCTCTCACCAGACTTTGCTGGGTCGCCTTTGTCTCCCCCCTCGCCCCGCAAACTTGACTGGATAGAAGAGGCATGTACTGACCCTTAATTCCAAATCTTTTTGGTGGGCATCTTCCTCAGTAATTTGCAGTAGCAGCCAAACACCTCCACTCGCTTATAAATGAGAATTAAATAGATTTCCGCCCCCATTCTGAATTGTGGTGTTTTTCCCCTTGTCTTCCATCTTCAAGCCCTGTCCTCTGATTGGCTGGCAATCTGTCCAGGTTTGATAGCACTGAGACCGAGGGGGTTGCGTAAGCTGTGCAGATATCGGCTAGTGTCGGCCGTTTCAGAAGCCGTGCCAGCTTAATGGTGCAGTATCATTTAATTTCCTCGTGCCATTTATTTATCTATTTATTGCTTCTCTTTCTTTGGAAGAGGTGAGAGCAAGAGAGAGGTCTTGCAACTTCTCTGATATCTGAATCTCATGCCAGTTTAGTCAGGCATTCCGTCCAGATGTGCACCATACCGACAGTGAATTAACCGCATGCTGTTATGACTCTAACCTTTCTCCTTCCTCACCTCATTTCCCTGACGCATTGTGTGTCACTTTGACCCACATCTAAATTAGACTATAATTCTTCAGCACGAGGAGCCAGTCTTTTTAATCTGTTCTCTAAAGCACCTAGGACACTTTTGGGTGCAGGAAGAATAATAATGATGAGAGGGTGCTTCCTTTTCTGTGTACTACAAAGATGCTGTAAAGGAAGCAATAGGAAGAAATGCTACTTGAGGGATTGCCACTTTAATTGACCCATGATCAGCAAGAGATTTCACTCAGCTTGTCTAACGGCTCAGAAGAGGCGACATCCTTCCACTTTTACTCTCCCACGCCTCTTCAAAATCAACATATTTGAGTCGATTGCTTCTGCATATTCCTCCACAGGTAGGGTTGTCGTCTTTGGCATAAAAAAAAAAGACATGTTTTCACCCCTGCAGGGGACAGACCGCATTACCATCTGGCCTCATGTTGAGTTATTAATTTAACCAAAAATTTCAATTTCAGATAGCCCGAGGTTAGTCTTCTGCATTGGTAGCACTCTCATCATTCCAAAAGTGTCCCCAGTAATAACCTTTGCCTGCCTCATTACCTTTTTGCATGAATAATAGCACCACGTACTGTAGGATTAAAATAACCCTGGGTATAAAATGGTGCACAATTGCACATAATATTTTACTGCGGTCCCCTCGCCTGCTTAGAAAATGACAAGCCGTTCAGCACAAATACTTGTTGCTCAAAGATTATCAGTAAAATACACAGTATTGTTTTTGTTTTATGGCCCCATCCTCTTGCACATCCAAAATCTCTGTAAAACGCGATTGTATTTATTTTAATGAGGCTGCTATTTGCAAAGCCTCAGTCTGAGCATATAAGTCTATAGCCAGCCTTTGGAAGAAGAGTCATTAGTGAAAGAATAAATCCAAGGAAAAATCTCAGCACATTCTTCTTTGTATGTTAAAATTTTAATTTTTTTTTTGATGCAGCACAAATTTTAAGTAGTTTCCATTTTTATTCCTAACTTTGAGATCTAAAAACTAGAAGTACAGGAGATTACATGACTCTATTACAGCTCCATACTTTGGTCACAGCAAATTCTTTCTTTAAAGACCCACGTGGCTTCATGGAAAACTTTGTAAATCAAGCCATTTATTTTGGTTTCTATACTCTGTGTTTAATACATTTAATCTTTCCTGGACTCTCCTTATTATTGGCTTTTCCATAAAGACAGGGTATCTGTTGCTTATTTCCCACCATCTCAATTCTCTGCATCTCACTTTTTTTTTAAATAGGTAGCTAGTAGAAGACCATGGGGATGAAAAATCACTAGAAACAGACAAGCTTAGAATCCTAGAATATCAGGGTTGGAAGGGACCCCTGAAGGTCATCTAGTCCAACCCCCTGCTCGAAGCAGGACCAATTCCCAGTTAAATCATCCCAGCCAGGGCTTTGTCAAGCCTGACCTTAAAAACCTCTAAGGAAGGAGATTCCACCACCTCCCTAGGTAACGCATTCCAGTGTTTCACCACCCTCCTAGTGAAAAAGTTTTTCCGAATATCCAATCTAAACCTCCCCCACTGCAACTTGAGACCATTACTCCTCGTTCTCTCCTCCACTACCATTGAGAACAGTCTAGAGCCATCCTCTTTGGAACCCCCTTTCAGGTAGTTGAAAGCAGCTATCAAATCCCCCCTCATTCTTCTCTTCTGCAGGCTAAACAATCCCAGCTCCCTCAGCCTCTCCTCATAAGTCCTGTGTTCCAGACCCCTACTCATTTTTGTTGCCCTTTGCTGGACTCTCTCCAATTTATCCACATCCTTCTTGTAGCGTGGGGCCCAAAACTGGACACAGTACTCCAGATGAGGCCTCACCAATGTCGAATAGAGGAGAACGATCACGTCCCTCGATCTGCTCTCTATGCCCCTACTTATACATCCCAAAATGCCATTGGCCTTCTCGGCAACAAGGGCACACTGCCGACTCGTATCCAGCTTTTCGTCCACTGTCACCCCTAGGTCCTTTTCCGCAGAACTGCTGCCTAGCCATTCGGCCCCTAGTCTGTAGCGGTGCATTGGATTCTTCCATCCTAAGTGCAGGACCCCGCACTTATCCTTATTGAACCTCATCAGATTTCTTTTGGCCCAATCCTCCAATTTGTCTAGGTCCTTCTGTAGCCTATCCCTCCCCTCCAGCGTATCTACCACTCCTCCCAGTTTAGTATCATCCGCAAATTTGCTGAGAGTGCAATCCACACCATCCTCCAGATCATTTATGAAGATATTGAACAAAACCGGCCCCAGGACCGACCCTTGGGGCACTCCACTTGATACCGGCTGCCAACTAGACACGGAGCCATTGATCACTACCCGTTGAGCCCGACAATCTAGCCAGCTTTCTACCCACCTTGTAGTGCATTCATCCAGCCCATACTTCCTTAACTTGCTGACAAGAATACCGTGGGAGACGGTGTCAAAAGCTTTGCTAAAGTCAAGAAACAATACATCCACTGCTTTCCCTTCATCCACAGAACCAGTAACGTCATCATAGAAGGCGATTAGATTAGTCAGGCATGACCTTCCCTTGGTGAATCCATGCTGGCTGTTCCTGATCACTTTCCTCTCATGCAAGTGCTTCAGGATTGATTCTTTGAGGACCTGCTCCATGATTTTTCCAGGGACTGAGGTGAGGCTGACTGGCCTGTAGTTCCCAGGATCCTTCTCAGCAATAAAGAAGCAAATGTTTTCATGTAATGAGGGGGGCCATGTATTTTTTTTTAAATGAGGAAAGAGCAATGCAGGGAATTGGGGGACACGCTTTCAAAAGAGCTCAGCACTCACACCGGGGGGAAGGGGTGTCAGATTTTTCAAAGAGCTCACTCCTTTATTAGGCCCTAAATGAAGGGCCAGACTTTCAAAGGTGGTTGGCAATATTGTGTATTTTGATATTTAGACACATGCTTAATTTTTCCATTTATTTCTATTATAAACATTTAGGATCCTTTTCTTTTATATTTGTATTCTGTATAGATAGATTAATCTCATTTTTCCTTTCAGTAATGACTCTTCAGAGTGCTGGCTTTTCCTAGACATCAAAGATCCCATTTTCATGCAAATGTCCCTTGGTAATAACAAAACAGGGGGGGGGGGGGAGGCATCAACAACCGTGATATATGCACAGAAGCAAAAATGTTTTTACACAGAATGGTTTGGTTTTCTTTCAGACCTTTCCATGAGGCACCTGCCACGCATTTAAGCATCAGGAGAAGCAAAGGCCTTAGAGGTTAAGTCTTCAACATCCACACGCCGTCAGAGTCAAGCAGTGTAGTGTCCCCTTTCAGGGCCGGCCCACAGTGTTTTGGCACGTGAGGCGGAGAGCTCAAATGACTCCCCCATACCCCCTCACTTGGGCCCAAACTTTGAAACTCTGGGTCCTAGTGGCACCCCCCCACACACACACAGTCTGGCACCTAGGGCAGCTGCCTCAGTTCGCATCATGGTAAAGCCAACCCTGTCCCCTCTATCCATCTATATTGCCAGTCTCTGGAAGCTTGGTCTGCTTCTGCAGTGGTGTTTGATCTCTTCCATTGCCCTTGGAGAAGAGCAATTCCTCCCCACAGAGTACAGAGAGCAAGAGAGCATCCTGTCCATTCCAAATCCTTTAAAATCGTAGGTTTGACCTTTAGAGAGCAATATGGCTACGGCCAAAAAATTGTAAGGGTAAAACAGCAAATCCTAGCACAGGGATAATACCGATGCCACAGTCAGGCTTTGGCTATGTCTGCCTATGGACCTTACAACGGCACAGCTGTGTTGCTGTAAGGTCTCCCGTGCAGCCACTCTACTCTGTCAGGAGAGACCTCTCCCACCGGCATAATTAAACCACCCCCAACGAGCAGCAGTAGCTATGTTGGCGGGAGACGCTCTTTGTGTAGACGGAGCCTGGGTATTGTAACATCTCAATATGATGATTTGCTTGGTGTCCAGGGCGAACCACTATACTGGTAGGATAGGAAGTATTGTCAAGCACCGTGGAGCCATGTAAATGGAACACTCGCACAGGGGCACACCTTCACTGCTGGCTCTTCTCTTGTTTCTTGTGCAAGTAAACTGAACCGTGCCCTTACTGAACCACTCAGTGAGGACCAAAGTGCAAGGGTCAAAAACAGGAGTAACAATTTCAAGCAGCAAAGTTCCTCAGTCAAGAGCTGGAAGGACTAAAAGGGGGAATGCAGTCTCCATACCTTATGCAGATCTTGGCCTTTCCCCCAAGGTGGTCATTTACAGAGTGGAAGAAAGGACCGGTTGAAAGGTTCTGTAGCCCATTCCTGATCATCTTGAACAAACATCCACTTCAAATCAGTTGAACGGAATGGCCACATAAAACACACACTATCCTTTTCCTTAATGGCTTCACTACGCTTCCACGTTTCACTCCGGATTACTAAGTGATCAGCTAATCGCATTGCTTTACAACAATTCACATCCCGAAGTCCCTGCTAGAAAAATATCGCTTTTTTATCTCTGTTTAAAGGTTGACAAACTGGCCGGGTCTGCTTTGGCTTAGACACGTCGAACTTTTTCTGGTCGGCAATGTTCTCAATGACTTTGGCTCCAGATCCAAACTCTGTTGGTGTCCTGAGAACAGATAATATCACAATTGTTCTAAAATGATGTATCCCCAGAGAGCTTTTTGCCTTAGGTTTAATAATGCTAATAAATGAACCAGCGGCAAGAGGCTTCTACGGATAACGTTTGCAAGAAATAAAAAGACAAACTATTATTACAGTTGAAAGAGATTATATTAAAATCTCAGTTATTGTACCTTTCATCTCCTTAAAATCCCCAAATGTTTTCCATTCCTTCTAATAGACAGTATTTGCCCATGACTGAAATACCACCATCTCTCCTGCTTGGATTCCAGCTGGAATTTTCAAAAGCCTCTAAGGAGGTTAGACACCATGATTCAATAGGATTTTAGGCATCTTGAGTTCCTTGGGGTGAGCTCTTCAAAGGGGTGTAACAGCCTGCACAATGGTTTAGGATAGGAAGTGAAGGGAAATACTGTCTAGTTTAAATACTACACTGTTTACTTGCACGTTACTGCCCAATCCATTATTTCCTGAAATCGTTTGCATCATTTTCATTGCCAGTGTTAATTTGACAAATGCATTGGTCAGGTTTTAAATTTAGTGCCTTAGCGATTTGCAAAACCATTCCATTTTGGGGTCTCACTCCAGTATCAGAAATATCAGTGAAGCTTCACAGCATCCCTCTGAGATGATCGATACAGTAACGGCCCATGATTATATTTTCTCCATTCTACAGATTGGTAAACTGACAGGGAAAATGTCGAGTGACTTGCTGGAAGTGTGTCAACAAATTCGTGAAAGACACAAGACTGGGAACCCTAGCTCTCCATCCCCAGCTCCAAACACTCGGTCACATCCCTTGCCAGACCGAACATTAGCTGTATTAATTGCAGCTACATTGAGGAGACAGCTCAGTTCCGATGGTTGTGACTCTGCGTTCCTCATTCACTTATGTCATAAATATAAAGGGAAGGGTAAACCCCTTTGAAATCCCTCCTGGCCAGGGGAAAGCTCCTCTCGCCCGTAAAGGGTTAAGAAGCTAAAGGTAACCTCGCTGGCACCTGACCAAAATGACCAATGAGGAGACAAGATACTTTCAAAAGCTGGGAGGAGGGAGAGAAACAAAGGGTCTGTGTCTGTCTGTATGCCGCTTCTTGCCAGGGACAGAACAGGAATGGAGTCTTAGAACTTTTAGTAAGTAATCTAGCTCGGTATGTGTTAGATTATGATTTCTTTAAATGGCTGAGAAAAGCATTGTGCTGAATAGAAAAACTATTTCTGTCTGTGTATCTTTTTTGTAACTTAAGGTTTTGCCTAGAGGGGTTCTCTATGTTTTTTGAATCTAATTACCCTGTAAGATATCTACCATCCTGATTTTACAGGGGGGATTTCTTTATTTCTATTTACTTCTATTTTTTATTAAAAGTCTTCTTGTAAAAACTGAATGCTTTTTCATTGTTCTCAGATCCAAGGGTCTGGGTCTGTAGTCACCTAGGCAAATTGGTGAGGCTTTTTACCAAACCTTGTCCAGGAAGTGGGGTGCAAGGTTTTGGGAAGTATTTTGGGGGGAAGGACGCGTCCAAACAGCTCTTCCCCAGTAACCAGTATTAGTTTGGTGGTGGTAGCGGCCATTCCAAGGATAACGGGTGTAATATTTTGTACCTTGGGGAAGTTTTGACCTAAGCTGGTAAAGATAAGCTGAGGAGGTTTTTCATGCAGGTCCCCACATCTGTACCCTAGAGTTCAGAGTGGGGGAGGAACCTTGACAACTTACCAGCACATACTGCTGAAAGAGAATTTTGGCGTGAGGATACTCCGTTACCATCACTAAGCGATAAAAGTAAGGAAGGTAGGCAGGCAGCTCCGAGGACCCAAGTTAATGGAGTGCCAAGTCTGTCTGAATCAAGGGAAAAGTAGCTTGAATTAGAAAAGGTTTTTAAGCTGGATATGAATATACCTTGCTATCTTTCCTTCTAGTATCTTCAGGCTAGCTGCCAATGCCAGGCTTTTTGCAAGGGGACTTCCAGAAGATTCTAAAGGCTTTGGTTATCTGTTAAACCTTCCATGGACGGAGGCCTGCGGATCTGAAAGAGATTCTAGTTTTTTATATTTTTGTGTCTGCTGGTTTTCCGTTGCTGTCCACTAGAGAACCAGATCTAGGAAGAAAATTGGCACTTAAGCTTGACAGGATATTGGGAAGGTGTTTTGTTCAGTTTTAAGCGAGAATCTGTGGGGTGAACTAGGTTTTTGTTTGTTCGCACCCTCCCTTTCTTTAAAGAAATCAAAGTGGGAAAAGAAAACAGTGATGCTAACAAACAGGGAAAAAGCAAACACCATTCATTTGGAAGATAGCAGCCATTGCCCAAAGAAATGAACGGTCCATCTAGTCAATGATCCTTCCTTAAACAGTGGCTTATATAAGATCTTGAAATAAAGGCCAATACATGGTGCATCTCTGCTGCCTATGAAATCCTATAGGATGTAGAAGGTGAGAAAAATGCTCGAAAATACCCCTTTAGGGAGAGCCAGCACAAAGTCTAGGCACCACTTACTGTCTTTTTGAGGGGTTAAGGGGCGGATGGGGTGAATATAATCCTTTATGCGCACAAATACATGGATGTGACAACCCAGACCTTTGATCTTTAATGAGTTTCTTTTAAATGTATATACAATACTGTGGTGAGTGTTTTCACATACAACAAAGTTTTATAATAATCAATAGATATACGTATAG